>NC_074710.1:12158242-12510742 GCF_024334085.1 Lutzomyia longipalpis
AGAAAATTGTTGAAAAAAGAGGTAAAATCAAGGAAAATATTGCTTCCATAGTTAGCAAGTTAGTTAATTATCCTTGTTCTTCCCTTAAATAGAATTCTCCTGCATAAAAATCCACATGATCACCAATATCAGACGATTGACGATTCCCAAACAAAGACACAATTGAGTGAGTTAGGAAATTTTGAAATATTGAAAGAAATGAAATTTTGTAAATTGATGAAAAATTATAAGAAATGTTTAATAAAAATTCCAGCCACTGAGGAAGACGCACAGAAGCGTCGAAAGCTTTGGCCCTAAAATTGAAAGGATGTGTTTGGGTTGACCTACCGTCCCTTGGCTGACGCAATCGGAAGGAATTTTCCTAAAACACCAAAAAACTTAAAACATCCCGTCAGTTTCCACTGGAGTGTAGAAGTTTGTTTATGCGTTGTAATGCGATTTGTGAGCAGAATTAGTAGACTTTGATTTTTTTGTGAAATTCGGCAATTTGGTGGATAAAAATGGTCATATCTCTGGTTCTATAAGACCTACAGAAATTTTTTGACTAGTTTTGGAAAGGTATTAAAACAGGCTATAAATTGAGATAAATTTCAATAATTTTCAAGGTCACCTCCAGAACACAAAATGAAGATTTTTTGTTTTACAAGAACATTTTTTGGCATTTTTCGTCTTGAAGAAATGGTTTAAGAAGTTTTTGATGTTCTAGAAAGTTGTAGAGTTTAGCAAAACCTTTAATTTGATACCAAGTTGAGCGAAATCGGATAAGCAGTTCAAGAGATATGGTTCTTAGAACTTTTCAAATTCAAGAATTTTTCAAATGGCTATATCTTCTAAACGGCGACATAGATTTTCTTCATTTTCGGACTGAAGAAAGATATTGAGTCAGGCTACAACATATCCAAATTTAAAGAAAAACGATAACAGATGTTGGGAGATATGGCCCCTTAAAGTTAGGCAATTTTTGTTTTTATTTTTAGCGCCTCTTGCGGATGTTTTTGAAACTTGAAATGTTCTAGACAGTTGTAGGGCTTCCCAATACCTTTCATTTGATACCAAGATGGTCAAAATCGGTCAAGCCGTTCTCGAGTTATATCGAAAAAACACTTTTTGCTTTAGGCCGCCATATTTGCTAAACCGCTTGACCGATTTTCAAGTATGAATTGTTGATGAAAACGTCTCACTGAGCCCTAAAACATACTAAAATTTCAGACTTCTAGCTATAAGGGAAGTGGTTGACGGTATTTCAAAATGGCGGACGGCGGCCATCTTGGATTTTGTAAATGCGAAAAAATGAAATTTTACACCCACATTTCTATAGAAAACTTCAAACCGGAAGTCTCTATCAGTTACCGTTCTCGAACTATAAGGCAAAGTTTGGGCGACCGGCAGGCCGGCCGGCCGGATCAAAAATTTTCCACCATAATTTTCGTAATGTGGGATGTCTAAAACGTGCTCATACCAAGTTTGAGCCCGATCTGAGGTGGTCGGTTTTTCCGACGATTACAATACTTGGTGTTGGCCACGAAGTGGAACACCAACTAATATGCAATATTTTAGATAATGCAAGAAAATTTTATTGAATCCAAGAATGAGAATTAAAATTGTTGTATAAGAGCTCTGCATATGAAAAGTCAATCATAACGCGTCCAGTTATAAGAGTTGGTGTCCCACAACGTGGAAAAGTTTATTTATGCGTTAAAATTGATTTTTGAGCAGTAACTATTAGGCAAAGTTGAATTTTTTTGTGAAATTCAGCAATTTGATGCATAAAAATAGACATATCTCTAGTTCTATAAAACCTACAGAAATTTCGTGACTAGTTTTGGAAAGATCTTGAAATAAGCTATAATTTGACATATATCTCAATGATTTTCAAGGTCACCTCTAGAACACAAAATGGCGGATTTTTGTTTCACAAAAAGAGTTTTTCGCATTTTTCGTCCTCAAGGAATGGCTTTAGAGGTTTCTGATGTTCTAGAAAGTTGTAGATAATTGCAAAACCTTTAATTTGATACCAAATTGAGCAAAATCGGACAAGCGGTTCAAGAGATATGGCTCTTAGAACTTTTCAAATGTAAGAATTTTTCAAATGGCTATATCTTCTAAACGGCGACATAGAATTTCTTCATTTTCGGACTGATGAAAGATATTGAGTCAGGCTACAACATATCAAAATTTAAAGGAAATCGATGATGGCAATTCGGAGATATAGCCCCTTAAAGTTATGCAATTTTTGTTTTTGATTTTAGCGCCTCTTGCGGATATTTTTGAAACTTGGAATGTTCTAGACAGTTGTAGGGCTTCTCAATACCTTTCATTTGATACCAAGATGGTCAAAATCGGTCAAGCCGTTCTCGAGTTATATCGAAAAAACACTTTTTGCTTTGAGCCGCCATATTTGCTAAACGGCTTGACCGATTTTCAAGTATGAATTATTGATGAAAACGTCTCACTGAGCTCTACATCATACTAAAATTTCAGACCTCTAGCTATAAGGGAACTGGTTGACGGTGTTTCAAAATGGCGGACGGCGGCCATCTTGGATTTTAAAAATGTAAAAATATGAAATTTTACACCTACATTTCTATAGAAAACTTCAAACCTGAAGTCTCTATCTGTTACCGTTCTCGAGCTATAAGGCAAAGTTTGGGCGACCGGCCGGCCGGCCGGCAGGCCGGCCGGATCAAAAATTTTCCACCACCATTTTTGGAATGTGGGTTGTCTGAAACGTGCTCATACCAAGTTTGAGCCCGATCTGAGGTGGTCGGAAAATCCGACGATTACAATACTTGGTGTTGGCCACGAAGTGGAACACCAACTAATTCCGCAATCACAGCTTTTTTTTAAATTCAAATGTTACGATTTTCTTGTAAGCAATTGACATCTCATGGGAGAAAAAAAACGAGATATGTAGTTCAATTGAACTCAATCATTAGGTATCGGAGAAACACGCAATTTTCCACCTAAAAGAGCACCACAGGCACCACATATATTTCCTTAGAATGTATAGTGTACTGTTCATATAGAAGGGCACATCCCGAAGTATAGGAAAAAACTGAACAAAATGAGGGTTAAAGCGCGCGATGCTGTACGTGATTTTTCATTCGATTCACGTATTTAGCTGACAAAGCCACGTACCAAACATATCTGCATAAATTTCATATTATTTCACATACACGCTCACGCATATTTCAATCAAGAAGCACATAGATATGTGAGGTAGTAGACGTATACGAGGGTTCGTGCTCATCGCACCCCTTTTGCCACTTTAGCGCAGAAAACGAAAATGTTTTTCCTTCTTTTTGCGAAAGAAAGTGGAAAATGTTGTGTTTGCAAAATGAATTTATTGCTGAAAAATGCTCTGAGGTAACTGATGAACAGCCCATGCAATATTATTTCTCAAACATTGGAAAATATTGCAAATATGTAGTTCTACTTTGTTTTTCTTTCTTAACACATATTTGAGCATTTTGAGGAAAAATCCAAGAAATTCCAAAATTACAAAGACCACAAAACCCTCCCCGAGGGATGAGACTACAAAATTGATTTTCAACCCTCGCCTGGAAAATTTCTTGTACCGCTCGAGGCGATGGGCCTGACAGGGATGAATACATCGTAATGATGGGAGGCATTTTTCCAACTCAATAAATTAAATGTTTCAGCGCAGAAGGAGTCAATTTTATGTAAATTAACCCCTTGTTGGGCTACGGGATGCATTCAGGACCATTCCGAAGGGGTGCGCACGTAATTGAAAATTAAATAGCAATAACCATTACAATGCTTCCATTCCGCCCGTTTTACATCTTGCCTCGCTATTTTCATCATCGTTTTTTTTTATACTCAAGCTCGCTGCTAAAAATCAGGGACTCAATTAAATAAGGATCGCTTTTAGGAATTTTTTAAAAATATTTTTTACTTAATTACGATTTTATCACAGTGCAAGTCCAACCAATTGATTCTGAATATTATACATGATTTTTTATCTTCGGTAAATAATAATTGTAATTTCAAAGGAGAAAAGGTTGTTGAAGTTTTTGGAACAAAAATTTGCTGAAGATGTCAAAAAATTATTCATGCCTGAACAATTTTTTGACTAAAATTATCAGTTTAAAAAAAAACAATAATTTGCTGACAAAAGCTAATTAATTTAATTACACAAACTGTCCTATTTGCTGACAAAATCTAGTAAACATGCTGAAAAAAACTAGAAGGCGTGCTGACAAAAAAACTAGTAAGTGTGCTGACAAAAAAACTAGTAAGTGTTCTGACAAAAACCTTGTAAGTGTGCTGACAAAAAAAACTAGTAAGTGTTCTGACAAAAACCTTGTAAGTGTGCTGACAAAAAAACTAGTCAGCGTGCTTACAGAAAAATTGTAAGTGTGCTAACGATACAATCAACTACAGTCGTGATCGCGCAGTAGGACCGTCGTCAAAAAGACTTCTCCGCGGTAAAACGGCTTCAAAATCAAGAAGTTTGTCTTCGCAGTGAGACAATTAGTATCCTACCTTACCAATAGTACTAATTGTCCCACTTCGAAGGCAAAGGACCTCATTTTGAAGCCGTTTTACCGCGGAGAAGTTTTTTTGACGACGGTCCTACTGCGCGATCACGACTGTATCTAATGAAAAGACTGATAAACTTCCCGCTCACCCAAGGAAAAGCAGCAATTTATGCCAAAGCTTTCGAGCCCAATAGTGGCTCTTCTTCAGTGGTTAAAAGGCTGAATTTTCCTCTGACGAACACCGGAAGCCTCTAGCAACATAATCAATACGTCAGAATAAAAAAGAAAATACTAGACTGATAAACTTCCTAATAAAAATATTCAGTTTGTTGAAAAAATGATCAATCTGCCAACATAAATTAGTAAACTTGCTGACAAATAATTATTAATTTGCTGACAAACACTGATTCAGTTTCTGGCAAAAGCTAGTCAATTAGCAGATAAAAGATTATCACTTAGCTCATAAACATAAAAAAAACTAATGAATTTGCTAACAAAACCTGATCAATTTTCTAACAATTTAATTTTCTAAGACAAACTGATTTTTTGCTTAAAGAGTGAATCAATTTGTTGATAAAAGATTATCAGTTTGCTCACATAAATCTGACCAATTCGCTTTCAAAGACTAATTAATTTGCTGACAAAAGATTAAATTTTGCTGGCAAAAAATTATATTTTCCTATAGATTATAATTAATTTATTTAGCTAAAAATTATTTTTTGTTTATTTCTGGATGAAAAGGAATTGAATGATTTAAAATTATTTTTTAATTAATTTAAAATTGTTTCCGTGCACGCATGCACAAAAGTCTCATCTCCTCTTAATATAACTGAATAATTTAAATTGTTCCTCTCTTTTTGTATTAATTTTATGCGCTTATTTGCAAGTTATATTATATTGGCTTTCCTTCCAAACCCAGAGGAGGGTCCTTGAGCTATTTATCAAAATTGCTTAGGAGAATATTAAATTAAGTCTTACATATACGCATAAGCTATTAAGAACATTTTATAATATTCACCTAATAACCGTATAGTGAAGTTTCAATGATGCTTGACTCATACAATAACTATCCTTAACTAATCTGCTGTGCATTGTCTGCAGAAATTCAATTAAAATTACCTACCAAAGTTTAACCATTAAATTGTAATTAGAATTTATTTTATTAAATTTAATTATTGCACAGATTCTACCATAATTTGCTGAAACCAGGAGCTCTTTTTTATAGCCAAAAAGTCACTCGCTGGAAAACGCAGGGATGAACGGCGGGAGCTGTCATTGTCAGCATTTCATCACCTTTTTTTTTAGCCCGAATGGGCAGTGCAAGGAGGAAATTTTTGCAAAGTGAGGTGGGGGAGGTTTTTTCGTCCTAACCCGGATTTTTCCCGAGGGGTGATGGGGGAGAGGGTGAAAAAAATTATATGCTTTGAGACACTTTCAGTGTGTAGGTATCTCTGCTCTGTCATCAACGCAGACGGGTGAGTGGTGCGTTATGGGGGAGAGAAAACAATGTGATTATCCACCCCCTAGGGAGGATATTTGATTAAATTCTCTTGTATCGGGGCTTACACGCAGTATCAAGGGTTCTCAATTAATCACACAGGACAAACGAGAGATGTGCCTAGGGGGTTGTGCAGGGAAGCCATATTCCACATCCCTTTTCGTAGCATCAACTGTACTATGTATATGTATAGTTAGGTAGAACCATTTCGACTACATGGTGCTTCTCCTTTGCATAGCTTTTACCCTTCCTTAAAGGAGAGAGATAATCAATTCATCTCTCTACCGCGCCAGTTAATACTTCATCAATGGAATTAGAATGGCGCACGCTGCGGAATGATTGTCGTTTGTGACACTTTTCAAAGGCACACCATTCGTGCACCCTCCTGCCTTTTGCCATAATCCCATCCATTTAGTCATGTTGTTTTTCGCTCATTTCGCGCGCAAAAGTATTTTCGCACGTGTGAGGGTGAAAAATCCCAGTAAAATCCTCACTCAGTGTTGCTGAAAAGTCTTTACATAGAATGTGGCATTTTAAATATATAATTCCGGCAAAAGGATTTCCATGGCTTTTCTGATGTATTAAAAACGAGAAGAGGGGAGGGGGATGTTTTGCGAGGGACAACTTTTAATTTTCCAGAGGTCGAGGTATAAAATTTAATTATCCCCCTATTGTTAAGCAAAGAAATTATCTACTTAAATTGATAAAGTAATAGTCCATAATTTACAGACTTCTGACCCAAATTTATAATAAAGACAACGACATTTTGATTTATTTTAATAGTCAACAAATTCAATGAATTAATTTGTAAAAAAAACACCTCCTTTGAAATGTAGACATTTAAGACCTTTATCAAGGCCTTAATGTATAAATAATTTTTTAGGTAATATTTTGTACCAGCCGAAAAAACTTGGTCTAGCTAGAAATTCTTTAAGTAGATGTTTATTTTTTTTTTAAACGAAGACATTGAAAATGGACTAAAAACTATTGGATTATCCCATGAAAACTTGGATTTTTTCTTATATAAAATTAAATTTTTATTATGAGTTTTATTCCGTGTAAATAATGGACAAGCCAATTCTTGACATTTCTTTACAAACTTTTGATATTTCTCTTGTAACGTTTCCTATTTTTTTTTTTTTTAATTTCGTCGTTCGTTTCAATAGTTGACGGACAAACGCTTACATACAAGGCTTGAAATACTTATTTTTTTAACGTTTGACGATTCTTTTCCAACGTTTGTTTTCAAAACTTTGATAAGGGAACGTGGCCCAATTCGGACCGCCAAGGGTCCGCGTAGAATGAGAAAAAATTATATAAAATAAAAAGCAGTATTCTTAAATTCGGTACTATTTTAAAGCCCATTTAATGCTCTTTTAACTCCAATTACTTTCAACATTTAAAGTTTTATCGGTTTTAAGTAATAGCGAATTGAAAAAGGCCTTTGGACTTAGAATAAGAATTGCTTTTCTAACGTTTGGCATTTCGAACCTTCGGTTTTCCTCATGAATAGGAATTGGTAAAAATTGCTATTTTCATTGATTTCAAAAGAATTAAAATACAGGACATTTCAATTTTAATCTATTCCATTGGACACAATGACCACATTCGTCCTTTGCAGAAACTATCACATGAGGGTGTTACAAACTTCTTTCTTCAGGAGGGAAATGGAGATTATTTCAATGCAAATTGACAAACACCACACCATCCAACCCAATCACCGTAGCTCTAGAAATAGATTCTGCGGTTTCTTAGTCCATCTATCCTTTGGAACAGTGAAGCCATAACCACAAGGAAAATTAACATTGTCAGATGAAAACCACGGATTCAATCAATGAGAGTAGGTGAACTATGTTGTAAGTCCTCGTTATAACAGTACCCTAATTGGAGGTTTATACCTGAGGATAGTGGGATATAAATATAAGATCAATAGAATCTATTGATATTAAATTCACATATACAAAGCTCAATGATAATGGTTAGTGCTCCAAATTGAACTGTGGATTATCACAGGCATGGATTTGCAATAAAAGTTGCCAGGATGTGGAGCTGTTGAATTTTGTAATAGCCTTCAATGTAGGATATGGATTAATCAATATTGTTGAATTGAAATTCAGCGATGAATCCAACATTAGGGGTTGTTTCGCTGGTGGTTTTGTGACAAAAGCCAACAAAAGCACCCCATCGTCCCTTTTGTATTTATTCAAACAGCTCAATGCAAAAGAACATAGCAAATTGATGGGGGAAATGTAATTTATACGCATTAAACACTCTCCACTTTCTCTCTATATCATTTCCCTATTGAGCATCGTCAATGCCCATGGACAAATGTGTGAATTTGATTCGATTTTACTGAATTGTATGAATTTTATTGGCGATTTTGGTTTACGCTTTCACCCCATGACGCATCTCCAGAGTTGAAAACATCAAAGATTTTTCTACAAAAATCTCAAAATCTTTGGCATATTTAATGATTTTTTCCATCAAATTAAATCTCGTTTTCAGTTCATTTTCAATTAAATAAAATCTTCAGGAGAAGGTTGCTATTTTGACAGAAACTCCCCTTTTATGTAATCTTATCTATGTTACATCACCTTTGTGTCCATTCTGCAGCTCTACACGCAATTCACCCCTCATGTTTTCGGGGGTTATTTATTACCTCTACGAGCTCGGACAATTTCAGCGCGCGAGGGTGGCGTCCGCGTGGTCTGTGATCACAAGAGTCGCTCATTGTAACTAATGGAGGATCTCATAAAAAATCCCTCGTAGTCATTTATTTAAATAACTCGCGTGTTTTTTCACCATTAAGAAACTCACCCACTCATCCCCCACCATTGTGTGGCAACATTAAAATGCGTGAGGAGAATTTTTTTGGGCATCACATTTAATTTCACAAAACTCGCCACGTTGCTCTTGGCGGGAAAAGCATTTTCTTACATTCATCAACATTGGGCAAAAAAAAATTATAGTAGAGAATTTCCTATGAAAAGGAAAAAGAGGTAAACAGGAGAAAGGTAAAGGAAAGATATGAACATAGATTTTTTTCTTTTTTAAAATGCTTTACTACAGTTCGAACAAATCCCAATTGCAGTTTATAAATGTTCGAGAAACTTATGAAATAAAAAAAATATTTAAATTTGGCGCGCACTCGAAGTGGTGAATTCGAGTGGTGAAAATATAAAATGTGGGGGAAAAAGAATGATTTGGCGGCAAAAATGACAGATTGAATTGAGAAAGCGAGGTGTTCGGATGCAAAAGTGCGTGCTCCGGAAATAAGTCTAGTTTTATCGTATAAAATAAGGAAATTTCGCGAGCATAACTGAACAAGCTTAGAAGCAAATCCATTCTAAAACTTTGCATGAAATTGTTTTTCGACATAACAATGAGAATTAGATTGCCAATTCATTTTACATGTTCATGCATTTTTTAGCTTTTTCCTCCATCCCAGGGCAAAAAAAGTTAACATAAACTTTTTATTTCATAAACCTGTGGATTATGTAGCCCATGGTTGTGATCTGTACATTTTTTAGGCAATGTATTTCCTTAACGAAAGATAAACTCAAGGTTTTTCAACCTTTATAATAAAAAAGATTAAATATTTATATTTATTTTTAAATTAGTGATAGCAATTAACGATAATAATTAATGAAATGCTCTGGAGGTTGGTTGACAACACTAAGACGCCCAAGGGCGCATGAAGATAGGACAAATATAATTGAGATGAATAAAGTTAAAATGAAATGAATGAAATGTGAGGTTAGGTTTTTTAATGCTTCACTGGCTTCAATTAATTATTAATCAATTTTTATTTTTCCTATACCGTTTTAATTGTATTAGAATAATACAATACAAAGCTACAAATATCTATTTGTTTAATTATGAAATTTTAAAAGTGAACATTAATATTTGACAGCCCATTATAATCCTCCATATTGAATTTATTGGCGTCCTTTTCACCAAAAAAAATTCAATGCAAGGTTATGTTGCTTGAAACTTTCGCGTTTTTTTTTGTATTTAAGCTCTAAAACCTCTGAAACAGTTCATAAAGCAAATTAACCCTTTCACATCTATTGGGTCATATTGTGGATCTTAATGTGAAACCTTGTGTTTTCCTGAATTTAAATTAATTTAATTACTTTTCCATATTATACATGCGTTTAGTTCACGAAGAAAATGCTAAAGAAGACGTATTGACAAAGAAAATGTCCTCTGAGAGCATCTATAAAGTATCGTGTTGAAAATATCGAATATTTCAATGTTTCATAAGGACGAATAGTGGTTTAACCGTCATGTGAAAAGGACGAGCATTCAGCCTATGCATTCTCTTCGGATTGCTTCATTTTTTTTTTAATTAAGAACACGGAATTATTTTATTAGCAGCGAAGGGATAGAAGGTACTTGCAGGAGGCGCTAAAAATTGAATGATTTGTCGTTCCGTGAGCTGACACCCTTCATCGTTATGCCAGTCTCGCATCCCGTTGATGTGAGGACTTCTCCCTCGGGATGAGACAATCTCCTATCTTCACATTTTTTTTCCTTTTTGGCAAACATGTTACAACCATTGCCCCCGTTCCACATTCAAATGGATGTGACGTGAAGGGAAGCAGGAAAGAAGGCAGAAAAAAATGACGAGAGAATCCTCGAGAATGACATGGCAGTTGGACTTTTGGGGATGAAAACGCGGTTGAGTGCTGATTCGCGTGCAAAAAGGGGTCGGGGGGAGAACATATTAATAATTCAGATATGAAGCGGAATGAACATCCAGATGGTGTGGCAAAAATGCCTGTCACTAAGTGAAAATTTACACGAATTTTCAATTTTGCCCTCCTCCACCCACACAATCAGCCTCGCATACATTTCGCGCGCCACGCATAGGGGGTTTGGCGTTCAGTTCATACCCGGTGGGCTCACAGAGATGGATCCCATCGTGATCCGACAGATGAGATTAGTATTTGAATTATTAAGAGGCATCTGGATGGTGATTTGGAACACTGATTTATACCGAGGGTTGTCCTTGAGACGGATTCTTGTGAATTTTTCAAGAGATTTTACTTCGCCATACCACTGAAAGAAGCGAAACTTGATGTGATGAGCTGAAAGGTGCGAATAAATCCTTGGAGATTTGTATATTTTCGTTGTTGCCTTTCTCTTTCTATGGTGTAATAATTTTATTTTTTTTTGTTCATAGCATTTTCATTACTTTTTCCAACTTTTTTAAGACAGTCAATGCATAAGAGAATTGTAGTTTAGAAAAAAGATGGTGGTGAAGTTATTAAGGGCATGTACATACTCATGAGATCGGTCTCAAATTTGAAATATTCAAAAAAAGCATCATGAAATTCAAATCAAACGAAATAATTTAAATAAGAATCGAATGTTCTACTTTATGCTAAGAATTAAATTGAATTCGAGATATGAGTCTTTCTTTTTCAATAAATAAGTAAATTATTTTAACCCTTTCGAATTTTTTTTTGGTCGTACGTAGACCCAAACATGAAACATTTTATTTTCTCAATTTTTTTTGGGTTCATTGTTTTTCATAGTAAGTGTTGGGGCCGCTGAGAAACATTTTATACGCAGCCCAAAAGTGATGTTTTCTGAAACGTCACTTCACTCTGGGTGTCACATGGACTTCCGTTTATGGCGTAATAATTGAAAGGCGTGATCAAAGTGGCTCCCAAAGTGAAGTGGTTTTTCTATATTAATTGCAGAAAGGGAGAACTTAAATTAAGTAACAACTGATAGAGGAAGTGTTAACGCAAATAATCAAGAAGAAAAAATACGTGTAAAGTGAAAAGGAAATAATAAATTGGTGACGGGAAAATTGTCTTTGATTTCCACGTGCTGCATCATCATTTTCCATCCCACACACCCAACGTTGACGACTCTTTGCATTGCTTCCGGACTTTCCTGGCCACAAAGGACAAGAATTTTTGTCCTTCGACCGGCACTGGCCCGATTACTAATCGTTCTTTATCTTTCAAGGTGTGTGAGGACACGTGTTCTGGGCATATTCACCTGGATTGGCAAGGAATCTTATTCTAATTCTATATTTCTGCGTATACTTAAAGGTGTGTGGGCGGCTACATTTGGAGCTTACTGACCTGGCATTCTTACTAATCTATTTCTGCGTGTATTTAAAGGTCAGTAGCTGAGCTTACGCAATCGCGCGTACAGTAAGAAATACACGAAATTCACGCAGAAGAAGTCGAAGAAGACGTTTTGCCTGAAAAATGTCCTCTGAGAGCATTTCATAGAGTAAATATCGTGATAAAAGAGCGCATATTTCAATGTTTTTATGTTTAACGTTAGACGCGAAAGGGTTTAATACAAAACACTCTTGAAACATTCCTGCAAGTGGGTTTAGAGAGAATTTATAAACCACAAGATGTGATGAAGTTAATGAGAAATCAATAAGTTTTGATCTGGTATCAAAGCGGAAGTAATTGACTTTGTCAGAAGCACGCACTCTCGTTAAATTTTGTGGCATTGACACAAAGCTCATTAGATGACAAAGTTACGAGTTTGTGTGGCAATTGAAATTGACGAAGGGAGAGAAGTTTTAAAATTACGAGGAATTTACCCCTAAGCGGGTGAAAGAGTATTCCTATGCTTATACTCTTCCACATTGCCAGGATAAATTGTGAAACGGAGAAAAAACGGAGAAAATATTCTAATAACCACATTACCATCAACTTCAATATCGCATTTTCCTTGCCTTTCTTATACATATTCCAACCCCATGCTTGTGAGAAAGTTTTTAACAAGTGTGTAAATTTGCTGCTGAAAGTTTTTCGCTACGCCATGTTCATCCGTTGGACGATTTAAAACCATCCGGGGGTGTTTAACAATGGTTAAAAGAATTAATTTTTAAATTAACTTGGAAAAAGAACGAGGGGTTCAAAATATATGGAATGGAATGAAAAACGTCAAGAGTGATTCTTATAATTTAATTTTCAATAGTTAATTGACAGTTCGTTTAAATTAATGTCAAACTTAAGAACTGCAATTGTCACGAATTAATACTTATGAAATGAATAACTTACAAAAAACTTTATCAATTTTAATGTAAATCACCTGAAAATTAAGTAAGAAAAAATAAATTGACAATCACAATTTCATTATCTGTCAAGTTTAAATGGATAACATCAGTTCAAGAGAAAAAAAATAAGGTAATATTTTATTTAAAAACCAAGTAGAAATTGTATTAGCTTTTCCATTTTTATTATGGATATTCATATACTCAACAGGAAAAAAAATTGAATAGTTGGATCAACTCAATACATTCAAAAATTTAAAAAAAAATTATATTTTCTATATGTATTTTAATATGATATTTTGAGCTTTTTTTTCTAAACCTTTGAGTCACTTTTTTTGCCCCTCTCTCCCCTACCATGGAAATTTTGCCAAACACCATTATCAACTGTAAAATTGGTGTTTTCGCCCACATAATTGCATATTACGCAAAAACTCCATCAAAGCAAAATGTACCCCTCGGTATGACCTAGAAGTGGTGTACCAGGGTGCGAAAGCTGAGGAAGCAAAGTTGGTATAAGGAGAGGAAGGCAAGGAAAGTTGAGTGTCACTAACGAGACACCATGAGGATGTCAATATTTGACTTGGTTGATCGAATACCCGAGAGACTGTCGCACAGACAAATATTATTAAACTTGCACTCGTGAAATTATACCCTATCTACATACATAACTATACATTTAACTTTTCATCCAAGCCTTCCAATTGCTTCACAACACACGCGTGAATGAATTAAATTCAAAATTCATCCGTTACATGTAACGAATTAATTTTCTTCTCTACACCATGATGTGAATCAAACAACATTCTTTATTGCCCCCAACCACGCGACATAACGAGCCAATCTCCCCGGAAACAATTAATTGTTCTATAAGATAAAACATCCGCTTCATTGTCTCAAGTTGTCCCTCCGAGATTTCTCGTGGAAGTTTGTTGTTTGAAAGAAAATGAAAACTTTTTCATTAACTGATTGTTTCCACAAATTCAGTTTTATTCTTCACTTTGTTGGCAATTAAATTTATTATTTCTTTGTTTCTTTAAGGACGCAACTTATGTTTTCCTTTCGAAACATATTATTGGCAGATTATGAAAAAAATGTACATTTGTCTAAAAGTACTTTAAAAAAAATCTTTATCGGTATTGATTAATTTATGTATAACATCTCTAAAGCAATTTAAAAAAATCATAACCCATTTTCATAGGCATAGAATTTTCTACTTACTACATTTTAACTACCTACCTCATTTAATGAATTTCTAGATAATCTTTGATCATTTGATTAGTTTATTTTTAGATCATTATAAGTTATTTTATTTTCATATCGATCAAAATTTTATCAAGGCGATAAAATCGATATTTTTTACTTAAAAAATTTCGAACTTAATTACGAAAAAATGCATTAATTAAAAAAAATGGCTCCGGTAAGTAGTCAGCTTACCAATACATTTTGCAGGACTTTGCTTTTATGTTTCGTTGATTTAATGAAGTTACATTTGCCGCGAGTGCTTTAGGGTGAAAAATGTTGTTGAAAGAGGGATAAGGAGATTCTTCGCTGCAAATACATATTTTTCTAGGATTTTGTAAGAAACGTATTAATGAGGAATGTATTGTTTAAGTCATAAAACAACTTGGTATCTTTTATTTTTCAGCACAAAACCTTTTTCTTCTTAATATCTTCCCCTTTGCTTAAGATACTGGAAATCCCGTAGAAAAATTGCATTCTGGAGACAAAGGATAATTAAAGTGTCCGCCATATTTTTTTTTCCAAATTAAGTATCACTTGGTAGTTTTCTTTAGTGAATAAAAACCTTTTATATGCAAAAATCATCTCAAATATTCGCTACAAAAATATCTTTGGATGTATTTTATTGCATAAGAACGAAGAAAACGTTTTGTGCACATATGCCACGATAGAGTGATAAAAAATCAATTGGCATGTATCAAATAAAGTGAGAATCACGACTATATGTCGGAGGGGGGGGGTGGTCATATAAAATGGAAATGCATTTGGGTTCCTTCTCCCGAGCATTTGTGTGAAATATCCTCAATAGTTGCTAGGAAATTGAAATTCTTGAGCTCCTCCTCATGGTGAAGTTACTTGAATATATTAGATGATATTTATAGCATTCATAAATTCACATTCTCACTAGCTCCTCATGTCGACATACGGATGAATAAAAGCCACACATTGTCGAGGGAGAGGACTCTTTTCCTGTACCACTCTCCACCATGGAAATATTCTCCTCAAGCACCACATCGTCGGTATGTCCTGCACATATCCCAACTCAATGGAATTATAACGAATGGTGAAGAGATTTTAATTGAATTATCTTGGTTACAATTTGTGGCTCCTCCTGTGGGAGTACATTGTTCTTGGAATGTTTGGGAATTTCATGGAGTTTAAGTACAATGAACTTTCACCAAGAATATGTAAAATTTGTAAAATTTCAACGGTTATTTATTAGGTTATGTATAAGGTATGGCGTCATTCGTCTCTATTGGATCCGCCATGTTTGAAGCGTAAATTTCTTTTCTTAGAATTTCTTTATTTATATTTCTTTTGCATTTACAGTGAGAAATTCAAGGAAATTGTTAATGAATGTCTTTTTGGAAATAGCATTCACACACATATTTAATTCATTGCCTTCCACGGGATGTGAAGATTTTGTAATTCTTATGAAATTTTGATTCATCTTTTACGTTACTTTACAAACCGGATAAACAATCATTCCCTCATCTTCAAACACCCCAAATGCGATGAGATGGAAAGGAAAGAAGATGAAAAAAAATGATGAGAAAAGTTTTGTGTGTATTTATTAAAAGAGGAAAAGAATAAATAATACAATAAAGTGATTGCATATCATCGTTGAAACATTAATCTGACTGAAGAGATCCTTCCGGATGAGCGATTTCCTGCGAAGGAAGCATCCGGAAGACGCATGAAGTGCGGGATCATAAATGTGAAAAATGATGAAGCAGCATTTCCATGAGCTTTTGCGCCTTCCCCATCTGATGGCACACAAATTCGTACATATCCGCCCAAAATCCCTCCCGCCTTACGCTTCATCACCCCTTTTTCGCGAGCACAAGATCCTGTATGTCATCAATTTTGCGAGACGATGTCTCTCCACGAGAGAACTCACTTCGATATAATTTCCCACACCCACCACACGTACCCCGGGGGTCGTTTATCATATTTCATTTTCAAACTCAATGTGTTATGGATTTACTACTACGATAGTTTCTTATACAAGGGCATCAATATTAAACATATTATGCAAATTACTTGACAATTTTCAAAAATTGAAAGACCTTATTTTAGCATCTTAATAAGCAATTCGGTATCAAATAAAACTTTCATTTAGACACTTTAAGTGGTTTGAAACGGTGAAATAATATTTCCTATGGAATTGACGTTTGACTTTCCAGGGAAAGTCAGTTTGAGATTGCATTTATTATTTAATTGAGAAACAATTTTAAATTATAAATGTTATCTTTAACCTAGTAAAATGGTTCAATTTCCCAGAAAATCAATAAATCACAAACTTTTATAAAGAAAATTAAAATGATCACCTTGATTTCTGTCGATGAAATAAATATTTTGTCTTAATTGCCACTCGTGGCGCTGTTGCTGGCGTGGGGGGAATTAATAAGTAAAATTCAAAAGTAGAGAAATTTCTTCTGATTGAAACTTTTTCATTTAAATTCATTCTACAATAATGCGATTCACCTTAAAAAGAACTTATAGCATACTTAGCGGAAATTACAAAAAGAAAATTCAACAAGCTTTCCATCTTGTCTATCAAGAAGTTTTCCCTCTTATTTCAATAAAAAAAACAAAGAAGATTCTTGACCACATTTACACAAACTTAATAACATTTCTTTTGCACCACTCTTAATTGCAAATTAAATTTTAAAATTTCCATCAAGCATTGAATCTGCTTTCTTTCTCAAAAACTTTACAAGAACTTTGCTTTTGAAGTTTTTAAACTACCAAGAGGGTGATTTAAAGTGCATGACTCCGGAGGAAATCAAATGTTACGAATTCTTAAGGGTTGTACGCGTGGAATGAGGGATGAAGGAGACACCCAATGTATCATATATCATGGTATATGACAGACATAAAATCAAGTGCATGTTGGCGTGGATAAATCAATTAAGAAAGATACACCGGCAACGTCGGATGGGTTATTTGATATTTAGTAGTACAGATGGGGGAGTAAACATTAAAGTTTTCCTCGGGATTTCGAGGTTTGGAAACTTTCTTCCGCGTTGCAGAAACTTTTCCCTGATACTTACATACACCTAGATATTTAAGTACAAGAAAAGCCTCGGAAAAGGTGCCATACACAGCATTCGAGAGGTAGGTTTCATATAGACAAACTAAAGAAGATGTATATGGGACTAATTTGATATTTATTTCACGTCATTCCAAGTTGAAAGCCAAGAGAGTGCTCTTCCTCTTTCAAAATGAAATTCCCCAGTGCTATATGGAGAATTTTCATTTCTGTGTGGTGGAATCCTCAAAAGGCCAAAAGGATGGCACGAAGGGGATGGGAAGAGTGCCATTTCGGTAAAATGTATTGCGAAAATTGGCAAATTAAACTGCCGGGAATAAAGGAAACCACCAATCATTCATCATGCTCGAGTGCTTCAGCAACCTTCACCAGAGAGATGAAAGAGATATTTTAATTTTTCCCAAGAGAAATGAGGGGCTTTTTCGATGCGGTGGGGGGAAAAGAAACCCTTCGCGGTAAGACGCAAGCCAAAGCAAGCTATAGGGATGGACTACGAAGCAATCGATGGGTAATGAAGACTGTTTGTGCTTGTGGTCAATTTAGCTCAATAAACATGTAGAGGAGAACGGGGTAAACATACCACGATTTTTTATTAAATAAAAAGAGAGAAAAAAAATAGAATATATACGGTTGAAAATTTGAAATTTTTACTTCAAAAAATGTTCAAAGTTTGCTAAATATGATTCCCTTCATATCATTTTTTAATTATTTCTTTAATCTGAATTCAATAAACATAAAAATCTTTTTTTTTTGTATTAACAAGAAAAAATCAGAAAACAAATTTAAAAAAAATTCTAATCAGACACCTCTTCACCCTTAAACTTTTTTCCCATAATATTGCCTCATTTTGTGTGGCCTAGATACGGTCTGTGAGTAAAAGTTTTTGATGGCCTGGAGAACATTTTCTAAGTATATAAGATATTTTTTCATTTACAAAGAAGTAACGAATGTATTTTCTGCAAATAGAAAATCACGGGTGGTATTCTAGGATAGAGACACCTTTCAAGATCAAGATAAAAATCAAAATAAAGACCAAGACTGTCGGTATTCTACTTTACGACGAATTATCCAGGAAAGTAAAATCAAAATTTGCGTTATCCTACTTGTCAGTTTCTTGTTTTCAGCTTCGCGCCAAGAAAACTTTAGCGATATCTCTTTCTAACGCATTAATTTTTTCTATTGCGCTTTCTCGTTCGCTCTCGGATGACAATTGAACGAAATTTAAACACTTCATGGGAATTTCTTCCCTATTGCCATTACATCCAGGAGCCCTGATTGTATAATCTCGGCTATTATTCCCAGGCATTATTGCTCCGGGAATGGAATGAATATTGTCGGAGAGGTGCTTTCTGCCTCCAGATTATGATAATTTGGCGGTAACTGGGGGGGGGGGGGTATGCTACTGCAAAATTTTAAATTTTTCTTAGGAATCGTGGTCACTTCTTCTTGCTATTGATGGAGTGACCTCCAGATTAAGGATCTCATCCCAGGATTGTCATATCCTGGACAATCCTGGGATGAGATCCCCAATCCGGAGGTCACTCCACCATTACAAAGGAGAAGTGACCACAATTCCAGTGAAAAACAAAAAAATTTGCACCAACATCACGTATTTGTCCAAGACTTGACAATCCTGGTACAACCCGGAGGTCACTCTATCATTAGCAAGATGGAGTGAACACAATTCCGGCAAAAACCCGTCATTTTGCATCTGCATCCCATATTTGTACAAGAGTTTTCATATCTCCCATACTGAATTTACATTGCCTTTACCTCATTTAAAAACCAATTTTTCAAAGGACCCCAAAACCGTCTTGGAATTTCACATAAATCCAAGACATTTTACGTTATAATAAGACCGTAAATCTCTATCGTAGAATACAGAATCTTGGAATATTTTTATCCAAGTCTCTTTTGACAACTCATTTTGTAAATCTTTATTTTGATTTTGATTCGTATCTCAGAATACTAAAAGTCTTGGAAGTTGTATGAAGAAACAAGATTTTTAGGTTATGGTTCGACCGTAAATCTCTATGTTAGAATACCAAATCTTGAAATATTTTGAATTTCCAAGATTATCCTGAAAATTTCTTGGAATTTTAAAGTAGAATACCAAATCTTGGTTTTTTTCTTTATTTTGATCTTTATATTTATCTTAGAATACCGCCACACATTTTGTTTTCATTGAAACGTATTGAGTAAGGTAAAATAAAATCACAAATATTACTCTCGAGGGAAAGTAATTAATTAATAACTGAACAGCAACATAGGATGATTTCTTAGAATTTCTTCAAGTCACTTCAATGACAAATAAAAATAATTTTTCAATAAATCAGAGAGCTTCCACATTTTCAAGAGGTATAACGCACTTTTATTAAATATAAATACATTGATACTTATATACATATTTGTTCCTCTACTGGGACTGACTTACTCACTGTTTTAATAAAATAGTACCTAATACATATACTAATTACAAATCAAAGAAAATGTATACAATGGGCCTAATTCAGCGACCAAGAAACCCTTGAAATCTTTGAATTTTGTACTGAAATTTCAAGATTTCAAGCGAATTTCAAGGGTTTCTTGGTCGCTGAATAAGGCCCAATATGTTATCTTGTTCTCATTCTTTCAAAAATAAAGGAATTGATGGCCGAATGTATGAAGGATGATCCTCTATCGCAGAACAATTTTAACCCATTCCATCTTGTAGAGGATCAAAAAACATTGAAGAATCGCGAGAGAAACTCCCCAAAATCCACTGGGATCACATCGAAAAGTGCAAATAAAAATTGCCAAAAAATTCAAATATTGCGACGCCATTCGACGTTTTTTTCCCTATAAAAAATGTTTCAAAAGTTTTCTGTAGACTTGTCGCTCATTTTCTGTAGAGTTTTTTTCTAGTCAAAATAAATGTTTATTTTTTCGTTTCTGGAGTGATTTCTACATCTGAATCTGTGAAATCTTCTGCTCCTTGGAAGTCTGTGCATCTAATGATACTCTCAAAGCACTGAGAAAACAAACTAATTGCGAGTTTATTGCTGTGAATAATTTCATGAGACTTCCGGATGTCTTGACATTGTAGCCTCCTCGAGAGTGGATGCAACAAGGAGGAGGACATGGAATTTCTGTTCACTACCCATTGATTCAATTTCAATGTGCCGGAGCAAATCTTTCGCTTCCGGAAGTCCCAATTTCTACAGCAAAACCTCGTGAGCATTCTGCAGAAAAGAACTCTGAGAGGCAAAATGAGAGTTGAGAATCACTTTTGTCAGCTCCAGGAAGTCATTGCTCTTGGGAAAGATGTATGGGAAGACGGTGATGAAGATTTTGTGGACTTCCTCAGTGTTACAATCCGCGGAAGGAGACTTTCCGGAGGAATCCCAGAATAGCTTTGAGGGCAGTTAGTTCTGCGACTCTCAGAAATGTCTTCCGTGCTGGTCATGATTTGCTTAATGACTCCGTCGAATGTTTCCGGATACTGACTACTAAACTGATTTCTACATCTGAATCAGGTATTTTGCGCTGGATGGGATTCAACTCGGTAAGATTTGCTTAAATTCTCACTGCCAAAAAGGCCCAAAAAAAAAAAAAAAAAAAAAAATGTAAAAATATTTGTTTTGATTTGCAAGGGGCTGGTTCTATCAACCTCCCTCAGCTTCATTTCGCTGTGGATCACTTGATTCAGATGTAGAAATCACTCCAGAAACGAAAAAATAAACATTTATTTTGACTAGAAAAAAACTCTACAGAAAATGAGCGACAAGTCTACAGAAAACTTTTGAAACATTTTTTATAGGGAAAAAAACGTCGAATGGCGTCGCAATATTTGAATTTTTTTGCAATTTTTATTTGCACTTTTCGATGTGATCCCAGTGGATTTTGGGGAGTTTCTCTCGCGATTCTTCAATGTTTTTTGATCCTCTACAAGATGGAATGGGTTAAAATTGTTCTGCGATAGAGGATCATCCTTCATACATTCGGCCATCAATTCCTTTGAATAGGATATAAATCAATATAAATCATAAATTGTGTTATTCGGAAGAAATCAAATAAAATAGTAGGTAATCTATTGCGAATATTGTTATTAATTTTTTTCTTATGTCCTTGAAATGAGAATTTATGTAGAACTGGTATTTTCCATATCTTCTTTATTTCTAGTACATTTTTCAATAATAAAAAATGAATTTTCCAGGAAAGAAGGTAGGGAAAAATTCTTGAAAACTAATATTATTGACTTATTTGAAAATAAATTTATTTTTCAATAAGGAGATTCTCAGATGAATGTACAGATGAATTTCATTCAATCAAGATAAATAATATTATGTACTGAACGTGAGTCAAGCTAGAAAGAAATTTTCTTTATTCAATGATGTTAATTTTTTTTTCCAAATTGCAGCCTTTTAACGCTTCTCAGGAAATAAATAATAGCAAGAATAGAGATGAATTTTCTGACTTAAAAGTCATTTTTATTAGTACCTACCTAATTCTTTTCTTCTTTTCTTTTACTGCATGACATTCATAACTGGCAATTTGGTACTTTTTTCTTAACAAGTACAAAAACCATCAAAATCTTCCAACAGCTTTATTAAAGTTATATGAAATAATAAAAATCTTGAATGAATTTACTTGTTATGCATGATTATTTTTTGAATGACAAAGAGATTAACAAGTTTATAATAATGATTTCCCTTTTTTTTAATTACCACATCTCGCATACCTGTAGAAAATAATACCTACCTATAACTTTTCGAGAAAGAATAATTTTATAATATTCAATATGACTTCTCTACTAGACGTATCAAATTTCCTTCTTAATCATTATTTTTGCTCCTTTATATGGAAAAACATTTCTAATATTTTTCACATTTTTCCTCCTCATTCTGGGGCATTCAATAAAATCAGAAAGGATCGTCATTATTTAGGGAATGTCTCAAACATTCTCGCTCTCTCAATGTTGAAGAAGGAAAATTCGTTTTATGTTGTGTGTGGGAAGGAAGCCAATATTTGCAAGTTTGGGAAATATTTTGTGGGTGTGTGGAAATCGCCTGAAGTGGCAGTTTTCCTTCGTTTTGTCGTACTGTATTTATTCACATTGGCATAGTACCGAGCGATAGTTAAGGGTGGTGGGTAGGGTGGGTGGTGTTGGTGTGACACTCGCCAACTATCGCAATGTGGCATCTGTAATCCTCATCAGGGGGATGTAGCACACTCCCATTCATCGACGATAAGGATTGTGGGTGGAAATAAAAGGTGAGTGTGCTGTACATAAATAATGGGTCGGTGGTACACCCATCTGCCCAGTACAGGGGCTCTGCAAAGGTACACACAACCATCTATGTGTGTGTGTGTGGAAAAAGGGAACCCGCCACAGATGAGGGTTGTAACGTAACAATATAGAAATATAGGGGAGGATTATCTCGTGTGTATTTTCTATATCTAGGGTATACTTTTTGGCTACAGCTTAGTCGGCCCTTTGCCGCTGAAATCCACCCCATATAGATGGGAGAAGCAACCCCTTATCAGTACCTTTGAATCTCCTTTTCCGATTAAAAGCTTTCAACCACTCTGATTTTCAAGCAAACCCACCGTGGACGTATACAGACAGATTTATTTGTTGGAACTACCACCCTCTTCCCACCCTCATCCCCCGTAGAATTCACAAACGGCATGTCCCAAAATGCTCATTTTATTTGAACACAGTTACTGCACATACGGGGGGTGGGGGGATTTTAGCATATTTTATGTGGGGTGTGTGTGTCATGTTAACCCTGTTAACCAGGCTATAGAATCAGCAATAAATGACTACTGCACCGACTGACACAATATTTATAAAATACTCGTGTTAGCATCATATCCATTTCACAACACATAAATTCCACAAATTGTCCACATGGTCATACATTAGGGGAGACCGGGGTAAAAATAGTCATTTTGGAATTTTCAAATGCCAAATGCCAAAATATAAATCGGAAAAATCGGAAAAAATTAGGGTGCAAAGCCCTACCAACCTATAATTTTTGACAGTAATTTGGAGGTTATGTGATCAGTACTTTGGGAGTTAAAAAAGAAAATAAATTTTTGGCCCATTTCCCAAACTTTTGCGTATTGAGAAAAACGAGTTTTCCATCAGCAATTTTCCAATCTGATAATTTTTCTCACTAGCTGGGTTACTTCAGAAAACGTTGCCAAGGTGTATTTTTCAATAACTTTTAATGATTTTTCTGTACAATTATTTGAATCAAAACATACCCCTTGGGGTAGATCGTGTCAACCCATGTAAATCATATGGGAGATCGAAATTTTTGGCATATTAGTTGGTATACCACAATCGTGGCATACCAAGTATTGTAATCGTCGGAAAAACCGACCACCTCAGATCGGGCTCAAACTTGGTATGAGCACGTTTTAGACATCCCACATTACGAAAATGGTGGTGGAAAATTTTTGATCCGGCCGGCCGGCCTGCCGGCCTGCCGTTGGTCCCCATTTTGCCTTATAGCTCGAGAACGGTAACAGATAGAGACTTCCGGTTTGAAGTTTTCTATAGAAATGTGGGTGTAAAATTTCATTTTTTCGCATTTTCAAAATCCAAGATGGCCGCCGTCCGCCATTTTGAAATACTGTCAACCACTTCCCTTACAGCTAGAGGTCTGAAATTTTAGTATGTTGTAGAGCTCAGTAAGACGTTTTCATCGACTATTCATACTTGCAAATCGGTCAAGCGGTTTAGCAAATATGGCGGCCTAAAGCAAAAAGTGTTTTTTCAATATAACTCGAGAACGGCTTGACCGATTTTGATCATCTTGGTATCAAATGAAAGGTTTCAAGAAGCCCTACAACTGCGTAAAACATTCCAAGTTCCAAAAATATCCGCAAGAGGCGCTAAAATCAAAAACAAAAATTGCCTAACTTTAAGGGGCAATATCTCCGAATCCCCATTAGGCAAATCTTTTAAATTTTGATATATTGTAGCCTGACTAATAATCTTGTACCAGTCCGAAAATGAAGGAATTCTATGTCGCCGTTTAGAAGATATCGCAGTTTGAAAAATTCTTGAATTTGAAAAGTTCTAAGAGCTATATCTCCTGAACTGCTTGTCCGATTTTGCTCAACTTGGTATCAAATTAAAGGTTTTACAATTATCTACAACTTTCTAGAACATCAGAAACCTCTAGAACTATTCCTTCAGGATAAAAAATGCCAAAAACTGTTTTGGTGAAACAAAAATCCGCCATTTTGTGTTCTGGAGGTGACCTTGAAAATTATTAAAATTTATGTCAATTTATAGCCTGTTTTAATACCTTTCCAAAACTAGTCAAGAAATTTCTGTAGGTCTTATAGAACCAGAGATATGACCATTTTTATGCATCAAATTACTGATTTTCACACAAAAAATCAGTTTTGCCTACTAATACAACTCATAAATTAAATTACAACGCATAGACTGACCCATCCGCGTTGTGGTATACCAACTCTTATAACTGGACGCGTTATGATTGACTTTTCTATCCATTTGTTGCAAAATGGCGTGTTTGAGAAAATCGCAAAATTCTCTGTTTTAGTGCGTATAAAAGTGAAATTCCTTGTCGCGGATCAAAAGATGAGAAGTTTAACTATCAACTACTATCAATCTCTCAGGTGGAAAATCATTGGAAATGTCGGAAAATTCGACCGACTTTATTTAGCCAACTGGTGACTATATTTACCCGCCGCGTTTAAAAAAAGTCAGAAGCGGAAGGGTTCAGGAAAAGCTCGAAAACTCATATTTCCCGTGGAGATAGAGAAAAGTGGTCTGAGACAAAGTTGTAGGCCAGGAAATTTCCTATAAGAATGACCTATCGAGGAAATTTTCTTGCCTTTGGGGAATCGTGCAGATAAGGATTTATGCAAATTGACCTTTTTTACCCCGGTCTTCCCTATGCTTTTTTTTTCAGCCGGAAAAATTGGCATTTTGCAACATTTTCAACAATGCTTTAGTGGGAATTAAAAATAAAAGACAAATATTTATATTTTTGTGAATACCTATGATTTTTAGCGGAATGATTATTTTAAAAAAAATCCTGCATAATAAAGATGATTTTTCGCATTAAGATTCTTTTTTTGAATTATTCGAATTTCGTCATAATTCCTAAATAGTTCTTCATAAATGACTAAGACTCTTATATGAAACGCATCCTTTCTTTGAGATTTTTCTACGAGATTTTTTATCTGAATAATTGTGTTTTTTTGCCACCCTCTCATCCAAATTAGAAAGTATGTAGCCAAAGGGGACTACTAGACTGCAGTTTGATTGTGTATTGTATGTGATTAAATTCTAGTACGTGTTTGATTGGAAAAAGTACTTTTACTATGAACATGGTAAAAACTAAAAAGTTACTCCTATAGTTACCTTATACTAAAAACGTATCATACGAATAAAATATTAAAGCAAAATCCCTCGAGAGTTTGGAACTTATAAAAAGCTGCCATGACGAAAATTCTATGTACACAATCCTTGATAATCAATAAAATTCATATGATTGTGAAAACTAAAGCACATTGAAAAGTAATATCCAACTGCAAAACTCTCTCGAGGTAATTTCAATGTAACTTTTCGGGTGTGTTTTGTGCAAAAAGCATTGAGGTGTGTATACAAACGAATTTGTTGAATGCTTATTCAATGTAAGAGATAGGTACCCTATATATAAAATATATTTTCACTGTAAACATATTCCATTTAGTGATACATACAATTTTCCAGCAGAACCACTGCCAAAGACATCTCCGAGTCATTATTTTACTATACCATATAAAATCCCCATCCCCCTGTACTGGTGTGATGGAAGCCTGGCATCGTACCAATTTTATCCTCCACTTGATTTGCAATTGTATTTATTTATTCAATTACATTTGCAACGGGGCGCAACGAGAGGGTGGCGTGCGAGAAATTGCACATTTGCGGGGTAGTTTGAGTGTGGAAATTATTTAATTTTCTCCTTTTGCACGAAACATTCCTAAATGTGGGGTTTCTGTGTGCGATTTTGGGAAGAATTTCCCACCAATTTCTGTTCTTGTGACAGACATTCTTGCAAAATGGAAGACATTGAGGGTGGAAATTGTAAAAGACATTTAAAGGAAAATGAATAACCACCTGACCCAAAAGAATTTCGTTCACTTTCCCAGAATCAAAGAAAATTGTTGACAAAGACACCTTTCCAACCTTTATCTCTTGCATTACAAGAGAGTTTTCCAACAATTGAGATTTATTTCTTGTACTTTCTGATCATCTTGCATAAATTCTCTTTGATTCTTTTGGTAGTGGAAACCACAGTTTGATCTTTATCAACGCCTAAAAGTATGGCTATCTTAATTCTCATTATTAGCAGCACGCTCCTTGATTTTATTTACCATTTAAGCCATTTAAGATTACTCAACCCTAAATCTTTTCCACATTTTATCGCCTCAGCTAAACCACTAAAATTTATTCACTGGAAACACTGCAAGGGATGTGCAGTACACTTTAAAAAAAAAATAGGTACAATAAATTGGTAAAAAGTGGTAAAATTAATGGTTGTACCAAAGAAATAGGTCATCCAATTGTCAAGAAAAATATAAAGAATTTTATGGTAATATGTATAGTGAATTTATTACTGCTCGAAAAATATTGTGTGATGCAAGAAAAGATTGAAAAGTTCTAAAAAGAAAATTAGTTAAATAACATAAATTAGAGGAAAAATATTAAAGTAATGGCTGTATTTGTCATAATGGAGATAATCTTATTATTTGAATTAACTTCACATAATTCAAACCAGTTTAAAGGTCGTGAATCTTAAAATAATCTTCATTTTGAAAACATGAAAAAATAAATAAGAAAAATAACTTTTCAAATTAATATAAAAGTTTTAAAAAGTTTTTTTTAGAAAAGAATATTTCTTTTCTACAAAATACCAATATTTTATTAATGAATTAACGCCCTAAGCATACCCTAACCTTAAAAAACGCGGTTTTATCAGATACTTCTCTCGCACCTAAGCAATTAAGCCGTCTTTCTTTAACACTTGGTAGATCGAGGTTTCTAACCTCAAAAGTCTGACCTTCATTTTCTCTAAAAAGAAAATGTTTATCCAAATTTTCTTTCGACGATTTTGAAGTAATGGAATTTCTGTGACGATATAAAAAATGTCAGATTAGTCACTTTGGCCAGCAAAATCCTCCAAGGGTTAAATATCGTTTATTTTACCACTCAATTCTACCGTTCAACACACTTATTTGACTGGTAGGAACTTAACCAGTTTTACCAAGAATAAAACAATATTTACCAATAAAATGCAAATATTTTTTTTCCAGTGTAGGATAATGGGAATTTAATGGTAATTATTTTTTCCATTTAATCGATCTTCCTAAAAGAAATATCCTCTGAAATATCTTCTCTGAATTTTACTCTCGATACATTTACTATATGGACTTCCTCTTCAGTTTTAAATCAAGATGATCTCAATAGCGCAAATAAAGCTAACGCTGCAAATAAATCGATTTTTTTTTCAACGAGTTAACTTTCTTGCCAAAAATTTTCCACTGGATGACGAATTTTTCCTAGAAAGCTTCTGAGACTCTGCAGCGTTCCATGTTGATGCGAAAGGCAATCTCGGAAAATGAATTTTGTCAGCACAGCGAGTAAATGATATGCGGATGTGCACGGAATTACAAAAATTGCTTATTCCATTTCCAATTTGATTCAATTGAAAGCAATTTGGGTCATGTCACCGAAACACCTAATTCCCGGTAGCATTTCTTGGTATTACCATTACCCCAATATCCCATGGAGTCCCTCTCGAAATGTAAATCCTCTACTTTCGGCACTTGCTCATTCAATTCGCATCCCCCCACCCACGGTATGTGTCCCTTTACGATGGAGACGTTTTGGGGCAGGGTAGGTGGGGGATAAGAGGAAATGGAGCAACGTACGTTGGGTGGAAAATCTGTGGATCCCACACATAAATTTCTCCATCCTTTCGACGGTAAATTGAGAGAGAATACACATCATGTTGGTATGAGGAAAAGTATACGAAGAGAGAGAAATTCACATGAAATTGGTGAGAGTTTGAGGGTAGAATTTTCTCCAGAAATCCTTCCTGTGTGATACAAAATTATAAGGATGGGTAAAGTTTCCGCTTCACCCCCATTGCCCGCCCACACCAATGTAGTCTCCCCGTTGAAACACTAACACTTATCAACTTTATTTATCTCATGGGAACACACCAATAATTTATATGCTTCCCTCGGTGGTAATTAAATTGCACTTTCACCACAATTAATTGATTCGAAAAGCTTCTTTTCCCGGCATGCCAGAAGCTCATGTTCTCTTCTTTTGCTCTGATTTCAACCCCAATGTATGGACGTGCTGAAAATTTCAAATGCCCCAATCAATATTAACCCATGATCTGAGCTTATTCCATGGGAATTTCATTCGCCATGGAAATATTCCTCTAGAATTTATCCTAGAATTGCAGAAAATACGGATAATCTTGCTTAAAAGGATTACTAGAACGTTGATTGGTGGCGATTTTCTTAATGTTTTTCCTGGATTTTCCCAAAGCTCTATCAACTGGTTATGTAAGAAATGCTTCGTGGATGATTTTTAGCGAGAAACTTTTATTTTTCATGCATTAAAAAAGCCAAAAAACAGAATGGTGACGCCATTAATTTCTTTCTTGAGCTTCTTGATCAAACTTATCGATTTTTTTCCGACTAATTCAAAACGAATAAATTTTACTGAAAATTTCTGATTAATTTGTTAATTTTCTACAATATTACGCGGATTCCAATTGTTTCTTCAAATAAGGAGTTTTTTTTTGTACGAAAATGGATGAACTTCTTTCTGAATTAGTAATTATCAACATCACTTTTCTCTATTGCTAATTTTCTGATAACAATTATTACCTAAGGATTTTTCTTGATTTACTTTTTATTACAAAATTCTTAATTTTTCAGACATTTGTCCAAAAAATAAATAATTTTTCTTTAATTATTTATTTATATTTCTTTAATATTGTTCTACAATACATTTCGGTTAAGTAGATTAGGAAGCTCTAAATCTAAAGGAAAATTCTCACTATTTATGAGAAAAAATGCCCAAACTGTGAAAAAAATTAAGAAAAAAGTATTTTTTTTTTAAATTGAAAATAGTGAATTTTAATTAAATGATTCTCCACCTTTTTGATTTATTCATTTATTTCCTTTTTAATGCTTCAACTACATAATAAATCTCACCCCAAAATAATCTTTGAAATAAGAGAATTAAGTATGTAAAGTGAGAGTAAAAAAAAGACTTATTTAAAAAAAATTTAGGTCATGGGAAAAATTCAAATTTATTCCAAATCGTTAATTTTGATTTTTTAAAGCATAAATAGTAATGATATTGAAATTTCTTGATTCTGCTTAAATTTGCATGAATTTTTCGCACGTTTTCAGGGAAAATGTTCTGCAAAATCCATGAAAGGGGGATGAGGAGGGGGTGGATTGTGGTAAAATGTTCGGCAAAACGTGTGGGGATATGGTATGCCCTATGTATTGAAATGAAGAGGTCATGTGTAAATTCACAAAGGTGTGTGTGTACATAATGTGGGGAATGGAGGTGAATCCACTGACACATCATCCCAAAATTCCATGTTCATTGAAATGAATTATCCCCCATTTCGCAATATTGCCGGCATTTTCCAACCGCACAACTTTATATTAACGCCAGATGTGTTCTGCTATATGCAAATGAGTTGTGGTGTAGGCGCAATTATTGATAATATGATAATAATTCACTGAGAGAAGGATCCATGCCAGCATTCCAAACTCAAATGTTTCACCTCCTCCCACCCACACACATGCTAAACCATCTCTTAGTTGTAAAGTTTTGTGAGAGACATTCACACAAAATCAATAAAACATCTTTGAAATCTTTGAGCTTTCAGTGAAAGTGAAATAAACTACGGTCTGATTGCAGATTTAAGTTTAATTTAAATTTTTTTTAATTGAAATGCATCAAATAAAATTTAATCCATATAATAATAATGATTATAGTATTCATCAATAATTTAATTTTAACAGTTTTAATTATCTATATACCATGTAAAGTTTGTACTTCAACCTATTTTCCACATTTTCTTCTTATTTGTTGATGTTCTATATCACAGGCTATTTGTAAACGTCCCCTGAGGTTAACTAACGTACTATGAAAGTTTCCAACCAACTGGATACAGTTTTATGAGGGAGATGAGAGGTGTTTGTGCATGTTTGAAAAGTTGAAGCATCATTGCATTTTGCCCTGTGGCTAAGAGGGATGGGGGCAGTGGTAGTAACATAGAAAAGAGGTAGGATGGGTATAAACAGGATGGTGGAGTATTAGACAAATTAATTTGGTTAGTTGCACCATCCTAATGAAGTAAAATGTCAACCAACTATAAAATATATGTATACATCCTTTATGTTAAATCAATTAAATATTTGTTCCTCAATTTCTCTTGTTGTATTAAGTTGCAAAGGATACTATGTATTATGTTTACTTTGACATAGCAATACTTATGTATTCTAAAGATAAATTGAATCAACCGTGAAATCTATGCTGTACAAACCTCTCATGTTTCTCTTCACAGTTTTGAAATTTTCGAAATTTTGTCCACATATTTTATTTTCTTTTCATGCAATTTGTCAGTTCCAAGCTTTTTGTTCTTTTTGTTACATTAAAATAATTGTCAAACGTTCGGAAGGAAATGTTAAACACGTTAAAAAACAAACGTCAAATATTAAACTAAAAGAAACATCAACAGACTCTGAAATACATTAAAAATATTTAAAAGGATTTTATACAAAAATGTCAAACGTTTGAAAAAAAAAGATTGAAAAGAATTTCAAACGTTCAAAAAGAACTATCAAATGTTTAAATTACATAAACAAATCATCAAATCTGCTTTATTTGAATGCAATGCTACATTCAATCTGACTCCTTAACTCTCATCCTCTTTTTTAATCCATATTTTAGTGTTTTAGTTTTTTTTAACATACCGTTCAAAACTAAATACCTATAGCTATTTTTCTGACTTTAACACCTCATAGGACCAGTATAATATACCGAATTTTGTTTTTTTTTACGCGACGGGTAAAAAAAGACACTTACGTCGTTATAGTTTTTCTCCAATCACTTTTTACCTTCGTTAACACTTGGAGGACCGGGCAATTTTCACTTACGCGGAGGATGAAATTGGACAGAATGACCAACGGTTTTTTTTCAAACATTTCAAGGAAATATGGAAGATTGCATTTGCAAAATAACTATGCGTGCATATTTTATTCAATTAATGGGGGGATTTATTGCGCTTCGCGCAAATTTTGGATAAAAAAATATTATAATGGAAGATTGAAATCGATAGACAATCTAAAATATTGGTTTTTATGGGTGCGCTGAAACCACTTATCAATCTCAAAAGAAAACAATTTATGGAGGCTACCTGAAGGGTTTTTTTTAGATTAATCCTTGTATTTGCTTATTTTAAGTATTGAATTTTCCGGAGTTTTTATGTAAAAAAAAAAGTAAACAACACTTTGACAATTGTGCAAAAGAGTATTTCGACGTGCCCGAAGATTATGAACCATATTCCTATCTTTTAACACAGGAGTATGGTTCATAATCTTCGGGTGCGTCGATTTTTTTCGAAAAAAAAACCGTTGGTCACGGTGACCATTTTCATCCTCCGCGTATATTTTCGACTTTGACCTTAATTATCTTTTAAAAAGCAAAATATTTTCCGGATTTTCTTTAGCCTAACTTAAAGTAATTGAAATTCCCTACACATAGACGTGGTATTTATCACGATAGGTTCAATACATTTTAATCTATGACGATTTAAAAACTCGAAATGGACACGGTGTCCACATAAATCCTCTAAGTGTTAACACTTCGCATTTTTTTGATCATACGTAGACCCAAACATGAAACATTTTATTTTCCAATTTTTTACGAATTCAATTGTTTTTTCCAGTAAGAAATACATGTTATTTACACAGAAGAAGTCGAAGAAGACGTTTTGCCTGAAAAATGTCCCCTGAGAGCCATCTTAGAATAAATATCGTGATGAAGTGTGCATGTTTCATTGTTTTTATGTTTCACGTTGGATGCAAAAGAGTTAAATATATATAGGTGATATTTATGTGCATTCTTGATGTGAATAGCGCATAGAAAATGCAAAAAAAGCTGTGAATGAGGAAATACATGACAGAAGTTCAATGACAGACACACGTTTAATGTCATAAGTGGTTCTGTCAAGAGTGTTAAAGGTTGTGTGGGAAAATCAAATAAGCTGTCCTTTCGTAAGCATTCCTTATCGAAAATTCAGCACAAAACGAAGCATTGGAAGCATTGAGATTTCTCGGTGCGTATGTTTAGCAAGCACAAAAGGGTGTCCCTGACATGCTGCAAAGTGTTTTGTGTGAAAATGTGAACGTCGTCATAGCATAAACTTTTGTATATTCACATCCCAAATGTCCAAGTGGTGCGGACGCATGGTGAGCATCTGCTGAGATGAGTGGCAGACATATTCCCTTAGTATTTGGGATTAACACACTCTCTCTTCGCTCTGTGTTGCCCACATGGTGAGGAAATGGATATGTCACTTCCCCCAGAAATAATTACGGAATAGCTACACACAGAAAAAAAATGACAAAAAGTGGCAGTCAAATCGTCAATTTTTGCGAGTGGGCCACTCGCATAGACAAAATACGAATATTTCACTCGCACTCATTCGCACTATTTCTCGAAAATTTTCACATTTATTGGACCGAAATTGAACATTGAATTCTATAAATACTGATTTGCTCAATCACTTACACCAATTTAAAAGCAATATTTCTTCCATAAATAGCATTATTTGCCCAAAATAGATAAATAAAAATACAATATTAATTGATAAAATTGACGAGAAGAAAGCAAATGTTATAGCAGAAAAAACATTTAAAAGGTTTCTTTCACAAACACTAGCGCCGCGCGGAAATTGGGCGGAATTACCAATTTTACACATGATTTTTATTTTGTTAATTTTTCATCTGGAAAAACTATTAAAACACCAAAAATCATTATCTGATCTCATGTAAAGGTCCACAAAAATAAAATTTCTTCTCGAAAACATAAATTTTCGCATATTTTTTAAAGGATGTCACAACCATAGAAAAAATAATTTCTGCAACAGAATTTCATGACGATATGTCGTAGGATAATCCATACTTTTTCTTTTTTCGTCATTAAATAATTTCATAATGACTTTCAAAGTTTGAATTATTTTTTATAATTAAAAAAAAAAAACAAAAGTTAATTAATAGACTCTTAAATAAGGCTGTGTTACATAATCTTACGTCGCAGGGTTACTTTAAGATAACTTGAACTACTTTAGAAAGGATATTTAAAAAATATCGTCAAAAACTAATTTAACTTGATAATGTTTCATAAGACATTAATTTAACTTTATAAAATAAAATTTAAGTCAATCGGACGAACAATCCTAAACCGAAATGTCCGATCATAAATATTAAAGCTTATTATAAGCTTAATGGTAAAATATGAAAGTATATTACATAATATGGTTACGTTGATCAATTTTAGATAAAAATTTTTAAGCAATTCAAAAATGGCCGCCATTTTATCCGAACTTTTTTCCAACAAATGTAATGTAAAATAAATATTTTATTTTACAACCACGCTTTTTGGATGATGTTTCTCACATTTCCCATAACCATAAACTTGTATTTCACGCGAATATTATTTTTTTTATTTTAATTATTAATTTATTTGTTTTAATTTAGGAAAATATAGATCTTATGAAACGTTATAAAGCCCTATTTTGTAGAATCAAGGATATGAATTTAAAAAAAATCAATAATAGTTTGGTATGCAAGATGGCGGTCAAAAGAATTTGAGGGCGAAATCCCGACTGAAAATCCTTTCTAAAGTAGCTCGTGTTATTTTAAAGTAGCACTTTGCAACATAAGATTTCGTAAAACAGCTTAATTTAATTTTCTATAAATAATTTTTGGTTTTTTTTTTTTGTAATTATAAAAAAAATATTTGCAAAATTTTGTAAATGATTGGATATATTAAGAATTTATTCAATGACGAAAAGAGAAAAAGGTATGGATTATCCTATGACATGTCGTCACGAAATCTTTTTGCAGAAGTTAATCTTTCAATGGTGTAACATCTTTTATAAAATGACCCAAAATCATACGTGTATGATGAAAATGCTTTTTTGTTGCAGGAAAACCAGAAAAAAAACGTGTAAAAACGTTTTCTGGACTGAATATCTCATATACCACGTCTCTAGAAAATCGTGTCAGTGTTTTTTAGATGAGGCATTGCGGTAACGGCCAAATTGAAAATAAACAAGGAGCTTGTCAAAAAAAACCTGTCAAATGTTAGTGAGAAAGAAACTATCTACCATAGACTCGTAATAGTAATGTGCGAGTCTACCTGAGGCTCGCAGATTGAAACTGCGAACCATTTCACTCGCATTCACAAAATGCGAAAAATTTTTCTGTGTGTAGCATGAACAGAGGAAACTAAAATCCACCCAATTGATTCTCTCTCTGCCATACATATTTTCGTCATGTAATTGCATGCAATTATCAAGACTATCCATGTGACAATTGAGACGATCTGTATTGCAAAGCATAAAAGGATATATCAGCGAATAGAGACAAATTTGACATAGAACAGACTCACCGCGATTGAGTGCTAAAAGGATTAAATAGGCTAAAAAGACTGTATGGAGGATGATGAAGAAAATCCATTAAATAATCAATTTTAAGCATTTTTAATGTCATTTTTAATTTATAAGATTTCGCCCATATTTTCCGGAGAATTTTTTGAAATTATCAAAATTTCTGCAAAGTGGGAGTTCAAAGTCAATTTTTGATCAATTTTCTTCAAATTTCACCAAAAAAAACTCCAAAACTGTTCTTTAACTAAATCTATTCGATTTTTTTTAATAATATAGAAACCTTTTATGATATTTTTATGCAGTTAAAGTCAATAAAATAAAATTGATGAGCAGCATATCATGGGTTTTGCATTGATTTTTAGACAAATTTGGAAAGCTTTCAATATAAACTATTAATGTGCACGTAATACAATTAAATGTGGATTATTTTGAGCGTAAAATTCACAAATTTATTACAAAATTTGAATTAAATGAATTTGAATAATATTAAAAGCATGCTTCAAGTGTTGTTTTGTAAATGTTATATTGAATGGTTTCGTGTTCTGCATGAGTTCCCAAATAAAATTTCCTTTATTTATTTTTACTTACTAAACTGTAATAAAATACTCATCAAAACTTTCTCCATGTTGCTAAAATTTATCCCAAGGGATGAAAATTTTGTGTTTTACAGAAATCAGTTGAGTGTGTAATTTCATAATTTTACATTGAAAATTTTCAAATGCATACAGGTAGAATTTTGAGGTGTAACGAAAAGTTAAATTTATAACAATGACTTTATTTTTCACTGAGAACTCATCTGTTTTAAATACTATTTAATTTCAATAGCTTAGCAAAAGCTTTTTATTGTTTACTATGAATGGCTCGAATAGCTGGATGGATTCAAAATGCGTACAATATTGTCAAGCTCTCTAAGAATATTTAATTTTTAATTTTTCTTCTGAATTTTTGTAATTCGAAAAAATAAATTATTCATCTTCAAAAGTTTGTTTAAGTTCTCACATTTAATTGTTTACTGGTGTAAATTTTCCAATAAAATAAATTTCAGCAAAATGTTCCTGTTAAGTAATGGCAAAAATGCAGAAAAAATAATCCATGTATGTAAGTTGCTTGATGTAGAATAATATTGCATTTCAATATATGAGTTTCAATTTCTTTGAAGATTCCTCTTTTTAATGCGAATTCTTTGATTTTTGAGATGAAAGGAAATTACAGACGAAATTACGGCGACCTCACCTCACTCACAAAATTCCATCAAAAGCATATTTTGCTTTCATTTTTTTTAAACGAAATTTTTGAGACTGGCAATTCAGATGGAATTATAAATGAGTGTTGAATGACAAAATGTAACCATAATACTGAAAGATGTGTGACAGAAAAATTGAGGGAAAAAGCTATTCAGAAAATTTCCACCGTACCAACATCTTTTGAAATAATTACAAGAAAATTTCTTTTTATCGTGAAAAGGGATTCTTCTTTAATTTTTTGTTCTTTAACTTCATTAATAAAAGTAATGTAATTTTTTTTATTAAAGAGATATTAGAGATTGGCCACCAATGAGAGGAGATAATGAAAGTTGTGTTGTGGATGTAGTGATTTTTGATTATTTCTTGACGTGGTTAATTTTGTCCATTGATTGCCCTGAGGAAGGACTAAAATAGTCCGAAACGTTGGCCAGAAATAAAAATTAATTAGCCGAGAGTAAAACCGAAAATCCGTTTTTTAAAAAATCCCATCCATTTATTTTCCACGTTTTATAAAGAGAAATAATACAGCAGCTAGAGGGTAAATTAAACATCCAATTAATGTTCCCTTTTATAAAAAAAAAACACAAAATCTATTTACTGAGAAAACTTTGTTGATTCATTGCACGCATCATCGGTGAGATATTTTCAGATAAATTAATTACACTGAAATTATGTTTTAAAATATTTTGTACACTTCGTGACTGAGCTTTTGCATCACTAAATTAACTTAAATTACCTTTGTGAATTTTTCTATCAACAACAATACCTTTTGATAAAAGGCATCAGTCATTTAATTCAATCAGGTCCATCATGAGCTGGATCATGAGGTAGGCAAAGAATAAATAAATTACCTGAATGCTCGTCTATAAATACGCATACAATTTTAAAAGCGAAAATTGATAGAGGAACAAAAGTAGAGTGAGAGTTGATAATTGAAGGAAAAAATGCAAACTGGAGTCTCAAATGGAAAATATATTTTTAACTTTTCAAAGGACAGGAATGGTAGGTATATCCTTCATTAAAGGAGATACAAATATCAAAGAAATTAGAGATTGGTACAAAAATTGTTGGAAATTGTCTTGCAAACGAATCGTTTAACGGGTTCAATGGTTCCCTAATGTATTTATGTAACCTGTGATCACCTAGATATGATCACAAATTGAACTTGTGCTATTGAGTTTGTTGAACCAAGAAAACAACGATTAACTGGGAAGAAGGATTTTGTTGAAGGAAACGACAGATAATTCTCCCATTCACCTGACTTTCCACCTTTCCCAATTTATCACACTCAAAAGCACACACTCACATATATTTTGAACATAGACATTCCACCTACAATTGAGATAAAAGCCTCCCTTCTCTTCTTCTCTATGTCCCTCATGGAAGGTAATATTTGGGTCAACCAGGGAGGATATTCTTCAGGTCAAATCTTCGCAGGAAGGTAAATAGAGGTGAGATTTTATCCATTCTCCTTCTCACACATTTATGTAATTGCCACATTATGGTAAAATGTCCCATATATGCGTATTGAAAATTGCCACCTTAAAGAAGAGAAAAAAATTACACCATTTTATTTTATTTTTTTTCAAGCTCTCCCAAGGAAAAACAAAATGCGAAATGGGAGAAATTTTTCAATGCCGAAGAAGAAAATATCTGGATAGGGAAGATATATTTGACAAAAAGCTGTTGATCTGTCTCTCACAGTGGAAAATCAATTCAAAAGAATAAAGCTCAGGATTTGTGGCTTTTCCCATAGAAATCCGGTGATGAAAGTAAAGCAAAAAGCTCGAGAAAATTCTTATTTTTATGGGATTAATTTTTGCTGTGAATTTTTGTAGGAAAATAATTTTATTTTAAATGAAAATTTGTCATTCATACAATAAAATTATCTGTGAAGGACGAAATTGGTCACAAGGACCACGTCAAAATTCACAAATTTTTGTAATAACTTAGTGATTATTTTTACGGATAAAAACTTTTGATCAGAAAATTAGGATTTAGGTCTTTTTAGATTTTTTTTTATCAAAATCCTAATTTTCTGATCAAATAGGGCCCTTATTTTACTCGTGAAGAAGTTCTTTTGACAGATTTCAACATGGATGTCAAAATGCATTTGCTGTCATTGCATTTAATGTCAGTTTTTTCAATGAACAAAACAAAAAGAAAATGACAAATTACAAAGAGAATTTAAAAAAAAAATCATTTGTATATCATGCAACAGAGTACATATATGTATGTAATAATTTCTTATCCTTCTTATCATTCAACCCCTTGTAGGTGGTGAACATTAACTGCCGAGAGAAACATAACCACAAAACATGAACGCAAATCCAAGTTAAACAATTAATAACATGAAATGAGAAAGAGAGAAAAATGTTTCTATTTACACATTAATCGTGGAAGTTTATATTGCGACAAGAAAATTAATATTGAGAGCGGCGAGACACGCAAAAGACGAGAATCAAATCATGCAAATTATTATATTTCTTTGCTTCTGTTTTCTCACTACGCCATGTTTTTTTTTGTGCAAAAAATTCCCTCCTGATGGTACAAGTCGTTGGTGCATGGCAGGTTTAATTTAAGTGAGGCGGAGTTGAAGGTGTAAATAATGGTTTGGGGATGTTTTCGACACGCCAAACAGGGAAGTTTCTCTAATAGGGAGCAAAAGCAAAAGAGAAAAAAAGAAAACGAAGTTAATGGCGGGTGAGAGTGGAAAATGTGATGCGGGTGTTTTCAGCAGGTGACCCTGAGACACATAGCACCCTCACCTGCCGCAAGAAATTTCCAAGAAAAGCACACAGAAGTATTTTGTCTTGAAAGAAAAAATCCACCTTTTGCTTCTCCCCATGGCGGAGGAGTCAATAAAAACCTAATCACACTTGCCATAAACACTATTCCATCGACAAGAGCAATATTATTATACAAATTGCCCCATGGGTTTGGGGGATGTTGAGTTGTAAAACGCAAAGAGACGCTTTTTGGTTCCCTTTCTGTCCAACCCCTCACAGTATATATACTTTTTTTTCTCTATGTTTCTCTGTACACTGCAGACATTCCCCAGGTAGACCCCCAAATCATATCTAAACACGATAAATGGCGTGTTTGCGACGCATAAATTTGGACTCATTATGCAGAGTTCACCATCATCCCCCAAACATTGTGAAAGAGTCTTGTACATATGTACATAGCAGAGTCATACAAAGTTCAAAATTCGCAACTCTATCATATGACTACAGCATGCTTTATGTATATAATAAACTTACCAGTCTTGTCGTCTCTAAAAGTTACAAAGAACTGCTTAAAGTTGTAGTTTTCTTTCCAGGAAAAAAGCACGGAAATCGAGTAAAGACATTTCTCTTAAGTTTTTTTTGTGAGTTTATATGTAAAAAATTGCAAAAATATTTAATTACAAAGACATTTTGTGTTTTTAATACAATTTATAAAACATAAAAAGTTCTTTTAATGAATTAGATTAAACCAATATTGGAGATTCGGTCAATTTACAATGTTGTGGGAGTGAAACGTGGGATCTGACCTTTTTGAAAATACTCATTTATTATATCTGCGACGTTTCGGAGCTTTATTTCTCCTTCCTCAGGTACAGATAATTGGGGGTATTTCTGTCAATATTGATTTTTCCTTTCTGCATCCACTTTGCACCAATTACGGTTCCTATCACTGTGGCTTTTTGACTTGGACTTGGAAAAATCAATGTTGACAGAAATACCCTCAATTATCAATGCCTGAGGAAAGAGAAATAAAGCTCCGAAACGTCGCAGATATAATAAATGAGTATTTTCAAAAAGGTCAGATTCCGCGTTTGACTCCCACAACATTAGATTAAACCCTGAGGCTGTGTGGATGTCGAAATGACGTCTGGCCCTGAAGTTTTTAAAAAGAAGAAGAAGAAGAAGATTAAACCCTTCGTATGCCGTCGAAGGCCGTTCGTATGGCCGCCCATTCTTCTACATTTTATATGAAAACTTTATTGGCCTTTTTCTTTGTGATCCCAGTGGAAAATCGTGAGTATTTTCGGCGATGTCTTATCCTTTTTTTTCAATCCCTACAAGACTGTGTGGGTTAAAATTGCTTTCTCGAATCAGGTACTTGCTCCATATTAAGTGCATAGTCTCCTTTCTCAAACTTTTGCGCATTTCACTTCAATTACAAATTAGAATTTGATGGAATTTTTTTTTTTGTTTTTGTAACTTTTCAATAATGCAATGAAAAGATTTATTTGTATAGAAAGGTAATATAACATCATTCCGCATAGAAACATCTCATATCTCCTTTCAATAGAAAAAGGGACGTGTAAGTCAATATATAAAAGCAAACTTGTGGTTCATGAAACCAAAATAATCAATCATCCATAATTCATAAGGTGCTTCATAAGTCTAAGTGGTTGAAATAAGGGCGAATTGCCTTTTGCCCTGTCGCTCTTTCATCCCCCTCTTTCTCCTTCTTCCATCATTTTCAACCCACCCAGGGGGTGGAAAACTTTTCAAATTGTCGTTCAAATTTCCCAAACCACAAACCGTGTGTGTGTGGATTCATCGCATACGTCGGAATTGGCAAAAAAAGAAGGAAGAAAAAATAAAGGATGGCAAAAAGCCTATAAATCACCATCAATTCCGGAAGGAGTGTAGTCCCAAAGCCACCGCATGTATTTCCCATGGGGATACGAATAGGGGGGTGATGGTTTGGGGTAAATATTCAGCGCGTGTGAAAACCCTTTTCTTTCATCCAGAAAAGGAGTTGATATAGGAATAGGCTAAGTGAATTTTCTTGTGAAAGAATGGATTTTGCAAAAGAATTCTCTTCTCACCATTAAATAAATATATATACTATCCTTATGAGGAAGAAAGTTTTTCTTTTAAATTTCTCAAAAGATATCCTCCTTTTTGGCAAATAGATTTGAGAATGGTTTATTAAATTGACGAAGAAATCAAGATCAGAAAGTACGAAAACCCAAAAATGAAAAAATCGAATTTTTTGCCAAGACGACCGTAAGGATTCTAGCGGTAGAATTAAAGTAAAAATAATTCTTCGTGGTACCTTTCAGCTCAAATAAGACATTTTTGGCAAAAAAATCCGATTTTTTAATTTTTAGTTTTTCGTACTTACTGATCCTGTGAGTCCTTGGAGATGTCCTTTTGCGATATTAAAATGTTCAGGGACCGCAAGGCATAGTCCAGGATAGGTTTTAGCTTAATAAATTAAAATTAAATAGCTCATATTAGGCATCTTCAAAAACAGGCTATGTGATGAAAACGTCCCATTTCCTTAACCCTTCAAAGACCATTGGATCAAACGCTGACCCAAAGGCTCGATTTTGAAAATGTTTCATTTTGTTTAGTTATTTTACGAATATTGAATCCGAATTAATATCTACAATCCCTGATAACCACAAAAGGACATCCTAAGGACACACAGAATCAGGAAGGACGAAAATCTTAAATATTTGAGTTGGGTTTTTTTTTGCCAAAAATGTCTCATTTGAGCTCACATGAACTCCCAACATTTTTTTAGTTCAATCAGCTCGCTAGATTGATCGCGGACCTGAAGAGTTAAGGGAATAAAATGCCAAGATATAAAAATTTGGCTCAAAATACACTTACCTATATTTTAATATTTCAAATATTTTAAATCCATTAATGACGACCTCAAACGTTAAGTCTTTATGTAAAATTTTTTTGCCGTTCTAAAGGCTCCAACAGATGGACGAGAAATTTCTCGTGCGGTGCGGTGCGGCGAGGTTTTCGGCCAATCAGAAGCGAGAGATGGCTCACACACTCTCACCGGTCCGTACGAGAACGTTTTTCGGCCAATCCGAAGCGACGATCGGCCACGAAATCCTCGCCGCACCGCACCGTACGAGAAATTTCTCGTCCATCTGTTAGAGCCTTAAAAAAACATTTCCTTTCTGTTGGCGCGAATTCCAGTTGAATTCCCCTCAACTGAAGCGCCAAATTTATAAGTAGCGGGAAATAGAAAAGGCTGCCCAGCAGCACATAAAGAAACTATTTTTAACCGTAGAGAAGAGCAAAAATCACCAAAGAGTGCGGACAAAGAAAATTTGTGAAGACTTTAATTTAAGTAAAATAAAGTAGAAATTAAGTAGACCTTCCCTAAGTTTTATTCACAAAGTCCCCTCTTGAAGTGCTTCTCCAAAGTGCACCACATCCGGACCCATTTGTTCCCAAACAAATTGGCGCCAATCCGGAGATCTCATCATCTTCCCGGGCGTTCATCGAACCGGAGGATTTACTAATTCTTTCATCATTACAATTTAAGGTATTCTATTCATCCCAACACTTTCAAAAATTTCCCGTCAATCGAGAAAATTCATTTTTCCTCTTTTTTTTTAAATGTCGTACATTGAAAACAATAATTGAAAATCACTTATTACTCATCGGAATTAGTGAAAGGAATTTGTGAGAAATTGTACGGATAGTTGAGCTGCCAGGAATCAGGTCAATTGCAGATAACACAGAAAAATTTTCTCTGCTTCCCCCAAACATTGTGGTTCTTTTTTGTTCACATCGCAACATGAAGAAATTCTCGTTAGAATTAAATAGCAAACACAGAGCCATACATACTACACTTGTGGATGTACAAAGTGAGCCAATGAACTATAAATCAACAGAGAAAGTCTTATTGTATTGATTTAATTGATTATTGGAAATTGAAATATTTTCTATTGGCTAACGTAAAAAAAAAAGTTGAAAAGAAAAATCATAATCATAATTTTTATTAGTTTTTCGGTCAACACGAGGCAAGGGTTTTTCTCGTCCAATAAAATATGCATACTTCCCCGAGTTCCTACATTTAGTTGTTCGCTAAGAAATATAACATTTTTAACTTTTCTTAACTCTTTGTGTGACTTTTGCAACTTCGCTATTCTCTATACATAGAAGCGGTATTATTATTTTTTTTTGCGAAAATAATTTAAAAATTAAATTGGAATAAAGCGTTGATTTAAGTTTATATTAAACTATAGCATATATAAACTATTTTATTTTCACAAAAATCGACTAAAATGAATAAGAAGAGTTTTATTACTTTGTACTGAAAAAATTTAGGAAACTTTGGGCCATATTCAGCGTAATTTTTTTTTTATGAGAAAAGGTAATTTTGATATTCAGCATAAAACATAAAAGAATTTTGGTATTTACCATAAAAAATTAGTCTCCAAAAATAAAAAATAAATAAAATTGGTATTCAAGGTAAAAGTTTTATCGAGTTTTTTTTCTTTTATGATAAAAGTGAGTTTTGGAGGTTCTTTTATGAGCGTTTTATTTTTTTTTAATGTCATTTGATGTGAAAAAATATGAATCTGACAGAAATTGATCTCAAACTAAAAATTGTAAAGGCAAAATCAAGTTTTTTGTTTAGTTTTTGCTGATTATTTACTAAATAATTTATTTATTAAATATAAACAATTAATTTAAAAAAAGCAATTCTGCCCATCATGCACTCGATAATTTCTTCACAATTTTGTGTAATAGGTTGTAACGACTAATTTAAAGGTTTTACCCAATACTGATAAAAAGATTTAAAAAGAATATTCCAAAAAAACGGTATTCTGCGTAAAATATTTTATATATTTTTATTTTATATTTATTTTTCATATTTTTATGTTATAAAATTTTTTTCAGATTATTTTGACAACTTTTACGATAAAAGTTCATAAAATAAAAGTAAAAGATATTTTACGCTGAATATGATGCAAATATGATGGCTCTTTGTTTGCGAAGTTCTTTTAAAGTTCGAATAAAAAAAATCAAATTTATATAGAATTAGCATTGATATTTCGCTTACCGAATGTTATTTCCTGGATCAATTTCGGCGCAGTTCCTAAATAAATTCACTGAACACTTCATTTCCACATTGAGGCCCTTAAATTCAAAATTTATTTTCTATCTTCAATTCAACGTCTTCTTTTAATTTCACTTCACACACACATCAATTTACCAAGAATCTTTTTTTTATTATTTGTAATACACCTATTAGATTTTTTTAATAATAAAAATTAATGCGCGAATACTTTGTCCATTTCACCAATTTAGGGTGATTTTTCACGGCCATCACTGTGCCGACAGCGAAACTTGCACATGGAAATGAAAGTGCGAGATGTGAATTGGGAGAAAATATATTGTTCACAGAGAGTGCATGAGCTAACAAGCCATGAATGTATCCTGCAGGTGGAAAAGTATTATCCCATTCTCTCATGGAAAAATCCCTGAAAACGTGAACATAAAAACATCCACTGTGCAAAATTCCATTTAATCTTCCCTCTCGTGAGGATAAAATGACAAAATTCCAAACCGAGATTGCTTGGGACAATCCATTGGGTATGCAGGTAAAGTGGCATGTGAGATTCAATAAATAATTCCCTGGAGGGTGATTTTTATTTCCTCACACACACACATTACCATGTGAGCTTTTCCACATGGTCCACCTTCCGTTTGGAACTCTTGATGAATCCCAGAAACTCCAATTCGCACACAGCTCTCGTGAATCTCGCTCTGAAAATTGTGTTGGCACACAGTTAAGGGGAAAATTGCATTGCATATAAATTGATGGCTTAATGTTTCAAGTGGGGGGGGGATGATGGTAGAAGAGGTATTTCAGTCATTCACGATGGATTTCGTGACCCACATACATGTGGGTACTGTACTATATGTATAAAAGGATACTGAACTTGCGGGCTGACACATTCATCCTCATCCGCATCGTCCTGCTGCTGCACAATCGACTGGAATGCCTGAAGCCAATCGAACAGATTAATCATGCGACCACACTCCGAATGCAGTCTATAGGCAACCGTGAGGTCCGGTAGGTGCCAATTTAGAGAACTGCCATCGCAGCATCCGCACTGCAAAGACACACAACATTTGTACACTACACACCTCCCAAAATTTATCTCACCTCAACGAGAGAATTTTCCCACATACGGCATACACACACACGTCTTCATTACTCTTCCTCTCTCTCTCTTCCCATTTTCCTTCATATGCGCTTCTGTTGAAATCCCCAATTCAGCAAATTATATTTACACCCCCTAAATAGTCTCTTCTCTATCTATTCCCATCTGCACTATATCCCTCTACACATGCAGGGAAGCACGTACCTAGAGCACGAACAATTTGAGATTGACCAGGTGAAATTTAATGTTTGAATTTAAAGCAATTCCATGGAAGGAAAAGAGAGTTTCATGCAAGCCATTGATTTCTAACAATTTCAAAGACAGCTTAATTATGGGAAAAATATGGCTCAATTAACGAATAAAATTCAAATTTGACGCCAAATCAACATATTGGAGACCTCTTGATTTTTAAAAGCAATAATTACTGGTTGACCATAATCACCGTATCATGGAAAATACTAATAAAATGAAAATTAATTACGTCAATTGGGTTTTTTCAGTGTTTTAATTTGCCTTTGACTCCTTTTGACACTCATTTAAATCCCAAAAAGTGAAATATTTAATGGAATTCAATTTATTTTTATTAAAATATTTTTTTTCATGGGAATTTAATTACCTTTTCACCTCATCATAAAATCTCATGAAAAGTTTTTACGCTCAAAAAGTATTTGATTAACTCACAAATATGAAAATAATTACCAGTAAGTAATTATTTACATAAAAATTGGTTATTAAAGTCGCGTTTTATAATTAAAATGTTTCGAAATCAAATTGAGAGCTTTTTGTTTTAACTCTAAAATAATAATAATTTTGTTAATAAATTTTATTGTCATAAAAATCAAGATGGATTCGGTTAACCCTTTCGCATTCATTGGGTCACAAAGGGTGTTTAACTGGCGAATGTTTTGATTTTTTAGACGAATCAGCCGAATATTTCCCAAGATTTGAATCATTCAGATCAGATTTGACATCACATCAACATCTTTTGCTAAAAACTGAACAACTCAAAACCGAAATGATCCCAAAAACGTATTTAGGACTTTTTGGTTTAAATTTAGTCTTATTTTGGGTCCAACTTACTACTTTTTAGCATTAATTTACTATTTTTCAATGTAAATTTAGTCCTTTTTTTTTAGATTTTAATGATTTTTTTATTTTTATTTTAAAGTTTTGCTCCTCAGTCTTTTTTGTTTTGGGACCGAAAACCAAAGATTTATCGGCTTGAATTTATTCTTTTTGTGTTGAATTTACTACTTTTTTGGCTTGACTTTAGAACTCTTTGGCTTGAATTTACTATTTTTGGTTTGATTTATGTCTTTTTATGCTTGAATTTAACATTTTTATGATTAGACTAATATTTGGATTTCCTTAACGAATCATTCGAATATTTCCGAAGATCCGAATAATTTCGTTCAGATAAACTCCCCTTGTTGGGTCATAAAGCTTAACTAAAAGTGAAACATTCTATTTTCTCGGATTAAAGAGAATTAAATTATTTTTTCTATTATTAATTCAAAAATATGTACGTTGAGTTTACGTAAAAGAGGCCAGAACCCGGCTGACACAGAGTCAGTGGTTTTTACGGGTCAGGAAAAAGTTTCAAGATATTAGTCGGAAAATAATCTTGAAATTACTTTTGCACATGAGAAATACCTATATCAATAAGATTTTCACACTTCGCGTCAACAAACCTAGTGGCAAATAGGCGAAGCTCAGAGTGAGCTCACACATACATTTGCACCCAAGTAAAAACCTACTCTTTCGATAACGCGAATGTGAATAGTTTTAATACTCATTGGCTACAGCGTAGGTATTAGATGAAATCATATAGATTTTTCAAAAATTAGTCTTAAAAAAATTACGAAATTAATTTCACCTACGAGCAGTCCTGATTTCTTGACGATTCTATTACATCGCGTAAATAAAAATTTAAGTTTTCTTTTTCCTAGCTAGGATCGCTGCAGTCTATGTTATTTGACATCCAGTGCTTTGTGAATCATTTTTAATCAAGGTGTTGCTGTGAGTATTGTGGAGTTTAAAAAGAAACAAGGAAAATATTTGCTGAGAAAAGAATTGGTAAGTTTTCTAAAACCCATTATTACAAAATCCTGAATATCAAAATGAATTAAAAATTTTATTTTTCTGTATTCTAGACGCCAATGGAATATCCCGAAAATCAGGCATCCCAAATTCAGGCATCTCAGAGTCGCCTACGCTAAGGAGCAGCAACTTTAAGATGACGACAGAATGACCTGGTAGATGAATCATCTTCAGAGGGCGAATATGAAACTTAAATTTTTCAATAAAAGTATAATAAATATTCACAAAGTCAAATTTGTTTTATTTATATACATAATATGTATGTATATATACATACATATATATAAATTTATATATAATTTTAAAAGAAATTTTAAAATATTATGTATTAGGACCACTGAAAAAATATATTATTGTGGTCTTAAAATTAAATTTGGTTTAGTTTTGCGACTATTCTACTGTCGCGTAAATGAAGGAGTCGGTAACTTTGCTACTCACACGGATGCGCTACTCAGCGCTACTCACTAATACACACACGCGAAAAAAAGTGCCATTTTCGAACAAATAGTCGGAAAACTTTATATGGGAACTACTGACGAGTACTATTGACGCGAATTGTGAAAATCTTTAAAAAATCTTAAAGTTGTGTCAGCCGGGAAGGAACGTAATGGAATTCATGATAAAACCTAATGTTTCTATGGGAACGAGAAGGGGCTGAAAGAACACTTGTACCTTTTTATGTAAAATTTAAAGAATTATGGTTAACACTAAGTATTTCGGTTGAGGATTCCAACCAATTAGCTTCAGTGTTAATTGGTCAATTTTTTATTTCTTCGAATTATGTAGTCAGTGAGTGTGGTAAAGCCCTAATAAAGACGAAAAAGTATTCAGAAAAAATCCTGAAGGAATTTTTATCTGTGATTACTCACATTAAGATTAATTGCTTCGAGACAAAACCCCTTGAGAGTTAAATAATACAGAGTCGAATTGTAATTGCAATTACTTTAATTGTCGGATTTCATTATTCTGCGAAATAAATTGTGTGTATCTGCATTTAGTTGCTTCAGTTGAGTCCAGAGTTTGGGGGAAATTAGTAGTAACCATATCCACCATATGGAGCATATCCGTATCCATATCCGTGTTGTGGGTAGGCAACAGGAAGAGGAGCTGGACGAGGAGCTGGCTCAGGGCTGGCATAAGCAACGGCAACAGCTAAATAAGAGAGAAAGAAATAAAGAAATGAGTTAGATCTTTGAAGATTGAAGACTTTTTGCAGGATCAAACTCACCGAAGGCAACGAGGAAAGCGAAGATCAGGAATTTCATCATCTTGAATTGGGTTGGTTGGTTTGATTGCTTCAGTTGACTGATTGTGAACTGACTGTGCTGACTGAAGAGATCCTCTGGGCTTTTATACTGAATTTGTCGTGATCTTGATGACGATCTTAGCTGACGTTGAAGGCATTGAACATTGTCTCTGAGCAGAAGTTGTCGTGCAGTCCTTATCGATTACACCTGACTGCAACGTTGCTAAGACAACTGTTTGCAGTCTACACAGGCCGCACGATTTTCCGTCGTGAGAATTCCTTACTCGTGATGATTCTATTCTTGTTCGATTAGTAGTTATGTTGCTGACTAAAGGAATTCGCACGACGGAAAATCGTGCGGCCTGTGCAGACTGCAAACAGTTGTCTTAGCAACGTTGCAGTCAGGTGTAATCGATAAGGATTGCACGACAACTTCTGCTCAGAGACAATGTTCAATGCCTTCAACGTCAGCTAAAATCGTCATCAAGATCACGACAAATTCAGTATAAAAGCCCAGAGGATCTCTTCAGTCAGCACAGTCAGTTCACAATCAGTCAACTGAAGCAATCAAACCAACCAACCCAATTCAAGATGATGAAGTTCCTGATCTTCGCTTTCCTCGTTGCCTTCGGTGAGTTTGATCCTGCACAAAGTCTTCAATCTTCAAAGTTCTAACTCATTTCATTATTTTTTCTCTCTTATTCAGCTGTTGCCGCTGCTTATGCCAGCCCTGAGCCAGCTCCTCGTCCAGCTCCTCTTCCTGTTGCCTACCCACAACACGGATATGGATACGGATATGCTCCATATGGTGGATATGGTTACTACTAATTACCCCCAAACACTGGACTTAACCGAAGCAACTAAATGCAGATACACACAATTTCTTTTCTTCCCAAAATAATGAAATCTCACAATTAAAGCATTTGCAATTAAAAAATTCTCTTGTTTTATTCAATTTTAAACTTCAACGAAGATTTCTTCAGTCGCGAAAATTTCCCCCCACATTCTACACCCTAGCAATCATTCGTTTAAGGATCTTCAGTGGTTTTAAGTTTAAATTAAATTGAAGTTTAAGACTAATTATGGAAAGATCTTAAATATTCTTTTTCATTTTCAATAATTAACTATTTTGCTTTTAGCTGTGATTCTTTTTTTTTTAAATACGTTACATTCTTTTTTTTTTTTAATTTTCTGTCTTCGTTTCACTTCGCATAATCTTCGCTATTCTTCGATTGTCTTCGTAATGTTTTCGTTTTGATTTTTATTGTTTCGCGTTATCAAATAATTCACTTAGCTATGCCCTACCTTAAATTGCCCAATTTTTTATATTTTATATTATTGCCTCATTAATCTTAAGGTTACCATCTCTAGGGGCTTCGGGGTATAATCTTCGGGCTGCGGGTTTAGGATGAAGTTCTCCGGATCAAACGGTTTTATTTATTTTTTTGCTTTTATTTTCGGCTGTATTCAAAAACTAAAAAATCGGTAATTGAAAATAGTCTCTCTAATTTAGAAAGTTTCAATTTTTTTTAGTTAAAGGAAAATCGTCTAAAGTTAGATCCCAGTTTATTTTAAACCAGAATAAACTTCTTTAAGCTAGACTACCGTTATCTTCAAACTAGGTTTAAGTTTTTAATGTCAGTCCTAAGATTTTTAAGCAAGGCTTTTGTTTTAGACTAGACTTAAGTTTTTATTAAGGTCAGACTTTTAAGGTTTCAAGATTAGATCAGGCTAAACAGAACAGAGTCTGAATAAGTCTTAATAGTCTGACCTAAAAGAACTAAGGTTTGGCTTAAGAAAAGAGACCTGGCCTAATAAACGGCTTAACTTTGTTTCTTAAAACAGGCTTAAGTTTTTAAGTCAAACTTACATTTTCGAGGTCTTATACAATTTACCTTACAATTGTTTTAGATAAAGATTTTATAGTTTTATTAGTTAAAAAAACAGGCTAGGTCTAGAATGCACTTAACACTACCTGAGCATGACCTTAATTAAAAAACTTAAGATTGAAACTGAAGCCTGACTTAAAAAAAATTCAAGCTGATCCCTTATGCTAGAAACTTACAAACAAAAACCGACTTTTTAAAAAAAATTCTAAATAATTTTTTATATAAAATTTAAATATATAAATATTAAAAAAAAAATTATTGCCTATCGAGAATCCAAGCCAGTGGTCTTTAATGGGCTTAATGGATTAATGCTCGTTAAAATAATGAAGTTTATTAATAAAACTTTTCAAACTCACCTGAAGATAATGATGCGGATTGGTCAGAGCTTGATGGAGAGCCCCTCGCGGTGATCCCATGAGGTGCCGGCGCGTCGATGAGGCATCCATGTGAACAAAGAGCTCAATTAGCGGTGGCCCCCGGGCAAAGGGTACCAACCACTGCGCTAAAACTTCCTCCTCCAACTCCTTGAGGCATTCAGCAATCCCTTCAGCCTGTCCAGAGGCACGATTTTGCTGTTTTGCCTTCTCCAGCAGCATCTTCTTCAGTTCAAAGCGATTTGCAACACGATCAATGGCTGGTTGCTCTTCCACGGGCTTTCCTGACGTCTTCCTTGCCCCCTCCTGGAGACTTTTCATTGCCATTTGAATTTTCTGCAGGGATTCTCTATTTAAATGATTTTTCTGTTTCTTCTCAAGAAAAGCCCCAACTTTCGATGCTGCTGCATCGATTTTCTCCGTAAAAGCTTCTCTGGCCATAAGCCCCAGGATTTGTTTGCATTCGGCAAATTCTTCACTTGCAACGATGGAATTGGCGCTGCAGAAGCAATAAACTTCCCTGAGTTGCTTTCCAAGGGGTGCTTTGGGTAGATCCCGCACCAATTCGTGCAGGAAGCGCAGTGCAGCGTGGAAGAAGAGGAAGAAATCTTCAATTTCCGGAATCCAGAATTTGGCAATTTTAGTTTTCAAGTGATTATCATTTGTGAGGAGGGAAATAACTTCCTGACTATCTGCCAAGTGTTCAATGTACCTCCTGACCGACATGAGACGTCTTACATTCTCACAATCTTCATGATTTTGAGGACTTGTGGCCGGGGAAGCACCCAAAGCTAGCATAGAAAGTTCCTCATGATGAGAAAAATGTTCAAGAAGACAAAACTTCAAACCCTGAATAAATCCACTCACGGAGAAGTCGTAGAATAGGAACTTCTCCACGAGGAACTGCAGAACACGCCCTGAGAGGTGAATCTTCTCCTCCAGAATCACCTGCTCAATGATCTCATTGAGAACAGACACAGAAGATTGCGTCTGGAAGACGTGAAATTTAGCCCTGGTGGTGAATTTGAGCGGAAGAAGTTGCTCAAGTGCTGAAATGGATGTTGCCACACCAAAGACAATCACCAGCGGCAGCCTTGGGCGATAGGAAGCAAGAATGGTCACGAGTTCACGAAGAGTTTCCTTACAGAAAACCTCAAAATCCGGAATGACAACTGCCAGGACGGTGCTGGTGTTGCTGTGGCCGGCAAATGCTCCACAGAGGCTACGCATTGTACAATTCTGCTTCCGGATTTCAACATCTTCATCCCCGAGTTGACGTATAAAACCCCCAACGAGTGTCTCAATGGCCCCCTTGACATTTGTAGCTTCCGTTGAGGTGAGCACAACTGAGTAGAGATGATCCTGATGCGATATTTCCTCCGCAAGATGCTCAAACATACTCAAATGATCAGGTTGATTGATCCCCGTCTGGAGGACAATTACCGGAAATAGCGTACTGTAGATGCTTGATTTACTCTTCTCAATGCACCCCAAGACATTTTCCATTGCATTTGAGTAGTTTTGCTCGAGAATTTCCTGTGAAATCACAGAGAAACATTAATTAAAATCCCCCCAAATTGCTGTGAGAATGTTCTCCCTAACCTCAATCCGGGAGTTGATTTTCTCCCAAAATCTTCGATAGGAGGTAAACCATCCACTGGTGAGGATACTCTGAGGTAGAATTGAGCCCTGATTCTCACTGGATCGACCCTTTTTCTTCCTTTTGTTTCCTTTTGGCCCCATTGAACCGTTTTTGTAAACAAAACATCCCTGGAAAGTTGTTAAGAGATTTTCTATAGAATTCTCTGAAGAAATCCTTGATTTCAATTTTACCTTTGATACTGAGACAGCAGATTCCATTCCTTGACTGTTTTCTATGATTTCCTGGGATATTCTCTGGAAGAAAAAAGCTTAAAAAGGCCAAACAAACAGATCAACAGATGAAAAGTGAAACAGCTGATGAAAGTTTTGGAGGGAAAATCATTGACAAACATAACCTTAAAACACTGATTTGATTTTACCCGGAAATGCCAGGAAATGATTAAAAAACCAGGATTTGTGACAATTTCAAGGATTTTTATTTCAATTTGCGCTTCTTCCTTTTTATAAAAACCGTTACAACTCCCTGATTGTCCGTTTCCATGGAATAATTAGTTTTCCCAAGATTAAGATTCGGAGATTGCGTGGCACTTGGTTCGGGATTTCCAGTATCTTTAAGGCTTTTTGGCACTGTTTCATCGCTCGGCGGTTCCGGAGGTATGGGTGGCAGAGGTGGTGGCTTTTCCGGTGTATTTTCAGGAGGTAGAGGTGGCATAAGAGGCACAGGAGGAACCTCTCCGTTTAATTGGAGGATATTCTGAACAGCAGTAACTGTTTCCTCGCGTGCTTCCTGGTAGATTCTCTCATTTTTCTTTGGAGTATTTTCTATTTGTCCCTCTTCCATGACTTCCTGTTGATTTTTCTGTTCTTCCACCTTGATGGCTTCTTCCGGAATTGGCTGAACTTCCTTCTCGTCAGGGGGACAGGGCGGAAGATCTTTCGAATTGACGGGACTTTTAAGATTCTCCGCCGCGGTAATTTGCTCCTGAACTTCCTGATCCTTATTGCATTTGTTCTTCTCAAAGGATTCTCTTTCCGGAAGCGATTTTTTCTCAATTTCCTGAACTTCTTCTGATGTTGAAGCTTTTGAAGTCTTTTCGCTTTTGGAACTTTGCTCCTGAACTCTCGGAATTGTCTCCTCCAAACTCTTTTCAGTGGATTTTATTTCCTGACAAGACTTATCAATAATTTCCTGTGAAATCTCCTGACTTCCTGCTTCTTCTGCTTTATGCTTCAAGCTCTCTTCATCTGCCTTTTCCTCTTTCCTCTCCGCCGTGGGTAACTTTATCTCAATTCCTTGGACTTCTGCTTCGGAAGGCTTGTCTTCTTTAGCAATTGCTTCCGGAACTTCCTTCTTCTCACTATTTTCTCGAGATTTTCTTTCTTTTCGTAATTTTTCCTCAATTTTCTGACAGTCTGATTTTGAAGGCTTGTCTTTAGCAACAATTGTCTCCTGAACTTCCTTTTTCTCAGTCTTTTCCCTGGAATTCCTTTCCTGACGGGATTTTCTCTCAATTTTCTGAGCTTTTTCTAGTTTGGAAGTCTTTTCTTCTTGAACTCTTGAAACTTCCCTATTAACACTCATTTCTCTGGATTTTCTCTCCTGGCGCAGATTCTCTTCCTTGTGGAATTTCCTTCCACGAGACAGACTCCTGGAGCGACTTCTTCTCCTCTTGGCATAAGAATCGAACTCTCTTTCATATCTGTCATTGTATCTTTTGCGCCCAATTGGTGTCTCATCGTTGTGCAGCCGATCTCTGAAGCGATCATGGTTATACTTCCGGTGCTCTCTATTTTCTTTCATTCTATCTTCCCATCTACCGTCAGTTTGTGTACTCTTTGACACCTTCCCAAGCTTCCTATCCCTCCTGAACAGCACATTATCCTTCTCCTGTCTCAACTTTGCGATATTTCCATCCTTCCTCGTCACTTCCGCCTTGGCTGTGTTCAGGAGAGCATAGAAATTCTTCTTCATTGTTGCATTTACAATCTTTGTATGCCTATTTACAGCCTCCAGAGCTTCCATTTGCTTCACAATTTCCTTCTGTTTCTCCTTGAGTGCTTCCAGCTCTGCAGTCACCTAGAAAATTCGAGAAAATCCAGAGGAATTGAGGAAAATCCTTTTGCTGTGATAGAAAAGTGAGGTTAGAATTTTACTTCTTTCAGCTTAACAGATGCATCAAAATCATTGAGATCGCCATAAATATCAAATTGTTCCTCCTGAGCCATTCTGGAAGCACTGTGGGTACAATGTACCACCTAAAAATACACAGGAAGTGCACAAAGATTCAAAATATCACCGGAAGAAGTCGACGAAATCGAGGACGAAACTTTCAAAACACGAGGTTTGCGCTGAAAATTTTTCATCGGACGCGGGAAAATTTTCCACGAGAAAAAAGAGGTTAGGAAGTTCCGGAAGTGGGGAAAATCAAACCCAAAATCATGATAAAAAATACAGCACGCTCGTTTATTTGGGGGGCGATTGAACACCGACTTGCTTTAGAAGCGAATGAATAAATATACATAATTATAATCTACACCGTTATTAGTTTTCCGGAACAGCAGGAGCAGTGATGAACAACGCCGGAGGGAACGACAAGATTGCTCGTATTGAGGTTATTTGTCTTAATTTCCGTGAGGAGATTTAGAATCTTCTCAGCAGTCTCCCCGGAATGGCTCAACTCAGCCCATTGCTGATTGTTATCATCTTTGGGTGTTCCGGAAAGGTGTTGTGGCACCTCTTGGGCATCCCCATTCACCTCCATGGGTACCGTGGGAATGTCAATATTCTTCTGTCGCAGCAATAATTCCACTAAACCATTCAACTCAATGAGTTTCTGCTTCATCTCCTCCCTATCGGCGGCAATTCGTTGCACCTGAACATCCTTCTCAATTTCACGCTGCTTCAGGATTTGCCTCTGTGTCTGGTACAGCGTTACATATTCACCAATTGTCTCCGTTTCACCCTGTAGCTGTGTCACAAGATGCTCAAGACGTTGCTTCTCCTCCGTCAACTCGGCAATGTCATCCATTGTACGCCGGAAGCGTTCTTCCAATCGCAACATTGCTTCCTCCGTTGGTAGAATGTTTTCCTTTATCCCATTCTCTGTCACCTCCTGTGCTGGATGTACGTCAGCTTCTTCTATGGCTTCTTTGCCTTCTTGGGGTGTTTTATCTTCTCCGGAAACATCTTCATTGTCCGGGGATTCTTTTGCACCTTCCTCGAGCTTCCTAATAATCCCCTGAAGGAGTGAAATCTCCTCCTTTTGCCGCTGTATCTCAATCTGAAGGACACTACTTGTTTGCTGACCCATCTCACAGTGTCGCAGCCGATCAAGCTCCTGACTCTGCAGCAATGTTCTCTTCTCCAGTTCGGAATTCTCATGTGACAGCCTCATCATCTCTTCGTCCTTGAAGTGAAGCTTCTCCCGCAGCCCAACTACCTCCACCTCCCACCCATCCACCTTGCCACGCATCTCACGCCCAAGATGCTGCTCCGATTGCAGCTTATCCATCAGCTCTGCCTTGTCGTGCGTCATCTGCACATAGGCACGCTGCATCTCCTCCAGTTGTGCCTTCAGCTCAACATTTTGCGCCACAGCACGTGCTGCTGCCACCTTCTCACTCTCCAGCGTTGCACTGAGGGACGATGGATCAACGTAGGATGCCTCCAGGCGTTCCACCTTCATCTCCATCTCCCCCATTTGACTCATCTTCTCCTCCAGCACCGTTTGAAGCTTCAAACTACTCGCTTCGGCTGCGCTCAGTGACTTCTGCAAAGTTTCCGGAAAGTTTTCGTCGACTAAATAAGCGGTTGTTGTAAAATTGATAACTTACCTTGAGAATTTCATTCTCCTTCAGCAATTCCCGGAGATTTTCCTGCAATTTCTTCACTGCACCATCATCCTCTCTCTCCTGCTCTTGTGGGGGATTCTGCTGCCCCTTTGGCTGAGCGATTTGTGCCTGAAGTTGCCTCTCAAGCTCCCCCATGTGCCGCATTAGCTCATCCTCACGCTTTGCCAGCAAATCCCGCTCCTGCACCGTCTCCTGGAGCTTCTGTGCGAGCGTTGTTGTCTCCCGATTGAGCTGTGTCACGTAGTTTTGGTACTGCGTGGCCGCCTGATCGCGTTCCTGCGTCATCTTCTCCAGCTGTGTCAACAACTCACGCACCTGATGCTCCAACACACCCCGTTGCTGGGCTGCGCCCTCAATTTTGGCATCTGCCGCATGGGTGTCACCAGCTGAGAGTTGCTCCACTCGTAGCTGTGCCAATGCTAGGTCTGAATCCCTCTTTCGCAGCTCCTCCGTGAGTGCTGTGCACTCCTTCCCCTTCACAAGGAGCTTCTGCTTCATCTCACCGAGTTCTTCCGTCAAATCCTCACACTTCCCCGAGAGATGCTGAATCCTCTCGCGTGCTGTCTCATTCTCAGCACAGAGATGCTGCTGGGTGTGCTCGAATTTCCCCAGAGATTCCCTCATTTGTGCCATTTCCACTCGCATATCCTGCACCTGATGCCGTGATGCGCTCAACTTTGCCTGCAACTCCTCAACTTCCTGATTCCTTTCACGCACAGCCGCCTGCATGGTGGTGAGTGTTGCCGTTAGCTCAGCTTTCTCACCCACTAGAATGCCCAGAGTTTGCATGTGACCCTGCAGCTGTTCCCGGAGATGCGCCACATCCCCGGAATCAGCACGAATTGATTGGAGTTCCCATCGAAGTTCCTCAATTTCCCCACATTGCTCCTTCAAGCGCTCCTCCAGCACCTCACAGTGAGTCTTCTCATTCTGCAGCAGGGAAAACAATTCATCCTTGAGGCTCTCATGATGTGGTGGAGTCCGTCGTCGCTCATGAGCTTCCGGAATAGTTAAATTCTTCACTTGCCCTTCCTCATGCATCACAATTTGCCCCAAATTGTCCAGTACACTCACTTCCGCACTCTGAAACACTGAAGAAGCCGGTGGGAAGGTCTCAGCAGGAACTTCCGCGGCTTCTTCAGCACCTGCCTCAGCTCCATTTTCCGAAGTTGTACTCAATTGCTCAATGGATCCCTTGTCATCCTCCTCCTTTGGCTTCTTATGCTTCGATTGGAACTTCTTGAGCTGCAAGAGTGAATAAACAATTATTTAACAGGAAATTCCTTCGTTTTTTGGGGCGCTCTAGAGAAAAAAATCTCTGACGTGGACGACAAATGTCAATAGAATTTTTCACTGCAGCAAGAAAATCACAGATTAAAGCGGAAGTTTACCTTCTTCTTCCCTTCTGCGAGCTTTTCGACTTTCGTTTTATTGTCCGACATTGTGGAAAAGGCGGAAAATAGCCCCAAAAATGGGGAAAATCATTCGCAAGAGGAAATTTTTTAGGGTGTGTGTGAAGGAGAAAACAACAAAAATCGCATCAACGTGAAGTTTTTGCAAAAACTGATCATTAATCGTTGACTAAATCAGCCAATGCGTTAATAAATAGTTGTACTGTACAACATTGGCTGAAGTACTTGACGCATTTTTCCGGTGTGTGTCAATCAGAAAAGAAAAACTTCAGGCTGAGTTGGTTGAAAATAATAAATTTTTCGTGTCTTCCCGGCGACGCAACTTATCAAACTTTTTTTACGAGAAATATGTGATAAATAATGGCCTCATCGTCCAACGGAAACGGAAATCTGCTCGATGAGTTCGAGGAGTCTTTCCAGGTATGTCTAGATGGGTGGAAAGTCATCCCCCATAGCACAAAGGGGCCTTCAGGTTGCCATTTTCCTTTTCATTTTTCCTCATGGAAAAAAGGCGTGCCTGCATGCGTTGGCCAAGGAGGAACCCGCAACGGAGATGGATAAGGATGCCCTCAAGCTAGAAGTCGATCAGACCACCACAAAATTCATCCATCTAGCACGACAGATGGAGGCGTTCTTTCTGCAGAAGCGCTTCCTGCTGTCAGTGCTGAAGCCCGAATTGGTGCTCAAGGAGGAGAATCTGGATTTGCGGTATGAGATTCAGCGCAAAGATGAGCTCATCCGGAAGCACTATGAGAAGATTGATCAGTGGAAATCCCTCCTAATGGATCAACAGCCCGTGAGTGTGGACACAAAGGGTGGGATCCGAAAGATTTGTTTTATTTTGCTATTTCCCTTCTCCTGGTCAGGACAATTTCAATAGATTGAATCCAAGATGGCCAAGTTTTCAATTTTCTGCATCAAAATTCGTTAAAAAAATTATAACTCTCTTCTAAAAAAAATCAAGCATTCGGCAAAGTTTCAAACTCATTTGCTCGTCGGGTTTTGTTTGAGGTAGAGTAGTATTGTAATTGATCGATTTTGTTTGTTATTTATGAATCAGCTCAAATTAAAGGTTTTCTAAAATCCTGCAAATGCCCGCAATTAACGCTAATTTTAACAATTGATTATTTTATATTAAAAAAAAAACAACTTAAAAAAATCAAAATGGCGGACAGGAAAAAATTTGTTAGGTAAGATTATTTAACTGAAAATTGTTTTTCTTTTATTTTTTTCTGTGACAGATGCCAGCTCAGGGCTCAGGGGGGATGCAGGGTACGACTGATATGAGGAATATGCCGGGGGCGGGTGCTGCGGGACCAATGATGGGCGGGGGTGCACCTGGTGGGCCCATTGGTGGTCCCGCAGGTGGTGGTGTTCTCCCCCAGGGCCCACCAGGTGCCATGGGACTCCCAGGAATGCCAGGATCAATGCAGGTGAATTTTATTATTTATTAATTATTTTCCCTCTCTTGTGTCACCCTCATCCTCATTCCTTAATTTTTTTTTATTGTTGTTCTTAGTTTGAGGTTATAATTCTTAATTTTAACTATTTCCTTTATTTTCTTTTGTGTTAAAACCCCTTTTTTTGGTTTAGTTTTCTGTAACATTTTAGTTTTGGCAATTATTCCATTACTGACAGACGTCAAAGTGGCACCTGTCACCTAGCATCTGTCAAATATTCAAGGAAAAAATTAAAATTTGTGGAATAAAGCTTTTCCTTTACTAATTCTGCTCGTTTTTTTAAAATCTATTTACTAACTAATATTCTTTCTAAAAAAAAAATAATTGAATAATTCTGTGTGTTTGTGTTCGAAAATCCAAAAATAAACATAAAAAAAACGTAAATTTGAAAGGCATCACTTCAGGCACAGCAGTACATGCAACAGCAGCAGATGCAGCAAATGCAAATGCAGGTGATTTTCAAACAAATCTCTTTCTAGGGGAAGACGGGGTAATTTGGCCACTTTGGCAAAGTCATTTATGGCAATATCTCAAGTATGGTAAATGCTAGAAAATCCATTTCTCTACAGTTTATACTCCCCATAGAAATATTCAATCGTACCAAGTTTGGGGAAAATCCGATCATTGGATTTTCTTTTGTTTAAGAAAAATCATTTTTTCACTTTTTCAAGTGCTTTTGGCATTTTGGAAATTCGTCATTTTCGAAAAAATTTTAACACTTAAAAATTAACTTTTAAGCCATTAAGGGTCATTGATCCCTCATAAACACGATAGTGACATCCATTTTCCGATATCTCAAACAGATTATCCTGTGGAAATGGTTTTATCTAGAAAATTGGAGTGGGGTAATTTGGTCACTTGAGTTTTTCCGGCACATTTTCCGACGCACATTTAAGATATACATTGTGGTTGTGCCTTTTAATGTTTTCTTAAAGATTGTAAGCAAAGTACGACAAAAGATTTAAGCTAGAAAAAGAAATTTAGGATAATTTGAAAAATGGCCTTTTTGAGTTTATGCTCGTTTATGGTTCAGAAAATGTTAAAGTTTGAGGCTCTGTTAAATATTTTTATCTGGCAAATTACTGGAAATGAATCTTAGATAAATATCCTATCTTCCAAAAAAATAATCGAAAAAATAAAATTTTTTTATTGTCCAAAAATTTTCATGTTTAATAATTTGTGCGCCAAAGTGTCCAAATTACCCGTGCTCGGGGTAATTTGGACACTAAGCTAAGGGTCCAGGAAAATGAAAAATTCACCCATTTTTCATCGAGATAGAGAAAAGTGTTATATGGGGAAGTTGTAGGCCGGAAAATTTCCTACAAAATAGGGCTATTTGGTTTTCTTCATACTACCATACTTGCTTGATATATCCCAAAAACCGCCAAAGTGGCCAAATTACCCCGTCCTCCCCTATTCTTTTTTTCAAAAAGATCTTTTGAATTTTTTAATGCACGATTTTCTCAACGCACCAACCATTTTATCAAATTTATTTTTTTAAGTGTTTGCAGTGCTTTTTTATTTTATTTTTTTGTTGTAATTTTCTTTTGCAGTCTTTCAACAAATTAGTAAAACGTTAGTTGCGAACATTTCAACATGGACGAATGGATACCGCGATGGATTGAATGTTTTTAATTAAAGTTTCCCATTTTTCTCTATTTTTTGTTATTCATACACAAATTAGACACAGTTTATTTTGTAATTAATTAATTAGATTATTAAATTTTCAATTTCTTGTAAGACTTTTATTATTTTTGCTTCAAGTAGTGGTGATTTTTTATTGTCATTTTGAGGTTATGTTTCTTGTAAGAGTAAATTAAATAGAAAGTATTTTATTGCACACACAAAATGCCTTTTATTTTAAAATTGCTGCTTATGGAAAGTTGAGGAATGTGCCTTGAAAATCCTAATTTTTCTGCTGAGAATTTCTTTTTTTTCTGGTCTTTTGATCTTACAGCGCTCTTACACTGATAGAATTTATAAAAATGTTATGTCCGCCATTTTGAATCTTTAGTTTTTGAACTTTTGCTTGTCAAACTTAAATATCTCCGCTTCTATGGTAGATAGAGGCAAACGATTTACGGCAAAAATTTTATTTTTTATGAATCTCCAGAGCTTTTTTTTTTTATATCAGCCTTGCCTAATATTAGTAAAGGTTTTTTTGTTTTTAGTAAATGACTTTTGCAAAGCATTTAATGACTAATGTAATATGGTAAAATTTCGTTAAATCAAGGATATTTTTTAAAATTACTTTTTTAGGTTAAGTAACGTTCATAGAAACCTAAAAAAAAACGATTTTTTTTAGAAAAAAAAGGATCTATTTTGGAAAAAATAACTTTTCGCTTTTAATCAGCGAAAACCTATCATTCGAGGAAATAAATTGTAAAATACACGAAATTTTGTAGAGAAGCAAAAAAAGAATAAAATACAATCAAATATATAAGCAAAGATTTATGCAAAAATGTGAACAGTGACGTCATAATTATGATTTTTGTCTCTTTCATTTCGTAAATGAGAGATTTTCTCATAAAAAAAAGCTACTTTGATTAAAATTCAATATTTTTCCTCAAATAGCTAAAAGGTGGATGAGATGAAATTAAAATTCCTTTTAGTACACACCCTGTGGTACATTTCAAAGGCATTTCTTCCTCTGTGGCTTTTATAGGTTGGTGCTCCGCAAATGTACATGCAACAGGGTGGACCTGTTCCATCGCGTGGTGCCTTCAATCAAGCACCAAATGTCCTGCAAGGCCCTCTGGCGTACTTGGAGAAGACCACCAGCAACATAGGTGAGAAGCTTCTCATTTTAATTTTATGGTCTTTTTGTGTAAAATTAATTGTTTTTGCAGACCTGGTGGGAATGGGGGATGCAAGGAGGTGACGGGGGCGGGGGAGGGGGCGCGGCCGTGGCAGAGGACGCGGAAGAGGCAGAGGGAGAGGCGCCCCCGAGTTTCACGGCAGTCCATTGTCCTAGGAGAGAGCGAAACCTACATTTTTTTGTTTATTTCTCTTATTTTTTTTAGTACTAAATTTAGTACAGACATTACTTTCATTGCCGTCTTTTGATTTATTTGATTTTTAACACATTTCTTAAATATTTTCACACAAAAAATCAAAATTATGATCTCAAGAAAAATTAATTTAATAATTTTTAGATTTTAAGTTTATTTTTTAGTTAATTTTGCATTTTTTCTGAAGTTTTTTAAATTAATTAATTAACGAAAGAAGAACAAATTCGCTACCCTTTGGCAAAACACGGACCCATAGTAATTACTCTTAAATTAGATGTTGCATGTGTATAAACGTTAAATGTAACTCCTTATACAGCAAAATTCAAGGCAAGAAACAAAAAAAAAACGAAGGATTCAACGTAAATCCGCTGTGAAGCGACCAACCCCGCTCATTTTGACGCCACTTTGCGAGTGACAAAAAAAACTTGAAGATCCATAAATAACATAAAACAGAGAAAAACATTCCATTTCTCAAAGAATCCTCCTCATTCTATCTCTGTATAAGCTCATGATGATGGGAATTTACATACATTCCAAAAAAAACCTTGCGAAGCACATAAAATTGATTTAAAAAAATTGTTTTATTTCAAATCTAAATATCATTTTTTGCAAGATTAAAGTTTTTTTTTTTCGATGAAAATTGTCAAGGAGTTTATTCATCTTTATGCTACAACAAAGTATTAACCCTTTCGCGTGTTTTGGGTCATACGTTGACCCATACATGAAACAATTTATTTTCCCATTTTTTTATGAATGCAATATTGTTTTTCCTAGTAAGCAATACGTGAAATTCACGCAGAAGTCTAAGGAGACATTTTACCTAAAAAATATCCTCTGAGTTCGTTTGTAGAATAAATATTTGGATAAAAGAGCGCGTGTTTCAATGTTTTTATGTTTCACGTTGGACGCGAAAGGGTTACAATGAACCAAAAATTTTATCAACCGAAAAATACTGAAGAAAAGTCAAATTTCAAAATTTCATTAGAATGAGTTGGATAGAATTAAATTAGGTTCTTTTTGCAACATTGTAATTTTTCCTATAAATCAGATGGAGCATAAGCTTAAATGCTTTAAATTACAATTTTACGAGAACCACGAGAACGACTCCAGATTTTAAGCTTATGCTTTATGCATTTAACCGATCCATGTCAGATTCTGAAAACTCTAAAATTTTTTAGCAAACCTATTTTTCCAATTTGATTAGATTAGAAATATTTTAATTTTAAGTATTCATCACAATTTAAATTAAACTTGTATTTTTTCAATAAAAAACAAAACAACTGAAGCAATGACGCTTATGCTGCATTTATTTAAATATCAGCCATAAAGATATGCAATAGATGCGCGGTTTTTCTCGGGTTAAAAATTGTTATTTTTATTTTTTTAAGATTTCAAAACGCTTTTTAAAAGTTTTCTATTAGATAATATTTCGAACGCCTGACTAACATTAGGACACAACCAAAAGTAAATAGACTCTTCAAAGACACAAACTTTTATTCTCACATTTTCTTGGATTAATTTTCCACAGCAAATATAAAGAAAATTAAATTGAATTCCTAACCTAACATTTCTCGGCGTCCTTTATGGGTGCTTCGCAAGTTTGATCCGGCTCTTTTTTTAATTGAAAAAAAAAAGAAACCATTTCAAGACAAAAAAATCTTTAATTTCATCATAAACAAAATAAAACCATTTCCACTGTATTGAAATAATAAAAATATAAAATGCAAGAAAACAAACAAAATACAGGTGAAAAGAAAATCTATGTTTTTTTTACTATGACACTATCTTTTTCTTTCTCTACAAAATGGCATAGGAAATGCGACAAAATTGCTTACCTTTGTGGGAGGAAAACGTTAATGACGAGGAAGGGCTCACTGGGGCACAAGGAGAAATATCTTTGGGGCATGGCACACGGAAAACTTTTTTTCTTTAACTCTGAATGAACTTGAGGTAGCTTCTCCCATCTTCGGTGTGTGGTGTTGTGTAGAATTTTATAGGCCAGCTTCGCGGTAGATGAACTCAACCATTGTACGCACGGGACGTCCCGTCATGCCCTTCTCCACGAGATATGGCTGATCGTCGCATCCATTCATCACTCCGGCAATATCTAAATGCATCCACGGAACATTCTTCGGCACAAATTCACGCAAAAATGCAGCAGCTGTGCACGATCCTGCCCCGGACACCTTTCCCAGGTTGTTGATGTCGTAGCCTGAGTAGTCGGTCATGTTGGTGTTGTAGTGCTTGTAGATCGGCATACGCCACACGCGATCACCTTTAATTGAACAATTTTTTGTCCTCTGAGTCTTTTTCCGTTTTCTATTATTTATCCGGATTCTAACCTAACATTTTTAACATTACATTCAATGAGATAGAAAATCAAAATTGTACTGAATTTATGTGAATATCTTAGGTTAGAAATCCGTCTAAATATTGGACAAACCAATACTTCGTCTTCGTCCACCGCAGTCTTAAAACATAGAAAAAAACATAGACTGCAATGGCCGCGCTAGTAACTCACCAGTTTTAGATCCAGCACTCGATAGATGCCCAAAGAGCTGATCACAGGTGCTGAAAGCTCCTGTAACGCAGAATCCAAGGGCAACACGAATGGCACCAGTTAGGGTAGCTAGGTCCACAATGTAGCGCGGATTGAAGCGCTCAGCATAACAAATGGCGTCACAAAGAATGAGACGACCCTCAGCGTCTGTATTGTCAATGCAAATGGATTTTCCATTCATGGCACGTACCACATCTCCGGGCTTATTGGCACGCCCATTGGGGAGGTTTTCACACAGTGGCACAAGCCCTTTAACATTGATCTTCGCCCCAAGCTCAGCAAGGGCAGCAATTGTACCAACCACAACACTTCCACCACCCATATCGGCGCGCATTTCATCCATTTTTGCCGCAGATTTGATGCTAATGCCGCCACTATCGAACGTAATACCCTTGCCAACCAAGCAAATGGGCTTCTGATCCCCACCGGCACCATTGTAGGTCATCTCCAGGAACACCGGCGGCTCGTCGCTTCCCTTTGACACAGACAGGAAGGATTCCATGCCCAAACCACGTGCCCATTCACGATCATGCGGCACAACCTCAACACCCAACGGGGTGAGCTTCTTTTGTACCTCTTGGGCAAAAATAGTCGGTGTCATGAGATTTGCCGGAGTCTCCATGAGCAAACGACTCCAATTTTGTGCCTTGGCCGTCGTTACGCCACGCTTAAAGTCCTCCGCCCCACTAGCATCCGGCGCCAGGCTCACCTGGGCCACGGTCTTGCGTGCTTCGAGTTTCTTGTACTCTTGGAAACGATATGCCGCCAATGTGGCACCCTCAGCTGCTGCCTCGGCCTGCCCATTGAAGTCTTCCACTTCCACCTGGGCTACCTTCTCAGCCGCCAACACCTTAACACCCGCCCCAGCGGCAATTCTCACATTCTCACGCACCCCATCAAGCCCATCGAGAATATCCCACGAGGCTGCATCACCCAATCCTGCTACAGCAACCACCGGATACTTGGGGCTGGTGTTCCACAAAATACGCGTTTGACCTACCTTCAGAGGACCAGCACTGTAAAGGCGTGTACTAAATTATTATCTAATATTCTAATCATTTAATTATTTTTTTAAATTTTCTATATTAAAATGGATTTTTGCGTGAAATAGATTATAATTTAGTATAAATTTTAGTACAATATATAGACGAAAATTCTTGTTTCCATTCATTTTAAATGGATCTTGAAGGAAGAAAAATATTAAATAATGAATCTGATCCAATATTAATATTTCTAGTACAGTATTGAAAACTTTAGTATACATATTGCAATTTTTAGTACAACACTAAAGAAATTTTTAATTTATTGTTCTCGATTAATTTTTAAGCTTTAGGAAAAATTGTTATTGAGTATATAATGAATTTGATCCAACATTGAAGTTTGTTTTAGTACAATAATGGATTACCCACTAATCATTTATATTTTAGTACACATTTTAATTTGTAGTAATGAACGGTCTTGAATATTAGAAAACTTTACTTTAAAAATATCGATAAACTCATCATTTTATTTTTAAGAATTTTCTTAAAAGAAATAGAACTGGCGCTCTTTTTTGTTAGTTTAGAACAAGATCACGGATTACTTATGTTAATGATTATTTTTTTTAATTCATTATTCTTTATTCAAAATAACTTTTTTGATTTCAGTCTAATTTAAGAAATCTTTAAAATTTTCCAGTCAGTATTTACTTGTACTAAAATTTGTACTAAAAACTTAACGTCCTAATTAAGCAAAACTCCTTTCTTTAAAACCAGAAAAATGATATTTTTGATAAATTTTCACCTTTTAAAGATTAAATAAAAGTATTTTCTTCACGCTAAACCAGAATTATGTATTTCCATAAAGTCATCATATTTTTATTTCAAACCTACTTCAAACTAATAGATAAATAAGTCTACATATTTTTACTCCAGATTAAATCTCCCCTCTCTCATTGTAAGGCCATTATCACGCGCTCATAGCCATAATCTTTATGTGAATTTTTTTTCTGTATTTGTAATTTTACTTCTCTGTCTCCTGCTGAGCTCAGAAGCGAATTGGTTTCTGTTGCTTTTAACACATTTGTGGATGTAACATTAGAAAGCAAAATAAGCAAGATAAGGAGAGAATTTCTTTGCCTCACTGAATACGTTCCTGGAACGAGAGATTGGCTTTGACATTCGTGGATGAGTTGACAAGATTTTCTGGGACACCACAGGCAGTCTTCCGGGTACCTCAGTGGTGGTGACATGATGAAGGTGGCAGTGATTGGGGCCGGAAGTGGTGGGCTATGTGCAGCAAAGCACAGCCTCGAAGCGGGTCTTGAGGTAACTGTGTACGAACAAACGGATCAAATTGGTGGGACATGGGTGTACCGCGATGATGTGGGCAAAGATAAGCACGGACTTGACATCCATTCATCCATGTATCGTGGCCTCATGACCAACCTTCCCAGGGAAATTATGGGCTTTCCGGATTTTCCCATCGTAGGCGATGAAACTTCATTCCTCCCAGCTGAGAGAATTCTCAAATTTCATCACGAATACGCTGATCATTTTAACCTGAGGTCAGTGTCGTTGCTTCTCTTTGTTTGCTCAATTAATTAACACTAAATATACGTATACATGTTATTTGGAATTTTTCTCTTTTAATAATTAACTTCTGTACTAAACCAAATTTAAGGATTAAATATTTTTCCACGTTTTTTTTTCTTAATTTTCTCGAAATAATATTGCTTTAGTACAGGTTTTAGTGTTTTGTAGTAAATTGAGAAAAAATCAAATCAATAAGATTTTTTAAGGACAATATTTTAGAACAATTTAGTACCTACAACTTTAGAATAAGATAAAAAAAATAATATTCAACTATGTGCAAGTAGGTACTAAACAAATAGTGCAAATTCTTTTTAATAAATATAGTTTTAGGAATTAAAGACATTTAGATCCTGCACTATTATTTAGTGAATGTTATAAAATTTAGTACAAATTAATAATGCAATAACTAGATAATGTTGTAAAGTGAATTTCGCTAAAGATCGCTACAGGGTTAGAATAAGTGGATAGATTTAGCATATGTTCTATATTTTTGTACAAGTACTAAAATATAGTATAAATTAAGAACTGAATACGCTGCAATGGCTGTAACGTAAATTTTGTTAAAGTCCCATGCATGATTAGTAAATTTAGCACAAGTACTAATTTTAGTACATGTACTAAAATGCAGTAAAATCGTAAAATTTTATTTTTTTGGATTTCCTAGGAAGCACATAAAATTCCAACACAATGTCGTTCGTGTGCATCCCCATGGGGAATCACAGTGGGAGGTGCTTGTAAGGGATCTAGTCGAAGATAAGTACACAACGACAATTTTCGATGCAATCTTCATTTGCAATGGTCACTACAGTACCCCATCGTATCCCAACTACCCAGGCAGAAAGCTCTTTCGTGGCCGACAAATTCACAGCCATGACTACCGTTCTAAGGAGATTTTTGCCGGAGAACGTGTCCTTGTAATTGGTGCCGGTCCCAGTGGGATGGACTTCACGAAGGACGCAGCAAAGGTTGCGGAATACGTTGTGCAGTGCCATCACTGGCAGGAACCACCAAATGTTCCCTTTCCGGCGCATGTTGTGCAAAAATGCGCTGATGTGGTGCGCTTAACGGAAGACGGGGCTGTCTTTAGTGATGGTACAAGTGAGAAGTTCACCATCATTGCATACTGTACAGGATACAAATTCACCTTTCCCTTCATCTCGGTTGACTGTGGCGTATCCGTGGAGTCAAATTACTTGTCACCCCTCTATCAGCACTGCCTCAATATAAATCGCCCAACAATGGCCTTCATTGGGATCTGTAATTTTGTCATTGCGCAACAAATGATGGATCTTCAGGTGCGCTTTGCTCTGAAGTTTATTACAGGTGCAAAGGAACTCCCGCCGAAGGAGGAGATGTTTGCAAGTGAAAAGTACGAGATCACGCGACGCCTAAAGAAGGGAATAAGTTTGCGAAAGGCTCACTTCATGGGAGCAGATCAAGGGAAGTATTTTGAGGATCTCGCCCGAATTGCCGACATCAAACCCCTTCCGCCAGTCCTTGCGGTGCTTCATACCGAAATTTGCGCTCTCATTCGCAGCGATATCCTCAACTTCCGTAAAACCAACTACAGAATCGTTGATGATCATACTTTCGAGAAACTCAACTGATCGCATGAAGATCACATAAATATCAAGTTAAAATGAAAGACGTTTTTTCATGATCTACAAACATTTATACAGGTTTTTCATTCCTTTTGTTTTTTTTTTTTAGAACTTATATAGAGACTTTTCATCTCAGAGCAACAATAAATTTGTTTTTTTCTTTATTTCCTTCTAAATCTACTTTTTTAAATTCACACAAAAATATATTTTTATTAGATTTTTCTTCAATTCTTCTTTCAGTAAACTTTTAATCTGTTAACTCGGTGTTTTATTTATTTTTTTTTGTTCTTATTCTAACACATACTTTTCAACTACGTGGCAAAGGACCATTAATTTTTTTCTTTATTACTTTTTTTTAGCACCAAACAATTTTTTTCAAAGTTTTTTAGGGGTAGAAATTTTCATTTCAGAATGTTTGGCACACGAAAGAGGTTAAAACAGCATGCAATTTATTTTTAAAGCTCAATTCTGAATTTTCTATTGCTCTATTTTCTAATTTTTTTTAAAATTATATTTTCATAGATTGAAATGTTATTTTTGGATGATTCTGTTGAAAATCTTTTGTTTTTTACTCGTGAAAATAAAGTCTATTTCTTGGTTTCATGTGCAAAAAGAATTAAAAGATTTGAATAGTCTAAAATTAGTACAATTTTAGACCACATAGCCAAGACACTAATTGCATGAAAAATTAAAAAAATTGATTGTCTGAATATTTTTTTGCAACTTTCTTCTTTTCTGAGACCACAAGATTAAGTAAAAGTTGAACTTAATGTGAGGATCTGTCAATTCTTTTTAGTACTAAGGACTGCAATGTGTCTTGACTAAAAACTTAAAGTTCATAGAAGATTTATTCCAAGACTTTTGTAAGACAAACCCGATTAAAAGAAAAGATTTTCATGAAAATCTTTAAAAAAAAAACGTATTTTTGTGCTAAAGAAAAGTTGTGGTTATTTTCTATTTTTTTTTCTTCAATAACTACTAAAATGATGTTCTTTTTAAATACTTTATGACTTTCTATTTTGTTCAATTTATTCATTATTTCTCTTTTGAAGAAATAATAATTTCAAAATTCCAAGGATAAACTCCTATTAGTGAGAAACCTAAATTCCTATTGAAATTAGGCTTCCCTTTTGGCAGGATAGACATTTATTATTGTATACACCATGAACAATGAAGGAAGCGGCTTTGTTTCTATCACAAGAAGAAAAATCTCTACAAGATTTTACACAGGTTTTTCATTTTTATAGGAATTTGCAACAATTTTTTGTGCATTTCTCTTTATTCATAGTTCTCTATTTATTTTTGACAGTTTCCTTTTGACGTAATTTGATTTGTGCGACATTGACAGCCTATGTCAAAGTGACAGAGAATGTAATTAAATGTCAAAACAAAAAAAAATATTTTGACCAAATGAATGAATATAGTTTATTATATGCAAGAGATACAGTGATCTATAGTAGCACTATATATTCCAAATGAATTTTTCAATATACATACTTTATCTCATTTAAAGATTAGTAAAAATAACCCAAACTGTCAAGAACTGTCAATACCAAGATTGTCAAAAATATCATGTGTCAAAAAGTCTAAGATAGTTCAACTAATTTCTTTAAATATTCAGTTTTATACTTTAATTAAAATATTGAAATAAAGAATACCTAATTATAATTCAGACGTCATCACTACTGTTAAAATATAATGTCATAAACAGAATTTAATGATTTTTTTTAATATTCAATTTATCTCATAAATTTTCTTTTGAATTTGATATACTGCAGAACTTATCCAATTAATACAATAAGTCAATAGTGTCAATTTGACGTATACTGTCACTGTCAAAATACCTCAAAAATGCTGTCAATTGAAATTAAATTCAAATATTTAATTTTTCATTCCATTTCATTTCATTTCATTCATTTATCTCAAATTCATTTATTTTATTAAAACTTCTAGACAAGTTAATTGTGTCACTTTGACAAAAGCTGTCACTGTCAAAATACAATTGTCAAAAATAGTGCTGTCAAATGAAATTTAAACGAATTTCTTCAAAATGCTCTTCAATTCTATATTACTTCTGTCAAATTAAAAAAAGAAAATGTCTACAAATGATTACCCCATTAAATTCAGGAGATACTAGATGGAAACTAGACAAGCTCGAGGATCTTCACAATACCCCTACTATTGGCCACCACCATCACGTTGCATTGCTTCCGCCAGCAGACGGCTGAGACGAATTCATTGAGATCCGATCCAGATTGATCAACACTACTCGGACGATCGATTTTCATGCTAAACAGTGGCTTTGGGAGTCCCTTGTAGTACACATAGAGGGAAATATCTTCACTCCCACATGCAATGTACTCCCCATCTGTGGCGAGCCCAACGAAATTCTTCTCATTCATATGCCCCACGTAGGAACGTATGGAATATGGTGGGGAATTAACATTCCACAACCTTAGACGACTATCCGTACTGGCTGAGACAATTTCTTGTTCATTGAGAAATTTCACATACGACACGGCCTTTTGGTGCCCCGTGAAGACACACAGGGGCTTTGTTGTGTGCCTCAGATCGTAGTAGTGGACACAGTGATCAGCTGAACCGAAGGCAATGTGACACGAACTTTTGGGATTGAATTTAACACAGCAAATATTTGCTTTTGTATCCAATGTGGCGACAGAATTATTCGCCAGGAGGGACCACAATTTCATGCGACCATCATCCGAACCGGATGCCACAAGGCGTGAATCGACATTATTGAAATCCACACTCCAACACCTCTTATCGTGCTCCTGAAAAACTTTTGTCCTCTGCCCCGTAACTGCATCCCAAATGGTTACAGTGCCATCGTAGTCACTTGATGCGAGAATATTCTTATGATAGGAATTCCAGACAACACAGGAAATCTTACTGTTTGACACCATCTCCACAACGGGATAGTGTATGTCCACCACATCACGTATAACAGCAAGATAGTCATAGACTTTGATGCGTTTCGTTACACCGGCAATGGCAAAATATTCATTATCCTTGTCAAATTCAATTCCCGACACAATTGACCCATTTGACAGGTCAGACGAGTACCCAAGAGTGGCGAGAGTCTTGCACGAGCTGTATCGGGAGAATTTAACCAGGCTCTCCCGGAAGGCATCGAGGCCACGCCGAGAGGAGACGGAGAGACGCATTGTGTCATCCTGTGTGGTGGGATTGCTAAAATAGAGATCCTGCCCACGTGCTTGGAAGTAGCAATTGACAAAATCATCAAAATACGTGTGCATACGACGCTTCCGGATGGTGAAAGTTGACGTAATATCCGTGTTGAAGGTATTAAATCCATCAGCCCCTGGGTCTTCCTTCTCCTCCTCCACCGTTGGTAATTCCGGAACTTGTTGCTTCTCCCCTTCATTCCCACCCATTGGCTCCTCCTCCTCTGCCTTCTCTTCACCCTCATTCCCTTCCGCCGCAGCAGCTTCCTCACCCGATATCAAAATACCCTTCCTCTCCTTGAGAATACATTCAACTTCATGCAAATCCCGCGAAATTAGCTCCATCTCCTTGGCAATTTGTGCCTTTTGCTCCTCTTTCTGCTTCATTAGATGCCTCAGGAATTCATAGAGTAGCCTATTCTGTGCCACACACGTTTCCGTTTCGAGAATTTGTCGTCGATGCGAAAGAATTTCCAACATAACATCAACATCGGACAGTGAGAGATTCTGTGAATCCCTCGCAATGAGATCCTTCAACTTATTCCCATCCTTCCCCGCTGTATCACCAACAAGTTGCTCATTTGTCGCCATCCGGAGACGTTGCTTCGTTACCAATTCATTGAGAAGGAAATTCGGGAAGATTAACTCCTGCGTGGGCAGGGCAAAGCAACACTTTGGGCATCTTTTGGTACTCTCAATACTCTTCACGATGCACTGATAGCAAAAGGTGTGCCCACATTTAGTAATATGCGCTTCGGTGATCATTTCAAAGCAAATTGGGCAAAGTAAATCACTATTCTTCTCCTCCACCGTCGACGTAATCCCACTCAATGCTGTAAGACGTCGCGATGCACCACTTCCGCCACTTCCGGAATCCGCCATTGCATCCACAATCCCACGTCGGGACATTTTTTTCTTTTCTCTTTTTTTTTTCAAAGCACCTCCCAAAATTCTCTTTGATTTTCCCTTTTTATTTTCTTTCAATTGCTTCTCGTTTTTCTTTCGCTCAATTTTTCTTTCTTTTTTTTAATTTTGCTTTCAATTTGAAGTCGATCTGAAACAAAAAATGCCATTCTGAGATATTTTTCTGTCATTTTTCTTTTAATTTAATCATTTCTTTTTCTTCTTCTTCAATCAAATTAAATATTTACAATAAAAGACAAACCACGAAAGAGATTAGCGAGAAAGAAATAAATTCAAACAAACAAAAAAAATTATCTACAAATTAAGAAAAAAATCTCTCGGGCAAAAAATTTGTTTCAGGTCAACGAAAGCAAGAAATTGTATTTAAAGAGAATTTAATAACAACAAAAAAGTTTCCGTCTGTGGTATATTGAATAGTCCCCGGCAAAGTTGACAAGAGATATCAAGTGCGTGGCTTTCTTATCAAGCCACAAATTGGGTGGGGGGGGGGGGTAGGCTTCGAGCAGAATTTGCCCAAGGAGTCGTAAAAATGTCATTGCCTAATCTCAAGTGAAGAGCTAATAAGAAGCTCTCAAATATAAGAGGCAAACAGCTGTGTGAAATTGATGAATTTTTATTTATTTTATTCTTTAAAAAATCTGTTATTTTGCTGTCAAAAGGCCTGATGAAGGGTTCATGTATACCCGAAAAGTCAATGAATGTTTATTGTAAAAAAATTCAAAAATTGGTGTAACGGTCTTTATTCCAGTTTTCTTCCATTGTCACTCTTTGTCTCTTTCTAGAAGATTCTAACCTCCAAAAAATCATTACAAAAAACATCAAAAAATCCATTTAAAATTTATTTTTGTGTTCTAAAATGAACAAAAGACTTCTTAGGGAGAACCAAGGAGTCTATTAAAGCTTAGTTGAACGAAATAATTTGCTTTTATTGCGAAAAATTCTATGGGGTCGCTCACCTACCCCAATAGTAATGCGCGTAAGTGTTTTGGTCACAGTATACGGAGGGTTAAATGAATCCAAGCCTAAGGAGGAGGAGTCTATTCATATTTGTTTGTGTCTTGACCATATTCAATCATACGAATCAATCTCAATTCTTACCAAAAAAATTTTTGTCTGATTACAAAAACTTAACTTCCTGACCAAATATTGGATTGTCCGATAAAGATTCGGATTTTTCCCATATAAAACCATTTTTCCTTATTAAATTCTAATTCAATTACTCGACAAATCAATACAACGTTAAAGCTTGATAAAATAAAATATTTACTGACGAAATTAATTTTTTTTCTGACCAAATGAAGCGTTTTTTCTGGCTATTATTAATTATTTTAATCATTTCCTGATTAAAATAAAGAATATTTTCTGGCCAATTAAAGTGATTTTCTGACCAAAAGGCAAGGATTTTTCTTCTTTTCTAACCATTTCTAACCAAATGAAATGACTTCTGATTTTATGTTTTTTTCTTTACTAAATTAACAACTTCCTCAATTTCTTGAACAAATGAGATATTTTTCTAGACAAAATAAATAATTTTCTGATCAAATGAAACAAGCTAAACATCTTTCTGACAAAAGAAAAAAGAATATTCTCTCCAATCAATGGGAAAAATTAAAGGACCGTTGTTTCTTTAAACGAAAAATTCCTTCTTTTTCCCCCAATAATGGAACATAGTTAAAAAGAATTTCCTTGAATCGTTATGAGATTTTGTTTAATTTAGAGTAATTCATTGAATAAGGATAGAGCACGAAAAAAATGAATAGACTCCTTTTTCGTTTACTGTTGAATAGTTTTTATGAGGTTTCCTGAAATAACTACTTTATAATAATTATCTGAAATACATTTCACCACTTTAATCCTTTCAAAGGAGAAATTCAATAGAAAAAAGCTTTTCAAAGTATATGTGAAAAGTTATAACGACCATGGGGGATTTTCTGTGTGAAAAGTCCCTGGAAAAACAGCGTCAGAAGAAGAAGGAAAAAAAATAATGGGAGCAATATTGGACAAAATAAAAGACAAAATATTTTGAAAATACAAAATATTTTGACATTAAATGTAATTTTGCACAAAATATTTTTCTAAAACTTTTGTCAATCTCTCCACAAAAGAAATTTTTGCAATTTTAGGTACAATAAAAGGTGAAATATTTTGAAAAACTGAAAAATTTTGACGTTTAATGCAATTTTAGACAAAAGACAAAAGATTTTTTGTGTCAAACTTTTGACAATCTTGTGAGAACGTCTCCACAAAAGATTTTTACAGGAGAATTGTAATTTTGCACAAAATAATTTATACATTATACAAGAAATATTTTGTGTTTTACAAGCATCTCGTCGAGGTGCTTTTATAAAATCAAAATCTTTTGTCAAACTGGTGTTTACGCGTTGCATTTTTTATAAGTTTTCTATCATGTTTCTTGAAATAGCAATGGACAATAATGCAATTTCGGTTAATTGTGAAGCTTTGTGCAAAGGGAATTTGTGGAATGATATGAAATTCAGCCAATTTGGCTGTGTCCATTTTCCCTTTTCGCGGTGTTGGGCAAAAATGTTTTGGAGAATTTCTGTGTCTTTCCGGCAAAAATTTGGGAGATCGCTGACAAATTCTAACTCTATATAATCAGGATTTTGGGTCAGAGATCCGTTCCCTATGTTCCCGATGCGAGTTTTTATGTGCAAAACCGAAATATGTAGGGCTAATTAATGCAATAAATATGAGTCAATCAATTCATGTAAAATAATCATATCAGAGTGACTCATTAATATTTCCTTGGCCTAATGAAAATCGAACTGGTGAGCTAAAAGCCAGATGTTTTTTTTTGTCTTCCCAACATCCTTGGGGTACCTAATAGACTACACGCATGCTTGATTTGAATTTCCCTAAAAATTGATTCAGTTCAGATTGTCCAATTGCCCCAATCGTAAACATAACCTAATAGGAAGGTTATCTTCTTCTTATTTTTTTCATCTCTAAACTCTCCACTCGAAAGAAAAAACACGTCACAAAAGGCGACAAAACGGACAAAACGTATCAAAAGTCTCCAAAAAGATATTTTATTCAAAATTGCTCTTCATAAAATGTCTTTTGTAGACTTCACAAAAGACAAAATATATTTTATTTTGTCCAAAATTGCTCCCAATATTTCATTCAGAAAATTCCTGGTATTGCATTGATGTCTCTGTGGCTTTTGAATGCTATTCCAAAAGGATTTTCAAGGCATTGAAATTCCTTGAAAATTGAGATAAATATTCTTTATGTCATCATGAAATTGAAAGACTCCCATATAAGGACTAAATATAGAATATTGACTTTAAACAAGATGTTTTTAGGATTCTTTTTAACAGAATATTGTAATCACAAATTTACTATAAAGTCTATCATTTCAACAGCTGTTTGCCCCTTGAAAACTCTTGAATACTTCAAGAGGTTCGAAAGATTAGACAGAGTTATGTAATTTATGTTTATTTCTACCCCAGAACATTAATCTTATAACAAATAAGATTATTTAGAAATTAAATATTTAGTAAATTGCTACTGTTTTTATACAAAATCTTCTTTTTTTTAAAGATGAAAAGAATTTAGCAAATTCTTCTGAATTCTCTTGGTTTTCTTTTTTATTTCTTTGAGTTATTTCTTCCTGAAATCTCTCTATAAAGGACTTTTTCTTAATTCCTTCCTTTATTTTTCATAAATATGAAACTTAGGTCTTTTCTGGTGTTTCCGGGAATGTGAAAAAGGACGAGAAGAATCTTCAAGACAAAATCCTTGAATATCCTTACAGGGAAACGCGAAAAATGCTAATCCTTACATAAATGAACGTACTAAAAATCTCTAAGATGAATAATTCTAATCAAATGAGTAAGAAATGAGAAATTTTTTGTGGTACTTACACATTAATTTGCTCCAGAAGCTTTCCGGATGTCACTTGATCGTTGAATTTCTGCGCGTAGGGTGTCAATTTGTTGACTTTATCATTCTCAGAGGCGTAAGCACCCAAAACAAGACCACGCTGTACCCAGAAATAAGAAGAAATACAGAGAATCAATGAAAATTCATGCTCTGCATGTATGTTAGAAAATTTCTCCAGGGGCCAACATGGAGCACCTTCAAGGTGGCAAGAATCCAGCACAATGAGGTTGCAAGAAAATTGGTCAAAATACAGCAAATTCCACTAATTTCAATACTTACTAATTCAGACATTGAGCTGTAGAACCTTCCACGATATACAACAGAAGAGTATCTGGGCACAAGCACTCTAAATATTGCCATTTTGATAAGAATGCATGATAGGAAACTTTTTCTCTTCACTTTCTTATTTGACAATTGACAAAAGAAATGTCAAAATTTGAGTTGGCGCGGAGTTTTTTTTTTCAAACTCACCACTCACTTGTTTACAGTTTTACTTTGATTTTCACTTAATTTTCTAATAGAAAATGGGAAAATGAAAAATATTGAATGGTTTTCTTTGACTTTGCTGTACGATTCAAATGAAACTTTTAGAAAAAAAATACATTTTGAAAAATTTGTAGATCCAAGAAGCAAAATTTGCCGCTTGTGGCGCTGAAGTCGATAAGGTGTTTGTTTTGTTTTGTGACGACTTCTCTGAGAAAATTCCACAAAAACAACATTTTCTGCAATTTCCACTGAGAAAACTAAGCTAATTTCAGTTGAGAATCTTCATAAACATCTTAATAAATTAATCAGCAGTAAGAAAATCCAGAAAATTGCCAGTTTTGTTGTATTTTCACTGTGTTATGTAATTTATCCTAGGTTATGTCTGTCTCTCCGTACGGACGAGGTCTTGTGGGGCTCTTCCGGCAGGGTTGCCATGAAATCCCCGAAGTAATGGGTAGCTGTTTTATTGGTCTCCTTGGGATTGTCTTCACGGGTGTTGCCCTGTACCGGTATGAGAAGAAAGATGGGGACAATCGTCGGTACAAAATGGATTATGTTATAATGCGCTCAGATGATCCCCGTGCAGCCCGTGTCCACAAAGATTAATCACGGAGAGATGTTTTATTAAATTCTATAGAAATGCAGTGAATACAAAGAAAAAAAATATCCTCAAGATGTTTTCTTCATTTTCGCCTCCGCTATTGTCTCTTTTATTAGCTTCAACCCTTCTTTATCTTCATTGTAGAGTGCTTCACGCTGTTGCTCAATGTCCGGGAAGAGTTTTTCTCTGAAAAAGGATGTAGAGAATGTTTAAAAAGGAAATCTAAATAAAAATATGAAAGGAATTAGATCTTCCGGATTCATTACGAACCGATAGTTAAAACCAACAGCTGCAAATGCAAGGAAGCCACCAAATAGAACTGGGAATCTCCACGTATTGAATGTGGACATTTTCCAGGTGAAATCACACACAATTAAATCCAAATAAGAAGAAAATTCACAAAAATTGATACAATTTTCCCAAAATGAAAACAAAGTGGTGAAAAAGTGCTAAATTCCCCACTTGTTGCAGATGGCGCAAAATCCATCCGAACATTTGCGAGCAACAGCCTTCGTTGGATGTTCGGAAGACAGCCCTCCGCGTTTCTGGGCCGGATGTCAGCTGGAGAATCCCTTTTCCCGGAAGTGCACACCACATTCCACAGTGAGGATTTGCCACAATTAGGCGTATCCTTTGATCCCGTGGACGGTGCTACGGAAAGGATTTGTGAATTTTAGTGTCACAGCACCCACAAATAGGGCTCGTGCATCGTGTTTATTGATCGAATTTTTTTGCATTTTGCGAGTGTTTTGTATGGTGGATAACCAAGGGTGGAAAAATGGAGTGTTTGGCAGGAAAGTAGTAAAGAAAATGAACATTTCCTGGGCTATGAGACATCACCATAAGGGTGCAGTGAGACAGTGAACTTAGCGCGGCTGTGTTGCAAAACAAAAAGTCGGAAGTTCCAGAGTGCTGAAATGGGAGCAGCTCCGAGTATTGAGGACGATGGGGCTGACGCTGATGAGGACGAAATCATCCCCATGGCCAGTGGGAGGCTCTCGGTAAGTTAAAATTCACTTTGTAAATTTAATTCATGACGCAAGGAAGAGCATTATAACAATTAAAACAATTCGTTGGAGCCAAGGACATTGAGGATTCCCTGAGGGCTATAGGAATGGAAATTGAGAATAAAAAAGATTTCCTTGATCCGAGAATAAATAATCCTCCAAATTCAATCGAAAATATTATAGAGAAAAACAGAATTTGGTATAGAAATTAACCCTTAAAGGACCTCTGTGTATTCAGTGAGTCAAAGGAGTTTACTCGTATCTGTATGGGAACACCCCTTATTCGTCAAAATAATCTGCATCATATATGAATTATCAAAGAATAAGAATTCAGCAAAGAGACTTCCCGTTCCTAACTGAGATTAGCTGTGAAAGCTGGAAAATTTGTTTAAAAAATCCAACAGTGACGTCAGCGTTGTGTTTTCTTTATCAAAAAAAAACGTCAGAAAAGTGTTTTAAGCTGCTGAAAGATGTTTTATGATGTTTTACAGAACTTTTGCGTTCGATTCTGACAAAAAAATATCTAATTTATTCACATTGGAATGAACGTGAATTTAGAAAAGTTTTACGATTTTGACAGTTCTTTTAAACATTAAAAAAAAAAGATTTTTGAGAATTTTAATTCCATTGTAATTAATATTTGTTAAAAGAGAATAATATTGGGTCATCTTATATTTACACAGAATTTTAACCTCAAAAATCCATATGAAAAAAACTGAAGTATGAAAAAGCAGTCTGCGTAAATATAAAATGACCCAATATTAAAGAATATTATTGAAAAAAATCTGATTTTATTTTTTTAATCCTTCTAATAAAAGTGACATTACGCCATCTTGAATTATTTTCCTTAGACTTATCAAAATCAAATATATTTCTATTACAAAATACTGCGAAGTGATTCGTATCATCATGCTAAATCAGTGTAAAGTATTTCGTCATATTTGTCATTCAAAATATCACGCAAATGCAGCATAATAGTTATTTTCCATGCAAACTTCTCACCTCAAACTTTCAACAAGCCTTGGCAGTTGGAAAATTAGGTTTTGAGTAACAAAGTTTACATTAGAAAGAAACATTAGGTGTGAGCATATCCTATCCATACATTATATACGTCTTCAAATCACATTTTCTGTCAATATTTTTGTAAAAAGAAAACTTTTTTGTGCATTTTGTAAAAAAAGGGGAATTTTTGACATCTGTCAAAGAAGCGAGATGCGCTTACTAACATCTCCACAACAATATTTATTTACCTTCAGAAGCCCCCAATGTGAATGTTTCTGCTCTTTGTCAATCTCAGATATTCATGTTTTTCAGATGAATTCAAGCAAAAGAAATAATATTTCTCAAAGAAAATCTCTATTCTTGCGAAATATTGACTTCATGCACTTTTTTTTTCTTTACTGAAGAACTTCTCTTATTCTCTATCTCCATGACTCCTTTTAATGGATTTCTCAGTGTTTGTCCCATTCGTTACTCTCCAGTTTCACAGCGGAAATTCTATTTACATTGTCTATTTGTAACGAGATACTAATTTCATTTTTAAAGAACAATCTCATTGCGTTTACGTGATAAAAATATTCCTTAAGAAAATTTCCATATCAAAAGGAAAAAAAATAGAGTTAGAAGGAAATTTAATTTTGTGTGAGACACTTCCTGTATGATGTAAATGAAGATGAGGGTGGATTGGATGGGTTGGATGTAATTGAAGGACATTGAGAGTTTCGTGTTAGTCCATCATTTAGTACGTAAAGCATCAATGATTGATAAGTTGGGAGGGCATTGCATTGAGCATTCATTTGCAAATTAAACGTCCGAAGCAATTATTGTTCCTGCTATTTGATCCCTAATTAATAATGAGCCCAGGACAGGGTCAAAATCAAATGGTTGAGTTCAATCCACACTATTCACACAATTTTAATAAAGATATAGTTGAAGAGAGAATTTATTAAATAAAACAATTTGTTGGAAAATGTAAGTTAATATTTTAAAATGTTAAAATGTATTAAATTTGTGGCAATTACGAGTTAAAAGGATCATATTTCTTTAAACAAAAAATAACAATGAATAATTGGTAAAAGTAAACTCTTATTACAAATTATTGACTCATAACACTCATAAAAATTCATAGCTATTTTTTTTTAATAATCAAAAAATGATGAAAAATTGCAGTGACTAAAATATATATTTTTAAAGTTTATGTGGGCTTTGTGTTGATTAAATATTGATAAAACCAGCAACATTGTTCCAAAAAAAAACAATATTTACAAAAATACATTCAATAAAAGCCCTGATTAACCAATCTTAACCTCAAATAACCTCAACTAATATTTTTTTCTTAGATTAAATCTTTACACATTGATTTAAATCATAAGAAAATGACCGACTACAGTAGAAGTAGGTATACAACGAATGGGGTTAATTCAAGTAAAATATTTTTTAGTACTGGATTGTACCATAATTTTTTCGGATTCTAACCTTACTTTACATTGAATTACTATATGCATTTATTCCTAAAATTTTACATAAAATTTTTTATTTTATCCTTTTTCTACATTTTATCAAGAAAGTCAGTGCCATCTGTAAATATTCAATTTTTTGCGTTTTTGAATTTTTTTTTTTAGTAAAAGATTAAGAATATTTTTTTTGTAATTCAAAATCAGTGCTACGTGAATGTCATAATAAATAAATAAAAAGAAGAAGAATTTAAAATATTAAATAACTTTTATAAACACTTCCATTTGTTGTTTTTTCTCAGTGTACTGTACATTAATAGTAATATTTATCAGCATTTAAATTAAATTATTCAACTCTCGACGGAGAAATTTTTTTTTCATTTTCACAACAAAAGAAAACTTCATACAATTCAATCAAAAATTAACCAATTGTTATAAATAATTTTCTAAAAGAAATATTTTTTCTTCAAGAATATTATTTGGTTGGCATACCAAATATTTTTATTTGGGGAATGCATTTATTTGGACTAATTACCAACCTCTCATGCACTTCACAAAGGCCGTATACTTATTTATAAATTTAATATGATGAATTTGCGTGTGTTTTTCCTTCTTGAAAACGATCTCATTTCACTCTGTGATTCATCTTTGTCGTACTACATATAATGGGGAAAATCATTCCTGCAATCTTTGTAACTTTTTGAGATCTTTTTGAGCTCACAGCGGGAGAGCACAAATGGATTTTTTCTTGAGAGGGAAAATTATTTACCACTCCTATGAACTTACTTATGCAGGAAAATTCCCTTGAAGTATATCAACAGGTTGGGATATGTATTTAAATTAATTTGAGAGTTCTCTCAGCGTGTGAGCTCATTGAATGTCTAGAGTGTTGGAAAAGTACCCACAAAGGGATGGTAGAGTAATGCATTTTACAGGGGTTTGGGGGGTGCATTTTGTGTTGTGAATTTTATGTACACTCTGTATGCACCTAAGCATTTATGCTTTGAAAGGATGTCCTTAACACGATGTATTTTTTCTAATTTTCTTTCGAAGGGCGAAGAAGTCAATAATCAGGAAAAAATTACCTATATTCTTTCGACAAAAAAAATCTCAAGAATTATTCATGAGATTTGAACCCACGATCTTTGAGAAACAATACAACGCGGCGCTTTTAACCACTGCACTATTATTTTATCTAAATTTTTGAAAAAAGGGTTAAAGAAACACAGCTAAAAAATGCTAAGATTGATCGTTAATTTTAAATCTAAACGATCTTTTCGAGGCAATCAGTATGAATATAATATATTCACTATCTACATAAAAGTATTGGTTTCCCTGGTTAAGCAAGAAAACGTGCGATAGTGTATGTGTGTAGTAAAATGCAAACATTCAATGTATAAATAAATGATTACCGACACAGAGGTTGTCAGTGGAAAAGTTCTTGTGCCGCTGTTCACACACTCAGTTGTGGATTTTAATTAGCAAGAGCCATTTGCTTTTTAAGTTTGTCCCTTTTTTGTCGTGCAAAATTTTTATCAGACATTTTCGACGGGGAGTTCAATAGACGGTTAATCGTTTATTTAGGTGTGCAAAAAATAGAAAATTTTGCACGAAAATGTGGGTGAAAATATCTGAGAAAATTTCATGAAGGTATATGTTTGAATGAGGTATATTAGTGAAGTTTTTTTTTCCTTTGTGCCAATACAGTGAAGGAAAACTCCCAAGAGAGTTTTTCATTGTAGACAAGCAACATTGTGGGTGAGAAAAGTTTCGTTTTTTTTTACACCCATTCAGTGTGTATTGAATGAAATCACTGTGAGAATACCATCGAAAATAGACTATCGCATTGAACACGAGCAGCTTTTTTTATTAGCTGTGATTCTTTTTTCTTCTTTTAATTTAAAACCAACAACAAAGGCAAATTCAAAGAAGTTACAACGCGTTGTTGGCTTTGTGAGTGAAGAAGTTTTGGGAATTTTTGCGTTCTGGCCAATTTAAAAGACAAACATCGTCATCCCCACTAATATTGCCGCGAAGGCTGTACTGGTTGTGCTGTTGAAAAAAAAGAGTTAGAAGAAGTTCTTGTATGATCAGTGGAAAAATTCAAATAAAATGCCCAAAACAGCTGTTTAGTGTGTGAGTGTGGTAAAAAGTTGTGGGCAAGCAATATTATGATAAAATTTCTTTGATTGACCCATTGAGAAAGAGGTGATAGATTGTTTCCATTTGGTGGTATTGCGACGACACCTGGTTGCCTCCCGATTGTATTGGTGACTATAGTATCGCACCAATTGACCTCGACCAAAATAATACAGTGTGGAAGAAAATTAAAAGAGAGACAACGTACAAAAATCAAAACTTTCAAACAAACCCCCACACAGCGCTGATTAAATTGGTATTCAAAAAGATAAACAATTTGAATTTTAATTTATACCTTGTTTTCTCAATAATTTTTGCAATAGAGATAACCTACTAATACTTATGCCATTTACCTCACCTTTGTCTGCAAAATAGGAGGTGGAAAATTTAAATGAAAGAAATATGATTCTGTAAATAAGTTAATAGTTACATGCAAACACTATCCTCAAAAAGATAACGGACAAGTCTAAATCAAAGTATTTTTAAGTCTAAAGAATAAAAAAAAATACTTGGTATGCCACGATTGTGGTATACCAACTAATTAATGAAACTTTTATTTTGAGATTAATCCTAGCTAGAGTAAACCAATTTTGTCAATTCTTTCCTTTTTGACACTTAAATTCTTTTCGGATAATTTTGTCAAAATCGAACGTTGATGTAACCTTAAACGATGTATTTTTTTTAAACATGTTTAAAATTCTTTACTTTATTAATCCTTTTGCATTTTACTTTGTAATAAACTGATTTTGTCAAATTTTTGTTGGAATGATAATTTATTGCCCTTTCGAAAATTCTTTTAACCTTGATCGGATAAATGGTTTCTTTGAATTAACCATTTACCATTTTCAATTCTCAAGACTAAAATAGATTTCAAAAACATCCGCTAGTCGAATTTGATAAAGAAGTTTACCTGATTTGGTATAAAAAAAATCATATTTGTCAAAGTTGGTTTATTATCTATAGGACCGTAGTTAATATTACCTATAAAAAGTTTTTAGAAAATTAGGTACTGAAAAAATGGCTGAGTCGATTTTGATCATTTTGATAAATCTGGTCTACTCATCAAAGTTAGTTTATTGGTTCTAAATGTAATATTTTTTTTAAAATTAATTTTCATTTGAAAAAACCTTTGTCGTCTCATTAAATTTTTTAATGAGTTTACACATACCTACACGTACATCTTTACATACAACGTTAAAAAAAACATCCACGCATGTATTGGATGAAAATTTTCTTATCAAATCACGGTGTTTTCTATTGACAAAGTGGATTCTCATTTTTTTTATTTCCCCGCTGAATGCTTTATCAAACATTCTTTACGCGCATATTATAATTTAGACAGACAGTGTAAATAGTAGAATACGGCATGGAAATTGAGTTTTATGGAAAAATTTTAACCCTTAAGTATTGGCAGAAATTACATAAATATATTGTCGTGTGAAAGGATTTGAGAGAGTAAAGAAGAAGAGAAAAAAAAAAGAAGAAAAGTGAAGAAATGGCAAAAGTCTTAGTGTGGAAGTCTCATAGAGAATCAGTTAAATTTAGCCACACACTATTTACAACTTTTACAGCAAAATGCTCAGTGGATGTGTATTGATGATTTTTTCAATGATATGAGGGAAATTCAAGAGGCAGAGTGTAGTATGTAGAAGAAAAAATGATTCATAAAAGAGGGAGGAAATAATGCTGCGTTATTTGATAAATTTTACTCAGCTCACACACACAATTGAGTATTAAATTGCTATGATAATTTACACTGTAAAAATTTTTTGCAGTGCATACCTCAAAGTTTTTTTTTGTTGAAAAATTACAAAGTAAAGAAAATCCTGACAGACGCGTGAATTAATTGTCAAAATTGACATTTCATAGATATGTCAAATAAGCATGTAAACAAAAACTTTCTCACGTGCTTTCTTGCCAAAAATAAATGGGGTACAAGAAGAAAAAGAAATCAATAGCCAGGTATGCTGTGAATTTCAACAAAGAGTGTACCACAAATAGGAGATATTTAATTTTGTGGATTTATTAGCAGATTCATTTCTTGTTATTCTTTCTTTCATTGCCAAATATTTGCTGTCTGATTGACGTAGGTGTGTGTGGCACGAGGAATGGGAGTATAAGACGATTTTTTGGCCTTCAGCGGGTCAGCGGTTTGTTTTACCGGTATTCAAAAGAAACCAAGATGGCGTCTATGGCTTGTTTTTGAGGAAATATCGGACTGAAATATTTTTCCCAAGAAGACGTGTTTTTTAATGACTCAGAATCTTCTCATCTTGCGAATTCTTTCTCTTTATTTACCCTTTATGAGCTTGATAAATCACTTATGAATGCAAAGTTTTTTTTTGGTAAACAAGTAGTTCCTGATTATTTCCTTTGGCGCTGTAAGCGCACAGTCTTATCAATTTTAATTGAAAAGAAGCCATCTTGATAAAAAATTATTTTCTTTGCGATTTTACATAATAAACACAGCATTTCCCTGAATATATTTCTTTACAATAGAGACAAACTTTTAATAATTTTCATGGTTTTCCTTCTTTTTAATTGACTATAAAGACTTTTCCGTTTAGAGAACTTGATAAATATGATAAGAGAAAATTTTATCAATTCACAGAAAAAATGGGTTTTCATGTAAACAAGATTGCTGATGCGGTGAAAGTCTCAGGAGGGGTGGGAAATAGTTAAAATATGCAAGAATAAAGTGAAGAAAATAAACTTAAATGATATAATTTGCATAATAATTGCAACCTCTCGGCTCATTCAAGAGTTTGGAGAGAGAGGAATTCATGATGAAGTAACAAAGCGAAAGTACACCAAGATGCAAATTTAAAAAAAAATCATTGAATCAATAAGAAATACAAACACTGCAGCATTAATCACAAAAAATTTTTTTTTTTTTGCTTTTAACTGACAACAGAAATATTTCGTGGAAAATTTCGTCCCTTTGAGATGCAAAAAACGATGAATCTAATTGATTTTCAAAGATTTCCAATCAAACAAAATTAAATTGAATAGTGGAATAGACAAAAGTGAGAAGAGTTAAAGATTTTAATTTTATTTGTGAGTGATTTTGAACGAGAAAAATAAAAGAAGATTTCCATCAAATGTCTTCGATAAATCTTCAAAGAGTTTCCAGTGGAAAATCAATTAACAAACGTGTACGAAAAATAAGTCGGGTAAGTCTTACAATATTCTACAAAAAAACATATTTTTCCAACATTATGTTCACATTACATTGCCATACATGAAATAATGTGATTTAAAACCACGTGAATTTCATGTTTGAAAAATTATTGCGTTCTTATGGTGGATCACTTGTTGAGGGTTTCATAAATAATCTCCATTGCCTCTTTCGAGTGGGCTTTTTTCGACAGAGGCGCCTAGTAACTGATATAATACTCTGTATTTTCTAGGTGAGATTTGCACGTAAAATAAATGCGTTATCAGTGTGACAAAAAAGATGAAGTGAAATTTGTGGTCTATATTTGAATAGAGTTTAATTGAGAAAACTGGCAACTATAGTAAATAATTCGAAATAAATATTTATTTTAGAATTCCAAGTTTATAGAAAATTAGAATCAAAATTCTCTCTTGGAATTATTTTCTACAAAGAAAATTATTTTCTCTTGCAAGAAAAATACTTTTTGGTAAAATATTGCTAAAAATAACATCACAAAATTAAAAAAATATTAGGGGAGACCGGGGTAAAAAAAGTCAATTTGCATAAATCCTTATCTGCAGGATTCCCCAAGGACAAGAAAATTTCCTCAATAGGTCATTCTTATAGGAAATTTCCTGGCCTACAACTTTGTCTCAGACCACTTTTCTCTATCTCCCCGGGAAATATGAGTTTTCGAGCTTTTCCTAAACCCTTCCGCTTCTGACTTTTTTTAAACGCGGCGGGTAAATATAGTCACCAGTTGGCTAAATAAAGTCGGTCGAATTTTCCGACATTTCCAATGATTTTCCGCCTGAGAGATTGATAGTAGTTGATAGCTAAACTTCTCACCTTTTGATCCGCGACAAGGAATTTCACTTTTATATGCACTAAAACAGAGAATTTTGCGATTTTCTCAATCACGCCATTTTGCAACAAATGGATAGAAAATATGTCGAAAATTTCGAACTCCCATATGATTTACATGGGTTGACCCGATCTACCCCAAGGGGTATGTTTTGATTCAAATAATTTTACAGAAAAATCATTAAAAGTTATTGAAAAATACACCTTGGCAACGTTTTCTGAAGTAACCCAGCTAGTGAGAAAAATTATCAGATTGGAAAATTGCTGAAGGAAAACTTCGGAAAACTCGTTTTTCTCAATACGCAAAAGTTTGGGAAATGGGCCAAAAATTTATTTTCTTTTTTATCTCCCAAAGTACTGATCACATAACCTCCAAATTACTGTCAAAAATTGTAGGTGTATAGGGCTTTCCACCCTAATTTTTTCCGATTTTTCCGATTTATAACTTGGGAGAAATTGGCATTTGAAAATTCGAAAATGACTCTTTTTACCCCGGTCTCCCCTATTATATGTTTAAAAATGTAGACATGCTAAATGTGAGAAAGAAAAAAAAGCCATGTGCTAAAAACAATCGTTAGAAAAAAAAGTGACATAAGTTGACGTTTGACGTTAAGGAAAAAATCGTAACTTTCAAATTAGAAAATGTGATGTGAAACATAAAAAACTGAAAGAAACACGGATAAATCGTCAAACGTTTTAAAGGATTAAGAAACCTAAGGTTAAGAAACCTAAGGTTTAAGGTTAAAGAAGAAATGTCAAACACTAAAAAAAAATAAAACAAGAAATGTAAAGCCATTAAATTGCATTAACAAATAGTTAATTGTTTTTAATATCGATCAACCAACCGTTTAATTATATGGTTTAGGAATCTCAATCTTAGTCTTTGCAAACTTTGAACTTTGAATATTACAAAAAAAAATTCTAAAAACACCCCCCAGAATAGATAAATGGCTACATTTCTGTCTATTTATTATGCTTTTAAATTTTTGAGGAGTTTTAATTTCAATTTTAAGATTAATAAACATTTTAAAAGAGACTTAAAAATAAAAAAAAATAATACATCAATGTTCATTTTAATCTTCAAATTATTTCTTTTATTTTCTTCAAAGCTTTAGTTTACTGAAAATATTATTACTCTAAAGATTAGATTTTTTTCTTCTAAAAAATTTTTCAGCGACGTTTTGGATGTAATTAATAATAAATGCATTGTTCAGTAAGATTCATCGTTGTTCTCTGGTAATCAAAATGGAACAACAGAGAGAGTTTTAGTATCTAAAGTAAATAAAAAAATGTATTCTATGGAATAAATTAATTTATTTTCCAGTTTTCGTTGGTTACGACAAGAATCACAAACAAATTGAACATTAGTGAATCCTTATCTGGGTATTTTTGTGGGAAATTGTATGACCACGATAGGGGAGTATTACGAGATGGAGTATTTGGATGAGAAGGAAATATATATATGCCAAAGTGATGACAACATCAATTCGATAGATTATCATTTTCTTATGTTTCATTCCCTTTTGTGGCAGGGACAACTCTCTCGAGAGCTTCTTATCATTACAAACATATATGTATACAGTATAACATTTTCAAAGGGAGATAGTAAAAGAGAACAAGAGTTTCAAGTGCATTTGACAAATACATTTACTTGTGATACAGAAGAATGTTTGTAAAGAAGATTTTGACTTTGCAAAGTTAACATTATTTCTTTAAAAATATAAATATTATCTTCATATTTTTCTCTTATCCAAACTACATATTTCATTCACAAATATGCAAAATACATCAGTATTCTCATTGTCTCTTCATGTATGGATGTGTTAAATATGTTGTAAATATATAAATACAACAATCTTGTCCATATACGAATGGGAAATAAATAAGTAAAGGGGGGCATCGATGTATGGTTATGATATAAAGTGCGCCAAGATACATTCAATTGTATTAGAATTTTCAACTCCATTCGGTATCAATATGCTGTGACGACAGCATGAGTATCAGTCGTCCGTGAGCATTTGTTGGTGACTGATTGCATACAAAATTCTCCTCATTTCATTCTGCAAATTGCATTTATCCAGGGAAAAGGTCTTGTTGCATTTTCCTCAGCATCTCCCTACAAATAAAAATAAACTACATTTTTGTGAAAAGGAAAATTCTCAAGGGCATAAAATATTTTTCATATTTAAAAGAGCGTTTGCGCGCATATGAAAATATAAAATGTGAGGGATTTTCCTTTAGTTCATTAGTTAGATTTTTCCTCTTCATCGGATAAGACGGTACAGATAGCGGACGGAATTTTCTGTGTCAAGTGCAACAAGTTGCTGAGAGTGACGAGCAATAGGAAAATACACAAAAAAGTACATAATACAAAATTATTTATTCTCTCCCCCTTAATATATACATTTTCAATCGAGTGAAGTGAAGTATTGTGAAGTTGAAAAAAAAAGAACAACAAAGAAGGAACAAAGTATGACTGATAATCGCAAGAATGGGGTAAATTTCATTTACTTTTATATTCACACTGTTATGTAAAATGTGCAATTAAAGAAAAATAATTTTGAAACTGTTGACTGCATTAGGAATTCCCCAAGAACTATGTAGGATTAATAGGACATGGAAGTTTTGCTAAATTTATAAGCATTTTATTTTAAAGACAATCCCATTACATTTTCTTAGTGAAAATAATTTATTTTGAATTAATTTGAGGTTAAAAATTTTTATTTTTTTCAAAAAAAATATGATTTTTTATTTTTTTCACAAAAAGTTAACTTTCCAGCGACATTTTGGTTCATTTATAAAAAGTTTAATACAACCAATACAACAAATCTTTTATTTTTCATATAAAACATCTAAAATTATAATAAATATCAAAATCTTTGAATTTTTAAAAATATTTTCTTAAAATTGCACGAAAATCTTTTATAGGGGCATTGACGAAAGTTTTAGAAAAGTCTTCTATGCAAGTCAATTTCTTTGTATGTGCAAAAGATTTTCTCTTTTACTTTGCCTAAAATTGCTCTCTTATGTATTTCTTAAGAATTTAATTTTGGGGAAAACAGCAATTTTCAATCCCTTCGATTCAAATAAATTTATTTATTTGAAAAAGGACATTATGAAAATAACGGAGTACATTATATCTTTACTGTTTTATTTAATTTTCAAATAAGTCATTTAAAAGTTATTTCCAGTACATACTGAATAATTTAAAAAAAAATGTAGAGATTTTCCGTTAAAATTAATCAAATTCATTGGTTTTCCCTTTAGAAAATACTTGGTAAGCCACGATTGTGGTATACCAACTAATAATGATGGTTTTTTTTTATTTTTCTCATTTTATATTTAAATAAAAGAATATAGTTTTATGGAAAACTAACACCTATTGAATAGTCAATAAAATTGTTTTTATTCGAAAATAATTTTAAAAATTCAAAATCTTTGTGTACCATCGTTTTTATATTATCCCTTTTTAAGTAACAAATTAAGTAATAATAAAACTCAGTAATATTTCAATAATATTACTTTAAAAAACAGCAACATAATTTCTTTTAGCTCATAAAAAAAATGTAGGAGATTCCTCAATTTTCCTTACACGATGTGCCTCTTCACAACTTAACCAGATATTTTAAGGAATTTAATTGTTTAAAGATTTCACGAAATCATTTAAAAATTATCAAGAAAATTCGAATTTCAATGAATATTCATGAAATTTTGCAAAAATCAGTGTACAAATACAACACTCTTCTTTCAATCGAACCCATTCGCTTTATGTAAAAATTAAAATACATTTTTTCCTATTTTTATCTACTTAAAGGATTGAAAGTCATTAAATTAAAAAATTGACAAGCATATTAAACATGGAACAATGAGAAAATCCATGTCAATATTCTAATTGATGTTTTAATTAATTCTTTTCAATGAAAAAATCATTAATAACGTCCATTCAGAAAACAATTTAAACATTGGAAAATTTGTCAATAATTTTACTATAAAAGAGCTTAATCCTCAAAAATGAATTTAAAATTTGTATACAACGCTCATTCATTGTGTTTTGTAAGGCATTATAAAGTGAGTTGAATTTACTTCAAAGAGCGTGATCACTTTGCGTTCACCACGCGCTTCAATTGTTGTTAATTTAATCGCGCAAGAAATGTCTCTTAGGAGTGCTCGTGCTATATAATATTGTTGTTCAAGTGAGTATATGTATTGTGCAACAAGTTTGAGGCAATTGAGAGGAATTGGAAGTGATTCTGTGAGAAGAAGCCTTCCATATCATCGCCAGGGAGATTATTTATTTTGAAAGAGAAATAAAAGGCATTATAAATGACACTTAAATCGATAAATGCCATATAATGAGGAATTTAATGCAATAAGTCCCTGTAATAGGCTCAACACACTGCTCGGTATTGAGTAGGGAGCTTAAAAGGACACCGATGCACCTGATGGAGCGTGAACAATTTCCCGGAATAAGGGCTGGAAATTTAATTTATCTAAAATAGAAAATTGAATGAATATCAGAAAACTTTATGTGCAATTTTATGGCTGTTCTCATTTTCTCGAGAAATTGTGAAGTTATTTTTTCTTTTCTTTTTTTTAAGTTTCTTTTTAGTTTCGCGATATTTTCTAGCTCTCATAAAACTTTTAGAATAAAACTATTTAAATTCTTTGATTGAAGTTTAGGATGAGTTTTTAAAGAAAATTCATCTGAATCAGAAATATCTTTTTTATACATTAAAGAGTGGTAAGATATTCGGTTTTTAACAAGTAATAAAGATAACACAATGGTTCGATCAAAATTACTTATATCTAATTATTTCTCTACTTGAAGAGATGTCTATAAATGATTTTCTTCTTGAAGTTTCTTCTTAAATTAAACCATTCTTTAAAAATAAATATTTTCCTTAATAATAAAACTTCTTTTTGCTTTAAAACTTTTAAAATTAAATTCAAATGAATTATATAGCTCATTAGACTAATTTTGTGGGTTGAAAGGAAAGCAAAGAATACCGATACACGTAAAGGAAAATTCTTGAAACAATTACCTCTGTCAACCACATGGGATTTGCATAATTCACCATGCTTCTTCAAGCTTTTTCTTATGCCATCAAAGCCACACATTATTTGCACACAAAAAAATCGACAAAAGTTTGATAAGATAAATTAATCGCAAAAAAACGATATGAATCCAATCTTTGTCTCAATTGGGGTTTATGTTTTAAGGCCAAGTGGGTGTCTCTTTGCTCGATATCTCCTTGTTGTTCGTGAATTGGAAAAGATTCCATCGTTTTGTAAAAAAAAAGAAGACTTTTGGTAATTCGCATGATTCTGTTGCCGTGCTAATGATTGATGATCAATAAAAATAACAAAATAATGGCATGGGAAAACATTGGGGCGAAGAGATAATTCACCTGATCCCCGCGCGCGCTCACCACAAGATATCGCGGTGTACAGATTACAAATAGAAGAGGAATTGGATGGTTTTTTTTAGGTATTTTATTTGTGGGAATAATTTGGGAGTATTTTGCGCAAGAATTCGTAACAACATATAGCAGATAGGTGCGAATTTTGTGCTAAAGATTTTTGCTAATTCCATTTCAATTATCTCAACGCAGACGGACAGTGAGGTGGCATGCGAGGAAGCTGCAAGACTCACGGCGGAACTTCAGGAAGAGGCGGGTTCACCCGAAGATGAGGATTCCTGTGAATATCATGACATGCCACCGCCTCCCGATGGAGGGTGAGTTATTTGATTTTTGATATTTGAATTTTTTTTTCTATATTATTTCTTTGGATATTTCCTTTGATTTTGATTCTTCGAAAGAATAAAATTTTTATTATCTACATGAAACTAGGCAATATAAAGGGAAATTTTATATATGACTTCACCTACTATATGACGTAATTCACGCAGTTAATTCAGAAGTTATTTGAGTAGGGAAAATCTTTTTTGTTTTCTTTTTTTTTGTATTTTTAACAGATTTATTGTGAATAAAATAAAGACTATTCTTTTAATCGAAAACTCTGGCAATTCAATTTTTTTAATTGCTAAATTGAATATACCCGACGCTCACCAGAAAAGATTCCAAAAATTTTCAAATAATTCGAAAATTTTATAAGAAAGTTCATAATAAAATTTAAATTGAAAATATTTCAAAATATCCTCAAAAAAACATTTTTTGTGATTAAAACATTAAATGATTAACGATTTCAGTTATTTAATCAGATTTCACGTGTGACATTATTAAAGACCCAAAATTTTTATTAAATAAATAAAAAAAATACATAACCTACTCAAAAAAATTTTCAACATTTATTTTGAATCTTTATTATTTTTATACAGGGGCGTAAAAGGGAATAGTGAAAAGTAAAAAAAAATAGAAAAATGAAAAACATTTAAAAGAAACGTCAAATATTAAAATATATAAACTGCAAAGATAAAAATTAAATATAGCATGGATGGAATAGTATAAAGCGAAAGAACGGTAAGTAAAACTTACAGGCTGTGATTCTTTCTTTGTCAGTGAAATGTGAAATTGACTGAAAATTAAGGATGGGCAAATTTTGAGGAAGGCTTTCTCGCGTATCGAATCACAGCCAACGCCCACGATTAAGGCTTCTCACAAATTATCTGCGCGTTGGCTGTGATTCGGTGCGCGAGAAAGCCTTCCTCAAAATTTGCCCATCCTTAATTTTCCGTCAATTTCACATTTCACTGACAAAGAAAGAATCACAGCCTGTAAGTTTTACTTACCGTTCTTTCGCTTTATACTATTCCATCCATGCTATATTTAATTTTTATCTTTGCAGTTTATATATATTTATCTTTGCATTTTTATATGTATATATCTATGCATTTATATATATATTTTATTTTATTTTATATGTGTATATAAAACGCCCCGCTTCGCGGGGCGTTGGACTTATGCAACTCAAGATATGACATGTAAACTTTAAAACGCGATATCTCCGGAACGACTACATAGATTTTCTTCATTTTTGGCATGGTGATAGATACTATAGTCAACTATAACATATCAAAATTTGAAGCAATTCTATAAAGCGGTGCTCGAGATATTCATCGAAAACTCATCGAAAATGTTGTTTTCGATTTTAGCGCCACTTGCGGTCATTTTTTGAACTTGCAATGTTCCGAGCAGTTGTAGGGCTCATTAATATCTTTCATTTGAGCCCGAGTTGATCAAAATCGGTCAAGCCGTTCTCGAGTTATGGCCGATTTTCGATGAAAAATTGTGGCGGCCATATTGGCTAAACGGCTTGGCCGATTTTTGAAAATGAGGTATCGTTGGAAAGGTCTAGATGGCCCCTACAACATATCATAATTTCAGTCCTCTAGCTATAATAGGGGCTGAGATATAGGCAAAACAAAATTTTGAGGTTATTCAAAATGGCGGACGTGGGGATGGAGGGGTGGATTTGACCTCATAATCGGATTTCTTCCACCCGATATATGAACTTTGCCGTTGACCGCAAGTCTCCATCTATCACCGTTCTCTCGCAATATATCGTTATACTCCGGCCGGCCGGCCGGACGGACGGCCGGCCGGACACTTTTTTGGCGCATACGTTTTTTGGAATGTGGGGACCCTAATTCGTGCTCATCCCAAGTTTGAGCCCGATCTGACGACTTTGCATTTTAGAGTGTACACAGAAGCTGTGCTTCTTTTAAGAAAGAATCACAGCTAAAAAGGAATATCCGATGTTAACCCTCAATCGGGACTTCTAACCTCAATACTTTGACCCTAATTTTCTCTCTAACAGAAAATGTTTTCCAAGTATTCATTCGACGAATTTAAAGTTACTGAACAATGAACAATCCTGTACATAGAAGTAGAATGAATCACGAAATGTTAAATAAATTTTAATTCTGTGTCGGTTTAAAAAAAAAACAATTTGGCCACGGTGGCCAGCAAAATCATCCAAGGGTTAAAAATCGTTCAATAAAAAAAAATTCTGATGGTAACAAAGGATCATAAAGCTTTTTAAAGACATGTGAAACGTTAATAAATATCAGAAATGTAAAAAAAGGAGCATTAGATATAAAACGAATGTCAAATGTTAGAAAATAAACGTCAAAATGGTGAAAAATACGTCTGAAAATTTAAAATCCAACATCAAACTTTTGTAACGTTATAAACAAATCGTTAAACGTTAGAAAAAAAAATGTCAAACATTTGTAAAGAAATGTCACAAAGTTTTATGACCAGTTTTAATGTCTTTTAAATTAAAAAAAAAAACAATGAAAAGACCTTATTGAATTGATATGTAGCTACACCCCTGGATTGTTACATCGAATAAAAATCATAGTTTCTTCAGGCATTCTTCCACGAAATTCTTATACATTTCTTTATAAATATTTCAGTAAAATAAATATGAAGAATAAAAAAAAAGAGCACTATTCACTTTTTTTTTTCATTTTTATAATTCATTTAATTATTTATGTATTATTTTTCTTCTATAAAACATAAAGCTATGGCTGGGTCATCGTGTTCGCATCCTTTATGTGCAATATGATTGTCGACGGTATTGCATACACCTTCGGCGTGTTCCTCGGTGAATTTGTAACCTATTTCAAGGAGGGAAAAGGCAAGGTGGCATGGGTTGGAAGTTTACTGAGTGGAGTCTACCTCAGTGCTGGTATGTATATCCTTTTAATTAGTTCTATTGACACACTATATACACCAGCCTGATTTTGCACGCTCCAATGGAGTTTTTTTCTCTCTCTCTCTCACATAAATTCCATTACCGAGCGCTATGTATTTATGAGAGTGGAAAAAAAGGCACATCTCTCAAAATAGTTTACGAACCAATCAAGATCTATTAAAATACTATTCAATGTTGATATTTTTATCACAAACAAGCGTGCGTTGTGGCTGTGAAAAGCACACACAGTGCTGGGGATAACGACATTATATTAAATTTAATTTATAATAAACAAATTGCTGTAATTGATGCACTCTTGAGCAATTAAGAGTTGCAATTAAGTGCAGCAGAAATTGTTGGGAATTTTGTGACAATATTTTTTTTATACGAAAAAGACCGTTTTATTAATTTTATGCTGTGTAAACAAATCCATTTTTTAGTGAATGATGAGCAAGGTTACAAAATGTGTTGAAATATTTCATTTAAATGATCTTCAATATGTTATCTACAAATAACTCTTTATGAAGGGAAACTAATTAGAATATTTTTCCAAACTTTGAAAACTGTTTTGAGTTATCTGGTAGTACGTATAACGAGCATTAATCCGTTTTTTCTTTTAATAAATCATCCCATGCTAATAAAAAACATTCCTGTTTAGTTGTGAAAAATTCTCAGAACTAAATTGTTGAATTTTATTTCAAAACTTTACTGCAAATTCCCAACATACGCAGTTATATTAATTTAAAAAAATAATTGGTTCATGATGTTGTAATTTAATATCATCTATACAGTTTTAAAAATAAATTTTTATAATAGGAATGTGTAGGTATAGTATTCAAACGAATCCCATATTTGCTATCAAACAGTAATAAGAAACATTTATTTTTTCCATATTTTCCTCCATTTAAGAAATAATTTTTCACTACATTTCCTCATTTAAAGTATCGATTGATAATCCATTATTTTTTCTACGCTGTAAAACATTGTCATGTAATTTTCTTATGATAATTATGGGAACGTGGCCCAAATCCGACCTCCAGAGGATCGCGAATAGTGAGAAAAAATGATATAATATAAAAAGCAATATTCTTTAATTTAGTGCCATTCTAAAGCTGACTTATTTTTTTTTAAATGTGCCCCTAAGTTAAAACTCGCGGCTACATTAGGTATTTTGTAGTGCAGATAAGTTAAAAATTGAGTCACCATTAGGCAAAAGCTGAGTCTGAATAAGACGATTGCGTTGCAAGTAATTTTTTTTGAGTCACAATTAGATGGAGCCGTATGCTTTTAGCTGTGTTTCTTTCAGACACAGCTTTTGTGTACCGAGCAAAATCGAAAGTCGTCAGATCGGGCTCAAACTTGGGATGAGCACGAATTAGGGTCCCCACATTCCAAAAAACGTATGCGCCAAAAAAATTTTTCCGGCCGGCCGGCCGGCCGTCCGTCCGTCCGGAACCTTTTGCTAAATTATAAGAGAACGGTAATAGATAGACTTGCGGTAAACGGCAAAGTTTAAATATCGACTGGAAGACATCCGATTATGATGTCAAATTTTACCCCCCACCCCTCCGTCCGCCATTTTGAATAACCTCAAAATTTTGTTTTCGCTATATCTCAGCCCCTGTAAGAGCTAAAAATCTGAAATTTTTATATGTTGTAGGGGCCATCAAGACCTTTCCAACGATACCTCATTTTCGAAAATCGGTCAAGCCGTTTAGTCAATATGGCCGCCACAATTTTTCATCGAAAATCGACCATAACTCGAAAACGGCTTGACCGATTTCGATCAACCCGGGCTCAAATTAAAGATCTCAACAAACCCTACAACTCTCTAGAACATCGGAAGTTTCAAAAGTGACCGCTAGGGGGCCAAAAAACAAAAACAAAATTTTCGATGAGTTTTCGATGAATATCTCGAAAACTCCATTATCGATTTGCTTCATTTTTTGATATGTTGTAGCTGACTATATTATCTAGCTCCATGCCAAAAATGAAGAAAATCTATGTCGCCGTTCTCGAGATATAGCCTTCCAAAGTTAGCATGTCATATCTCGGGTTCTACAAGTCCGATTTCGATCAACTCAAGCGCAAATGAAAGGTTTCGTAAAACCTTACAAATGTGTAGAACATTGCAACTTCGAGAAATGACCGCAAGAGGCGCTAAAATCGAAAACAAAATTTTCGAAAATTTCGAACTCGAATTTTTCGAAAATTGCGACATAATTTTTTTTTTTCATTTTTCGATATGTTATAGCTGACTTCAAGACCTTTCAAACAAAAAAAAATTTATGAAAATCTACGGATCCGTTCTCGAGATATGGCCTTCCAAACATTTCTTAGGGTATGACTTTTCAACTTTTCCCGACTTTGCGCGTTTTTAAATTAATTCGCGTTCTAGTTTGCTCTCACAAAATTGGTACACTGAAAGAAACACAGCTCCCGTAAGCTTGGGCAGCTTACCAGTACATTTAGTATGCGGTTTGACTGTAAAATCGTTTATCGACTTTAAGCAATAAATAGAATAAAATTTTTCTGAACTTCTTCAGAGGAAGAATTAAATATTAATCTAAAATCGTGTTCAAATATGTAATGAAAATTTCACACAAAACTCTTGAATTTAAGCCAAGAAATTCCATTCTTATCTCTCACAAGAAGTGCAATCTCAAGGCTTGTGGTGGTGTTTAATGCCTTTTTTTATCAACTAGAGTGCAAGCATGGATAAAGGGAGCGAAAGGCACAAGAGTCTCAAGTTCATTGATCCAAATGGATTCAAAGTTTCTTGGGGGAATAAACTTTTCTCGCTCCCTTTCCCCATTAGATTAATGAAGAAATTAGCTAATGGTTGTGATCTTTTCTCTTATAGGTCCCATTGTATCTGCATTGGCAAATAAATATGGTTGTCGTACAGTTTGCATCGCCGGAAGTATTATTGCGTGTACTGCCTTTGTTTTGAGTACCTTCAGCACTTCTGTAACCATGCTAATGCTCACTTATGGTGTGATGGGAGGTAAGTTTTGATATTTTCAAACCACAATGTTCTCTGTTTCCTGAAATGCCAGGAAAATCTAATCCTCCTTATTACCCTTGAAATTCTATTTCTAATCCTACCCACTGGTAGGGATGCAGTGGAAGCAACAGGAATGCATGTTGCGGTGATATATTGTTGAAAGTGTGTGTGTGTGTGTGTGTAGGTGGGAAATTGAGTGAGAGAAATTTAATCCTTCTTGCACAATGCTGTGGAATAATTTCGAATGAAATTCCATTTGTCAGTCATTTGCAGCAATTTTCCTCACCACTCATTCCATACAGCATCTGAGGTGGTAATATAAAAATGGTTGTCATGTGAAATTGAATGCAGCTTGTAAATTAATTCTCCGACACACACCCTTTATTGTGGATTCTCTGTTGTGGTGAGGTGCGTATGATTGAGGCCAAGGGGAGCTGAAAAATTTGAATGTAAATCCATAAAAATAATTCCAATTTAATTAAATGATTTCATTTCAATACAACCCCAATCCTATTTAAACTAATTGAATGAAATGTGGAGAAAACATGCATTTTAAACATTCGAATTTGGCTTTTTTTTTGAGAAAATTATTAGGTTACAAATATGTCCATTTATCTCTTTTAATTTGTTTTAAAAAATCTTAAATAAAATTTTTTATGTTTTTTTCTCAACCTGAAATTATAAACGTGATATATTAAATAATTTACAAATTGCAGATGATTTTCTAAATAATTTCATTGGCATTTTGTAGAGAATTTAGAAGACAAATCCATCTCAATCTTGAATTTTTAAATAACCTTTTAGCTGTGATTCTTTCTTAAAAGAAGCACAGCTTCTGTGTACACTCAAAAATGCAAAGTCGTCAGATCGGGCTCAAACTTGGGATGAGCACGAATTAGGGTCCCCACATTCCAAAAAACGTATGCGCCAAAAATCGGTCCGTCCGTCCGTCCGGCCGGAACCTTTCGCTAAATTACAAGAGAACGGTAATAGATAGAGACTTGCGGTCAACGGCAAAGTTCATATATCGGGTGGAAGACATACGATTATGAAGTCAAATTTTACCCCACACCCCTCCGTCCGCCATTTTGAATAACCTCAAAATTTTGTTTTCGCTATATCTCAGCCCCTGTAAGAGCTAAAAATCTGAAATTTTTATATGTTGTAGGGGCCATCAAGACCTTTCCAACGATACCTCATTTTCGAAAATCGGCCAAGCCGTTTAGCCAATATGGCCGCCACAATTTTTCATCGAAAATCGGCCATAACTCGAGAACGGCTTGACCGATTTTGATCAACTCGGGCTCAAATGAAAGATATTAACGAGCCCTACAACTGCTCGGAACATCGCAAGTTCAAAAAATGTCCGCAAGTGGTGCTAAAATCGAAAACAAAATTTTCGATGAGTTTTCGATGAATATCTCGAGCACCGCTTTATAGAATTGCTTCATATTTTGATATGTTATAGTTGACTATAGTATCTATCACCATGCCAAAAATGAAGAAAATCTATGTAGCCGTTCCGAAGATATCGCGTTTTAAAGTTTACATGTCATATCTTGAGTTGCATAAGTCCAACGCCCCGCGAAGCGGGGCTTTTTATATATATACATATAAAATAAAATAAAATACAGTGCCGAGAAAAATAATAGGACCACCAATATAGGTTTTAAATGTACCCCTGACTTCAATCGTCAATATCTCAGGCTGTGGGGAACAGATTTTGAAAAGTGGCATAGATTCGGAAAGCTACATTCATCCCCTTTCCAACGATGGTAGATTTTCGAAAATCGGCCCATCCGTTCAGTTTTGGTAGATGATTGAACAGAAAGTGGCATTTTTAATATGGGTCTACTTGAACGACTGTCAAAAATCAGCCCCTCAACCGATTTTCCGAATCTATGCCACTTTTCAAAATCTGTTCCCCACAGCCTGAGATATTGGCGATTGAAGTTAAGGGTACATTTAAAACCTATATTGGTGGTCCTATTATTTTTCTCGGCACTGTATATATAAATGCATATACATATAAAAATGCAAAGATAATTATATATAAACTGCAAAGATAAAAATTAAATATAGCATGGATGGAATAGTATAAAGCGAAAGAACGGTAAGTAAAACTTACAGGCTGTGATTCTTTCTTTGTCAGTGAAATGTGAAATTGACGGAAAATTGAGGATGGGCAAATTTTGAGGAAGGCTTTCTCGCGTACCGAATCACAGCCATCGCCCACGATTAAGGCTTCTCACAAATTATCTGCGCGTTGGCTGTGATTCGGTACGCGAGAAAACCTTCCTCAAAATTTGCCCATCCTCAATTTTCCGTCAATTTCACATTTCACTGACAAAGAAAGAATCACAGCCCGTAAGTTTTACTTACCGTTCTTTCGCTTTATACTGTTCCATCCATGCTATATTTATTCTTTAAACCTACAAAATTCTAAACTAAGAATTCTAAACAGAAGAATCCAAATACCTCAAGAACTTCAAGACCGTTTTTAAACCTTTATGCAGCGTTATTTTGAAAATACAATAGGCCGTTAATTTTCAAAATTAATTTGTTTAAATACTTAAAAATTCCGTTGACATTCTAAATATCCATGTTGCTAAACCTAAAATTCTGAACAGAAAAGCTTAAATATCTCTAAAACTTCAAGACTTTCTCTATTAATTTCTTCAGAATTATTTTGAGAATTGGATGGGCCGTGAATTTCCAAAAAAAAATTGGTTAGATACTTAAAAAAAATGTCCGTTCAAGTTCTAAATGTTCTAAATCTTCATGTTTCTAAACCGAAAATTCTAAACCGTAAAACTTAAATATCTCAAGAACTACACAACCTTTGTTTGTTAGTTTCTTCTGCATTATTTTGAGAATTAAATTGGTCCTAAATATCCAAAACAGACTTGCTTATGATTTAAAAAATCCTTTTATATTCTAAATCTTCATTTTTCTAAACCCAAAAATTCTAAACCGAAAAACTTTAATATCTTGAAAACGGCTGAATGTTTTTAAGAAATTTCTTCAACGTTTACAAGAGATTTTAATAGGATTTTTTTTTTACATTCTACGTGATTTTTTAATGAAACCTTATTTTCAGCATTTCTACATGTTTTTTCTCACTTTATGATTATTATTGTATGACGTGGCAAATGAAATCCAATAAATGTGTGTCAGTAGAGTGAATTTTTTATGATGTTGTCGCACTTGAAACATATCTCGGGAGACTTCATTCCATCCACCAAGTGGCTGCGTAATCGGTGCTCACCTCATGGCATTTTTGTGTGTTGTTCTCTCTCAGGTTTTGGCTTTGGTCTCATCTATTTGCCGGCTGTTGTTGCTGTGGGATACTACTTTGAGACAAAACGTTCCCTGGCAACGGGTATTGCGGTATGTGGCTCGGGTTTTGGAACCTTTGCCTTTGCACCTCTGGCGACATTTTTGCTTGAGTATATGGACTGGAAGAATGCCAACTTCATCCTGGCTGGATTGATTCTCAATTGTGCCGTCTTTGGGGCTCTTATGCGTCCGCTGGAGTATCCGAAGAAGAAGAAAATGAAACCACTCATGCAGAGGATGTACGAAGAGAAGCGTCTACAGCTGGAGCGGGGCTCAATTGGGGGGTCCTACTTTATGGTTCAACTACCCGATGGGACAATGGAGAAGCGGATGAAGTTGCCATTGAACACCGAGCCTGGAGTCCATTCTAGTTTGGCATTGGATCAGATGGCGGCTCAAGCACAAGGGGGTCTTCATCCAGTAGCTACACTACCCACAATTACCGAATCAAAGGTGACGGATCATAAGGAGGAGATGGAGCAAAGGGAGGCCGAATCAAAGCCCAAAAGGCGCCCCCATCGTGTCTCCGAATCCGATGGTTCAGCCGTTGAGGGTACCACAGCAAAAAATATGCCCCGCAATGCTTCTCAACCTGCTTTCTCTACCCAATCTCAAGGTGAGCCAAAATTTCGTGCTAAAGAGCAATTTTGGGTGCAATAAAATTGCAATATAGTGTGACCGTTGTGGTATTTCCACAAGCACACGCTTTATATTGATGCTATGTGGTTGCTATGAAAGTTTGTAGGGCTTTTATTTTGTTAAAAAAAAATTGAAGAAAAAAATGAGAAAAAATCAATGAAGAAGCTGGACTCGAACTCTTGACTTTTAGCTTGAGAGCTCTTATGTTTAATCACTTGCACTAAGAAGCTTCCTACATTTTTCATACTTCTATTTAATTTTTTTAAATGAATTTTTATTATTTTATCACGAATATTCTTTCGGAAGAATGTTAATCTGTTCAAAAGTCATTCTTTTGAGGATATTAATAGAATCAAAGAAAACATAAATTACTAAAAGAAAACTCAACGAATTTTCAGAACAACCCGAATTTTGTCCCATAAAATCGTATATTGCATAAATATTTCTGACTTTATGATCACATTTTTGTGGGATAAAAGACAACTTTTGACTCTTTTCTCGTAAATAATTCTTCCTAATTTATCTCTTAGGTATTCCCAAAAATGGTTCTGTTCCAACATTCGATCGCATCCGAAAGACATCACAGGGGGAACGCTTCAAGCCATCCCTGGCTGCAATAAAGGCTAGCTCACGTGGGAATATGGGTAGCAACAATGGCGAAGTACGTAAGAATACACAATTAAAGCTGTCATCAAACTCAGTTACCGGAAGCAGACCAAACAATACAGACGACAGTGTTAGTAGAAACACCAATTGGCTATTTTATCTTCCTCCCAAAAAGTTCTTTTTTTTTGCTTTTATTTCTTTTATTCTCTCTTTTGTGGGATGTATAGAGAGGTGTTTGGATGATTTATTGCACTTATATCCATCTAACTTTTACTATGCTAACATTGACCCTCTTTAGCGTCACCCACGATGTGTATGCAACAAAGTGGTTTAAAAAAGCATTCGAGCGTTAACAAAATGCAATTGTATTGGGAATCATTGTCATTTTATTTTGTTATTTGAAGGAAAATCAAACGGAGAGATGCAAAAAATACATTTTCTGCTAATTTCCTGACTTCTCCGCGGAGAAATAAGGAGTATTGGCGGATATTTACTGTGATTTTCCTAAGAATTCTCCATGGAGGAATATAAACGATCTAATGGATTTCTTATTCATTTTGATACATAATTTGTAAATATTTATTAAAAGACTATGGAAATAACAATTAAAAAGTTCCATGGAAAAATGTGGAGAATTAGCGGATATTTACTGTGATTTTCCTAAGAATTCTCCATGGAGAAATTTTATAAATCAAATTGATTTTTTTATTCTGATTTAATAAATCGGTAAATATTTAAGAAAAGTTTATGGAAATAACAATGAAAAAATTCCATGGAAAAATGTGGAGAATCAATGGAAATTCCTCCGAATAGTCCTACAAGACTCCACAATTATTTTTCATGGAATTTTCTCACTCTAAAATTAGTTTTATTCTTGAAATTAAATTTATTTAACAACTTGTTGCATAAACGGGAGATGCAAGATTAAAAAAATAAATAAAATTGTAAGGATAATAGAGGACCTCTTTAATAAATTTTAACACTTTCCAACTAACTTCTGGAACTACTAAAAAACAAAATTATTTAGTAGGTTTAGCACAACACTAAACACTCACAGGGAAGGTAGTTTGAAGGGAAATGATTTTATCTTTTAATAATTTCGGGATTTCCTTCGTACAGGATGGTGAGATGGTTTACACGTCCAAGACTTCCTTGCCACGTGAACGTCCCGCAATTGTAAGACCAATGTCGCGCAAGGATATCTTCTACTCTGGCTCCGTGACGAATTTGCGTGAATATCAGTCGCAGAAGTCACTCTCGCACTACAGGAACTCCGTGATTTCCCTACCGAGGTACGAGAAGGTCAGCCGGATGGATGTGCGCGATGGTGGGGATGACGTTGAGCGTGGTGAGAAGTACGATCTGTGCCCGTGCCTCGTACTACCGGATTCCTTCAAATCTGCCCTGGCTACGATGCTGGATGTGAGCCTGCTCAAGGATCCCGTCTTCATGATGATTGGAATCTCAAATGTCTTCGGCATGGCGGGGCTCTATGTGCCCTTTGTCTACCTCGTTGATGCTGCTATTTTGTCGGGTATTAGTCAGAATTCTGCCTCCTTCCTCCTCTCTATTATTGGCATCACAAACACCTTCGGTCGTGTCATCTGTGGCTACGTTGCTGACTTCCCTAAAGTTGATTCTCTCCTTCTTAATAACATGTGTCTCGTTGTCTCCACCATTGCGGTCTCGCTGACACCTTTCTGCAGCTCCTATGGTGCCTACGTTGCCATGGCCATATTCTTCGGTGTTGCAGTCTGTGAGTTTTTATTTATAAATTCCTCTTTGGAATTTTTGCTTAAAGGCCTTTTTAATCCGCAATTTTTTGCCAACAGCCGGCTACATTTCACTCACTTCAATCATTCTTGTGGATCTCCTGGGATTGGATAAATTGACAAATGCCTTTGGCTTGCTGATCTTGTTCAGGGGTGCTGCTGCCATTGTTGGATCTCCCCTTGCTGGTGCTGTCTACGACTCAACACAAAGCTACGATATTCCCTTCTACATGGCTGGCTTTTTCTTCTTGATCTCAACTATTACAAGTTTCATGGCGCCCGCAATGAAGAGGTTCCATAACCTAACTTTTCAACGAATTTTCTTTTGATTTTTTAATGTTTTTATTTGAATTCTGAGCAGGTTCTCAAAGGCAGGGAATGTACAACAGTACCCGGAGGAAGCTCTTACGCCAATTGATGAGGAACCCGCCGAAGATCTCGCCGATGATGATCAGCCCATTACGATGGTGCCAAAGATTGTCCACACGGCACCATCACCATCCACCGAACAGCCACAGGGCTTCAAGGCTACCGACGACAAGGAGGTAAATCAGCGCGAATCTGTTCTCTGAAGACCATCTCGGTACTATCGGCACTTTATTCGGTCGAAAGATAAATCCCTCTAAGCGACACGCGTAGGTAATTTTATAATTTTAATTTTTAATTTTCAACGTCTCCCCATCTTGTAAAACTACCCCCGTAAAGAAAATATTTTAATTGTAAATATATTGGATGGTGCCACCCTATGTGGGGTAGAGAATTTTATTTATAATTCAATATGTATTCTGCGACCAAGAAATCCTTGAAATTGGGCCTTATTCAACGACCAAGAAACCCTTAAAATTTGCTTGAAATCTTTAAATTTCAGTACAAAATTCAAAGATTTCAAGGGTTTCTTGGTCGCTGAATTAGGCCCACTATTCAAATTTCTATAATTTCAGGGATTTCTTGGTCACTGAATAGGACCCAATAACAATAAATGTCGTAAATAACTAAGGCCTCGATCTTGTAGAAAATCTATACGTTTCTTACAATTTTGTTTAAAAAAAAATCAAGATTTGATAGAGCTATAAATAAATGGTTTAAACCGTAGGGGAGAGCGGGGCTAATAAAGTCACTTAAGGGTTTGAAAAAAGCTTAAAATATCATATTTCCTAGCAAAATAGAACAAAATGATCTGAGAAAGAGTTATAGTGCAGTAAATTTCCTTTAGAAATGAGCTATACATTTCGCTTTATCTGTTTGGGAAATATGATATTTTGAGCTTTTTCTAAACCCTTAAGTGACTTTCTTAATCCCGGTCTCCCCTATAGCCGAGACACATTTCGTGCTAAAAAGGATGTAATGATTTCGAAATTATTTCTTGTGAAAAAAAATTAAAACCTGAACAAATTAAGAAATTATTCAATGATTATTTAACTTTTTGGTCAATTTACAATTGCCATAAAATGCTGAGGGCACTTATTGCCAATTTTATAGTAAATGCAAGCCAACCATAATTTATTATATATAATGTGTCTAGGCTGCTATAATTTTTGGTGTTTTTAAAAGTTTTCTTGTAAGATAAGATGAAAATATAAAAGATCTTCAACAGAATCGAGGCAATAACTCAATTTTGTATGCGCAAATTGAAATTTAACATCGTGCAACATACTTTTAGTTCTCAAATAAAAGTAAATAAAATAAACATGTCTCTCATAGACCTCCGTTAAGTTTTTAAATTATTCCTAAATATTTTGTAGATTTTTTTTAGTAAAGAATTTTGCTCGATAAAATTTTCGTTGATAGGAAAATCAGGAAAATAAAAAAAAATCCTTTAAAGCACCGATGAAGATCCTCTAACAGCTGAAAATTCCTCGTTAGAATTTTAGGATCTTTTTTTTTACAATTTTGATCTGTTAAACAAAACAAAATCGTTTTATTACATTAAAAAAAAACTTCTTTTTTACGGTTAGTTTTATTTTTTTGCTGTTGGGAGGGTTAGTATCTCTAAAGAATCAATAAGATTTTTTTTCTTCAAGATAAGTTTTTTTTTTCTGGGAGCTAAATGGACAAAGGAAAACCTTTGAAATCTAAAAAATTCAACACAACTTTACTTTTTAAAATATTTCGTCCTTTAAGCCACCAAACATCGCATAGTGAGTTTCATTTTGTAAATATTTCTTCTTGAATCTTTCATTACTTTTCGCAGAACATTCAATGGCTTTCAAAGAATAAGAATGTTAGTAAAAGACATAGATAATCTTAGGAATAATAAAAAAACAAAGAGTTTTGCTAATAAGCATCAACATTGGGTCTTATTTAGCGACTAAGAAACCTTTGAAATTCGCTTGAAAACTTGAAATTTCAGTACAAAATTCAAAGATTTCAAGGGTTTCTTGGTCCCTGATTAAGGCCCTTTATTTGCTAATTTAGTCAACGAAGTTTTTTTTGTAGACAAAACGGCCTAATAAATATTTTTGGACTTTTTCTTCAATTCTGAAAATAAAAAAAAATCTTATCCAAATTAACTTTTTTTTTGTTGCACGGTGTACCCCCCTGAATACAATATTTACCCCTCCGATGAAAATGGACGTTAATGACGTAGAATAGCTTTGTAAAAAAAAAAGAAATGAAAAAATAAATAATTTTAGTTATTTTAGAGATTAACATTCGTTCAAATTAATTTGTAAATACAATTAAAAAACAAAAATTAATAATTTTTTTGCCGAATTACTTCGGATGAGCATTAGAATTTATTATGTTATATGCATATTTCTTTTACCATATCATTTAGATGGTTTTAGGTATAAAGCAAAAAAAAGCGATAGCATGCGGCTATTGTACTCAAACGACGAGAAAAGGATTCGTTTTCTTTGCAAATGCGAATTTCTTTTTAAAATAATTAGTTTAAAGCTGAAACAATGAGAAAACAATGGAGAAAAATTTGAAAAAAAAATGCTAAAAAATAGCATTAAGATGGACGATTTAGCATTTCATGCGTTAACGTGTGGAATGGGGAGAAAAAAAAAAGATTTTGTGAGAATGAGAAAATATATTAACTTTTAATTGCAAAGCACTGTGATATAACTCAGTGAGTTAAAAACAATGTAATATTCTTGCTTGTGCTCAACATCTGTGGGGTTGCACTTGCAGCTGAATAAGGGTCACGCCCTTTAATACCCAAAAGGGCTGAAAAAATATATAATAATATTTTTCTTCAATTAAAATGAAAAAATTTTTTGGTTAAAAAAATATTTTTTTAAGTTTTGAAGAGAATTTGATTGGTGAAAATATTCTTTTATTGACCACTTGATTTTATTCTCAATGACTTTTCGAGAGTGGCTTACCTTCTTCATCAGGTCAATGGAACAAAAGAAAATATGAGAAAATTTGTTATTTTACAATGAATTGATAAAGGAATGATCAGCACGTGTCTTATAGACCTTAAAAGAAGGAGAGATTTTTCCTCGAAACGTAATTTCAAAGAAAATACAAAAAAATAATTAAATTGGGTGAAAAATTTCAAAACATTTTATTATTACACGAATTTTTAATTTTTTCTTCAATTCCTCAACCCTCCGTAGATCGTGATGAGTAGGTATTCGACCCCAGAGTCTTTTTGTCTTATTAAACTTTTTTTTTTTTGATTTCATGTGAAGGTTGTTTTGAAATTTCCGATCAATTTGATCACGTAATATTAAAAAAAAAAAGATTAAAAATATTTACAAGAATGAAAAATAAATTGGAGTTCAAAAATTGACCTAAAACTCCAAGGAGTTTACACGACCACCTACTCACACAGTCCTACGCATGAATGATACAGGCACAGTCTACAGACGGTTAACATGGTCGATCATACGCCATGTGGTAACGTAGATAAACCTACAGAAAAGATTTTAACAGAGAATAATCATCTGAGATCATCCACAGAATAAATTACGTGGTAAAGAAAAATCAATGTTTCAATGTTGTAATAAAAATATTACTCAAACAGACACACTACTGATCAAATGAATATTTTCACTGTCGAAATATCATTTTTACTGACCAAAAAATTATTCTATTTCCTTAATCAAGAGATCTTTAATTACTGATCAATTCAACCCAAATCAAGGGCGTTTTTTTATTCTTTCACTGCAAGAACTTTTCCATCCTAAAATGTCCTTTTGCAAGAAAAAAACAAACCCCAAAATAAAAATTACTTTGATCAAAGAGATTTTGCAGGTGGTTTCGCTGGTTGAAACAGCAAATATCGTAATTGCTAAAGAATTCCTAATCTTTGTACGATATATTGCTGTAGCAGGCAGCGAAGTATATAAAGAAAAACATATTTAAAAAAATATATATAAAAAAAATAGATAAAAAATGTATAACAAAATATACCTATAGCAAAATAAATGGAAAATGTCTAGAAATATAAACATAAAAAAAATATACATAATAATCAATTTATTGCTGTTGGAAAACCCATAGAAACCAATGCAATTTCAATGGGTGCAAATGAAGGAAAATTAAAATCATTCCACATTTTAAATGAAAACACAAAAAACACAAATTGATGGATAAAAAAAATGAAAGAAAGTATGTGAAAATGAGAGATATTGTGGCAAGAAAAATTATTTTTCTACATGAAAATTAATTAAAGTTGTAAAATGCCAGAGCTTGATGAATTTTTATAGAGATTAAGGCTTCAATTTTCAGACAATTTTCTTTTTATTTGTATTTTTCTGCAAACACCTACATAGAAGTAATGAAATACACGCAGATTGTGCTGCAAGAACCTTTGAAGATCAAGTAGTAGAACGCGCAGAAAAGAAAATTGCAATGGGGATTTATCACACTTAATTCAGATTTGTTTTAAAAATATTTTAATTTCTCATAAATCGAACTCCAAAAATTGCCTAGAAAAGTCAATTCTCACTGAAAATTTTTGAAATTTTGCCGAAAAGATTGTAAAACTTGTCATTTAATCGGATCTGTTTGACTTTTATGAAGAATAAAAATTTTTGAATAAATCTGGATTAAGTTTCAAGCGTTTGATGCTTTTTTAACTTCTGCAAGAGAAACAATGCAAACAGCACAGGCGAAATATGTCTTACTGCCAAAAACATTCGGAAACGTTCAAATTTGGCACTATCCGATTTAAATAAATAAAACAAAAATTTTTTATATTAATCAATTTTTGATTAAACGTGAGCTCTTTTCAGGAAATGCGTTTAAAGAGTTTCACAGAAGCCATATTTCATAGAAGTCATTGTACGGATAAGTGGCCCAGTGTAGTAACTGAATACACTTAAATCTTGTGAAAAAAAAATTTAAGGAAATTGTAAAGGTGCATTTTTGGTCGTTTTTTGTGGCTAATTATTTTCTATTTTCAGCCGACATTTCGGAGTGTCTGAGTCCTTTTTCAGAGCCTACAACATTTGAAAGAATACAAAAAATCAAAAATGATGTAGGCCCTGAGGAAGGACTCATACAGTCCGAAACGTCGGCTGAAAATTAAAAAAAAATTAGCAGAAAAAGCAACCGAAAATCCGCTTTTTCAATTTTCTTACCTAAAATCTCTTAACTGTCAAATCGTACTTCGATTGAATACAAAATGCACAACGTCCACTTATTTGGTCAATGGCTTCGATGGCTTTTGTGGGAAACCAAAGCCAAACGTTTAATGGTGCTATGCAGGAAAAGAATGTCAAGAGAAAATGATCATGACATTTTTTCCTGACATTTTTTGTCATTCCCTCTCTCTCCCACTAATGTATTTCTGTATCTTTCGTCTTTCTCCCACGCATGGTGACGACATTTTCATCATTCTTTTCTGTGCACTCAACATGTTTTTCATTTCGTATTATTTTCTCAGTATTTGGGGATATTTTTCCATGAAAAAGTGAAAATGGGCTTTGCTGAAGTGTTCTCAGTGCCAGGAAAGCCGTGAAAAGTGGAAATTTATGGTCATTTAGCGGCCAAATATGTGAAAATGCGCGAAGTGAAAAATCAAAACATTCTTTCCCTGACCAATTTTTACGGGATATTTTTCTGTATTTTCACGACACAAATCACTTCCTGCAGGATTTTTGGACCTTCCCACAGGTCATTTGCAACACGGAAGGTCTGTGTGGGGGGCAGGAAAATGCTTCCTGGGTGGTGGAATCCCACCTGAACGCGGAAAAAATTGGTCCGGGAGTGAATGTTTTGCTGTAGAAACTGCACAGTTTTCACTTATTTGGCCAATAAATACCCCCGATTTTCCACTTTTCACACCTTCACGGACACTTAGAACACTTCCACAAGTCGCTTTTCACTTTTCCCGAGCTAAAATATCACAATTTACAGAGAAAATTGCAGAGAAAACTAACAAACACGTTGACTTCATAAGAGCTGGAAAAAGAATGACAGAAAAAAACATGTTCCTGCGACATTCTTTTTCAAGCTCTTGCGTAGTCAACATGTTTCTTATTTTTCGTCAATTATCTCTGTGAATTGTGATATTTTATCTAGGGAAAAGTGAAAAGCGGCTTGTGGAAGTGTTCTTAGTGCCTGTGAAAGTGTGAAAAGTGGAAAATCGTGGGTATTTATCGGCCAAATAAGTGAAAACAGTGAAGTTCGACAGCAAAACATTCACTCCCGGACCAGTTTTTCGCGTTAGGTGGGATTCCACCACCCAGAAAGCATTTCCCTGACCCCAAGCAGACCTTCCCTTTGCAGATGACCTGTAGGAAGGTACAAAAAGCCCGCAAGAAGTGATTCGTGTGGTCAAAATCCAGAAAAGTATCCCGTAAAAATCAATCCGGAAAAGAATGTTTTGATTTTTCACTTCGCACATTTTCACATATTTGGCCGATAAATGACCGTAAATTTCCATTTTTCACTGTTTTCCTGGCACTGTGGGCTCTTTAGCTAAGCATTTTCCACTTTTCTTTGGGGAAAATACCCCCAAATGTTGAGAAAATTCAAGGAAATAAAAACATGTTGTGCGCAAGAAAAAAAGCATGCCATGAAAAAAAAAAATGTCGTCACCATGCGTGGGAGAAAGACGAAAGATAGGAAAATACATTAGTGGGAGTGAGATGGAATGACAAAAAAATGTCAGGAAAAAATGTAATGATCATTCTTTCTTGACATTCTTTTCCTGCATAGCACCATAAACAATTTTTTTTACATATACAAAGGTTTTATTTTAATTATTTAAATCGAATGGTGCGAAATTTGGACGTTTCCGAATTTGTTTTAGGTTTTACGCCATTTTTTAGTTTCTCCTAGACTAAAAACGGGGTAATTTCTCTTATTCTTTCCCATGCAGAAAGTTCCAACAACAAGTGCTTGAAGCTTTTAAGTGTGCTAAAACAATTTTTTATAAAATTGTGACGTAATTCAAAATGGCTCTTCCAAGAAGATTCACTTTTCACGTTTTTGACAGTTAATTTAAGTAAATGACATATGGATGACAGAAGCTGTTAACTGATAACTGTCAAAAAAATCACCAAGTATTTCACTAATTATTGTATCTGCTACGAAGTGGATTTTTCGAAGCAACAATTTTGACAGATGGAATTGAGGCCATTTTTGAAAATCATCAACTGCGTGTGAGCTACTTGATTCAGTAAAATTCGTATCTGTCAACCACTTTCAACCTCATTTTTGCAAGAAGCTGCAAGCAAAATCTTCAACATTTGCTGTCTAAAAACTACCTTGAAGTAAATTTTAAAACAAAAATAACATAGTAAGAAAAATAAGTAAAAAAAAAGAAAACAATTTGGGGTCGACTTCCAGTAGCTATAAAATACTAAAGTTTTGAAGATGGGGGTGCTATTTTTGTAAATTTTATAGAAACTGGAAGTAAACCAATTAAGAAACCATAAAAATAGCCATAAAGTAATATAAATGTTGACAATGGAAATTATGCAGAGAAATTCACACGATCATTGAAATTAATTTCAATGATTGCCATTTTTTGCCGTACAAGCAGGAGAAAAATCAAAGATGGAAATATCAATGAGCTAAAAGATAAATGTAAAAAAAACAAAAATGTAAATGTGTATACAGATATTTTCATAATGCAGTTGCGCACAATTTTGCGGTGAATATTAGGCGCTGTTTTTTGAAGTTTTTCTTCTTAAAATACTAAAAAATAATATTTTCACAATTGAGCGCCATATTGAAAGTTAGAAATTATATTGAAAACAGCAAGAATAACATAGAAAACAAGATGGCGGCGCTTTAAGGTGCTTAAAATACTGCAATGAAAATAAATTTTAATACAAATAAATTCATTAATTGAGTGAGCATTAAGCAATTTGGCCACCACAAAAGTATAAATCACAATCAATCGTAAGCTTATGGTTAATATTTGTTTTAGTATACCTACAAATTATTTTGTAGCTGCCTCAGTATTCATCGGAAGTGCAAAGCTGATGAAAATATAATCATTTTATGTCAATTAATTTGTTGTTTTGATTTTCTTAGTTTTTTTTTTTAAGTTTGAGGCCGGAGAATGAAGATCTATACAAAGATAGAATGATGCCTTTTCTGCGTCGTAATGTTTTGATATTTGAGGTTAGAAACGGTTTGAATTGTCTTTATGACGCCAACTTGTGCTGTTTTGACTCCTCTTAGTCGTTCAAAACCTTCAAAACACATCAAATTAAAAATTTCTAACGTTTAGAATGCAAAAATAACCTTTCTCTCTCGACACAAAGATGTCCTCACACTCGCCAAGTGCACCAAGTACACAAGTTTTTGCAGTTCATAAAGTGCAGCGTCCTAAATAAGTTTGTTTACTTCCAAAGCGCGCGATATCTCACTGCGTGTCTTTGCGCGACATGCGGATTTAGTTTGTGATATTTAACCCCCTATTGTAGGTCAAACTATACGCACAACGTTTTGGCGGCAAGTCTCACGTCACCCCTCAATGATATTTCATCATCAATCCAGAGAAATCAAATTCAATCCATCAATTGGGACCAATAAAAAGGCTGTAGTGGACGTTTTTTGCCCATTGCGAGTGGTTTTGAAGTTTGGCAGACAAAAAGAAACTAATTTAGAATCTTTAGTTAGAGAGAATGAACAGAGGGTAAAAATATCTCTCATTTTTTTCAAGTCATTTGCGTTGGAATTCTGAAGGAAATTGCGAGAAAAGCATAATCAATGGATGTCATTCTTGAAAATATCTTTTACAACATTTCAGCGCATTTACTATGGGTGGAAATTAACGTTTAGAAAGTTGAGAAAGGACGCGACGCCATTAATGAATTTTCTAAACTTTCTAAACAATTCAGAAATTCAAATTCTAAACACAAAAACCGCCATTTCTCAGTGATGATTCGACGTTTCTTTTTTTTAATTATTTCTTTAACATTCTTTAGAGATTTCGATAGACTTTCAAAAAGACCGTGAAAAAACAAATCTATTCTTTTTTTTCTCTTGTTTTGAGGGCAGCCAACCTCACATTGTGTGATAGCGGAATGTCAGGGGGTATCACCAAAAAAGTCTTCTTCTGAAAAAAAAAACGCGGCATTTTGGTGACAAGAAATTAAAATTATTGAGAGGAAAAGCACTTTAAATTAAATTTTTTTTAACATTTTCTAATCTCGTGCACGCGATTGACCCTCAAGTTTCCCCGCATATTTTTAGGGTTAAGAGGTTAAGTATTATCGCTATTGAGGCTCCTTAATAGCTGTTTGAATTTTTATTATGGCTTCTTATCCCTAAAATTAGAAATATAATACAAAATATTATTCAAAGAAGTAATTTAACACCAGTTTTATCAGTTATTCAATCATTTCTCTCTTGATAAGAATAAAGGTTGAAAACAAAAATTAACAAAATGCTCGATTCGTCGTGATTTTAACCTATTTTTGACAGATATTTTTTTTGTAGTTATTCAAAACATCGCAAAAAACTCATTTTAGAATTTCTCAAAATGGCCGTAAGGTTTATCTGCTATTTTAATATGGAAAACTACTTAAAAAAATGGAAATTCCACCATTGAAAAGAATTTAACAAACCATCTTGAACATTGAATTGAATATCCGTTAGAAATCCGCCATATTTGTCCAATTAATGGCAGCCAATTTGAAAATAGGTACATTTGTAATAAGTTGTCATTTAATCCACAGCACACTCTAATTGAGTACACTGTAAAGAGGAAATGCCTGCAAAAATTGCAATCCAATAGAAATTATCTCAAGATCATGTTTAACAAACAAAATGGAAACATAAAACCTTTTTCTTTTGCCCGCGTCAATGCTGCGAAATGTCCGTACAAGGCTCTCTCAGACTCTCTAAATTGCCCCCTATGTGGACAAAAGGAAAGGAATTGTAAAAATTATAAAAATAGATCGCGCGGTTGCAAATTGATGATTTATATCGCAATGAGGAAGATGCGTAGCGTCTGTCGGCGCACAAGTCCGCCGATTAATTCAATGAAGAAGCGCCATAGTGAATTGACTGGCAATTAGTGGCAATTCGGCTAACACGAGGATGACTTTCAATTCCTCTCCGAGGGGGTCATCGGAGGGGATGATTTGCTGGGGGTCGCGCGCTGAACAAACGTGGTGCAGATTAGCGTTGCCCACAAATGATAACCTCCTCCTGACCTGACCATCGCGCATTTTCTCATCCACCGCAAATTCGTTTGCGCTGTGATTGCACAACCAATTATCAAGGCGTTTTCGTGTGCGAAAGATTTAGAGCTGTGTGTACCACTCAAGGCGGAAAGATTAAGGCACGGCCGAGGGGTGAATAGAGCAATGTGATTTACAATCTCATCAAAATTATCTCGCGCCATTCACGGTGAACTTCCCCTCTGCAGATAAGCTGCTGCGGCGACTAATTTGGACATTTTTGTGACATAAATATGGCTTGTCAGTTTGAAAACAAATCAGCGTTTAAAAATAAATAAAATATGTTCATTTTAGATGCTGAAAAAATATTAAAATTATATCTTGAACATTTAGGTGATTCAAACCAATAGCGTTAGGTCCATGGCGGTTCAAAGACGCGCTAATTTAAATTTATTTGTCCACCAGAGGGCTATTCCGCCAGGTTTTAGTGATTGAAAAAATAGAAAGGACGCCATGTTCAATTTTTTTTACCACCAAAAGTCTAATTAGATATACCTACATAATATTTGAAAATAAGGAAAATAATTAAAAAGATATGATTTCAGGATTTCAGCATATGTCCACATTCTTTGCAATTAACCCTTTGAGGATTTTGCTGAACAAAGTGGCAAATCCGGCTTTTTTTAAGCGCCACAGAATTAAAATCTACTTAATATTTCATGATAAATTTTACATTTCTATGTACTTCCATCAAGTTTGCTGAAAAAACTTGGAAAAACATTTTCTGTTAAGAGAAAATGAAGGTCAAAGTTTTGAGGTTAGAAACATCGATTCTCCAAGTGTTAAACAACGCCCTTATTATTTTATTCCCACCAGAGGGCTAATGGAAATGGAGACATCTAGTGTTTAAAATAAAATGCTCAAAACGGAAACCTCCATTGCCATAAACTCCAAAAATCTCTCCGTGCAATTGCAGGAAGTCCATAAAGCAAAGCCACGCAATAAAAAGCAACAATTAGTGAAAAGTTCGGAGTGACTAAGAGGCAGTGGAGGCAGCATCAGATGGTGGAAAGATACCACGCGCCATCCAAGGTCACGGTGATTTGAAAATGGCTAACATTTCACTTTCTATGCGTGGTTTCAAGTTCAAGTATACGGAGTACCAGGTAAGTTTTGAAGCATTAAATAATACGTTAACCCTTCCGCGTTAAATATGAAACTTCTATAAATAAAATGAATAGAATTTGCCGAAATTTCCGTTGTGATCAGAAAGAAATAACTCATTGAGCTAAATTTTCTCAGCGTGGGTGGCAGTCAATCATTTTTTTTGGTTACCAAAGAGCGCGGACATTTTTGGAGGGTTTCTCACGACGCTGTGACATGCGGAAGATTTTCTTTCCAAACGCTATGTGTATAAGTTTGAAATCTATTGACGTCAATTTGCGTTGTGGTCTGCAATCAATTTGCCGAGGTCTGCTGTCCAATTGGTCAGACATTAGGGGGCTTGTCGTGGAGAGAGAGAATTATGCGTCGCTGTGTTTGGCATCACTTTTATGATTTTTGCTGGTGGTGTATAAATTAGCATCGATGGGCTTCTCTTTAATATATTGAAGGTCAATTTGGGCAAAAAAGCGCGCCGAAAAATCATGAGCAATCAATTTTAACATGATAACACATTGAGTGTGTTTAAAAAGTCTTTAGCGATATGGCGTGTTAACGGATTTATCTCTAATCGATTTGACAGTACTTAACATGACATATGTCACATTTTTGACAGATAATATCACTAACATTATATGTACCTATGAGAATCTTATAAGAAATAAGTATTTTTATTAATTTTATTTAGTCACACAACTTTATGACTAATCCCCGAAAAAAAAACTGAATCACTACTGGAAAATTTAATTAAGCTCACCTTAAAACATTTTACAAACTGACGTAAACATGCCTATGACAAAAAATCATCAATAACAGCACTTTAATTTATTTAGTTCATTCATTCTCTTCTTACGCGGTTTGTTCTTGAAATTTTTGCAATTCACAATGTTAATTCCATAAAATGTGCGTCTTTTTCTTCTATTCTTTTTTTTCTTCTTCTGTCTTTCCTCACAGATAAATAATCTCTAATAATATTTTTCATAGAATATGAAATGAGAATTTCTCAAGGATGGCAATAAAAAATATTCCACCTGAAGATTTTTATTGCTTTCTTGATCTTATTTGTGCTTAGAATTTCTTTGGCGCGCGCGACTATTTGGTTTTCCAATAATGAAAACAACAAACATATAAAAACTGAAAGTTGATTGCTCAAAAGCTGCCACTTCTGTGATCATCCCAAAAAGAGTCACCAATAGAAGATACAAAAAAATATAGAGGGGCACACGTTAGATGGAGATGATCGCGAAGGTCAGCAGACGTGCCTTCCCGCATTTACAAATTAATTTATGTGGCACATCGATGATCAATTTATGCGAATTTTAGTCTCTGTGGCGACACGAAAACTCGTCCCCGCAGGACCACGCGTCAATACGATGGGTATCAGCTGAGAATCCCACAGAAATCACATGAAAGACACTCCCATTGCATACGAGAGAAGAAAAAACTGAAACATTATGTGATCTGCAAAAATGACGATTTTATTTAAATTTTAAGAGATCCCACACCCCCAGTCGCATTAAAACTAAATGAATCACTATTTGTATTGTAGAAAGAGTAAAAGGCAGGGTAAAAAGTAAGAAAATGCCTTTTATTGAACTTTCAGCAGCAATATGGCGTCCTTTGGTGACGCCATGTTGAAGCATTTAATAAAAGAAACTGAATTCCACTTGAATTTTTGAATTCTTCTTGCAGTTAGATTTCAAAAATATAGAAGAACTTGCTCCCAACTCTTTTGCGTTCGCATGGACGTGTTTCGGCTTTACATTAATTTAAAACATTTGTAATTGTTAGGGAAATAATTCATTTAACCCCTTCGCGTTTGTTACTGCACGATTGACGACTGTTGCAAGTTGTTGAAGTTTAATCGGTGGAGCAATCAGACAAAGAGGAAGAAAAAAAAACTAAATTATGTTTTCCAGCGACGGTTCGCCAAATTTATTGGCTTCTTCAGGCTCTATTTATATGCATACTTGAGTATGCGTATGACTCAATGGACGTGAAAAGGTTAAAGGAGATAAATGAAGTACAATAGAAGCTTAGATTTTGCTACTAAAGAAAATCATTTTCCGAGTTTTTCCAACAAATTATGAATTTTGAAAATGAATAAACTCCTTTAACTGATTAATTTACTAGCCCCACATTTCTTCAATCTTAAAAAGTTCTTTGAAAAAAAAAAGAAGGAAACACTTTTAATAAAATCTCTTGGAATTTCTTAGCTACGGAATTAGGCACTCATTTTGCAAGTATAGATAATCCACGCAGCACTCATAAATTCTGCACACACGTATCAATTCTATTGGCAACAACTGTATCCAACTGGCAAAAAATTTGAATTTCTCTCGCAAAGCTCGGGTGGTGGTGGTGGGAAAAAAGCGCGCGGGGATTGGAAAAATAAAGCACATGTGATTTGTGAAGCTCTATCTCTCCTCCATGTGCTTCCTTCTCGTTGATATTGTGATTCTATATCGTCGTGGTTGAGCCACTTGGTCACACACCAGCCCGTATTGGAACCCCATTGAGTCAGTCGCTCTCTGGACTCCTCCGAGCTCACACGAGCTTCAAGCAACCGCGAATTGTGTGTGAAAAGTGTTTCATTTTTGTGGAAGAAAATTCACAAATTTTCGGCTGGCTCTATATTGGCGTGTTTGAAAATTTGCTGACGAAACTCTCGAATTTCTTGCTAGAAAAACCCCGTGCGTGGTGGACAGTGTAAAGGATTTAATTTGTGACTAATCAGCACCTAGAAGTTTTTAATCTTTTACTTTTGGAAGTGATCAGAATGTACGTAGTTTTAATAGCAAATGTAAACGTAGAAACATTTCTTATTTATTTTTCAACCGTCCGCCTCAAATCGTGGCACATTTTTGGTGAATTTGGCGTTGGGATCTCAATGCGCGATAAAAAAAATCACTAAAAATGGCAAAGAAAATATCTTGAAGAAATCCACATAAAGCCACACACTGGCTCCAATTTGACAAAGGGATTTGATTGTAAATTTCACTCAAATGAGCATATCTGCTGTATGTTATCTTGTTTTCTGTGTAAATATTTGGGATCATGCCTACATGCCGATCTTCCGTGGAGTGTGCTCGAAGCATCTTCCTTTTTATCAGTAAAGTGCATTGAGAAGTCTCTCACAGAATGATTGATAGTTTTGTTATTCAAAGATGATCGCGTGGGAATTTATGAGAGGGGGTTTTCTTCATCCATTCATATTTATGTGATCTTGCGATGAGCAAAGCGCACGTTCCAGGAATTTTAGCACCTGTTGATTTTTTTCTTTCTCTCAAAATACTTCTAAATGAATGGATTTACAACAAAACAAGTGTTTGCTTGTTGTAGCTGAATGATCATTTTATTTAAATAAATAAATTTTATTAGTTTATTTTTAATTATTTAGCTTTCAAAAGGACACTATTCACGGTACGAAATTGAAAACAGAAAGTAGACAAAATTGTTACGATTTTGCTTTAAAAGGTGAAAGAAAATAGTCCAAATGACTAAGAAAACTCGAAAATGAAAAGTTCTACAAGTTTTGTTATAAGTTCGACTTGCTTGACGAGGACTTAGACTAATAAAATAAATGATTTTCCTTGAATTTTCTGGGAAATACCTATGTTTTTCTTAATTACTAACGTTCATTTAATAACCATTTTATTGTTCCTGCTGCAGAGTTTTTTTTTGTGATGTAAAAGTGCTTAGTGTCCTTTTCAAGTTAGGTACGTTAGAAACTTCTTAAACCTCTGAGAATGAAAATTATGGCTTTTTTAAAAGATCTTCAACAAATAAAATTAATTGAAAATGTTCTTTTTTTCTATTCCACTCGTTCTGACTTATTATTTTCAGTTCTGTATTTTAGCTGTGATTTTTAAATTGTAAGTTGTTACAGTTTTAAAAAATCCCGAAATTCAAAAAGCCTTTGCAATTTGGATGCAAAAATTAAAAAGGAAGTCAGTCTCTAGCCTAAACCTTAACCTTAAACTTATAAGAATACTTTTCCGATTTTGATAATTTAAGAAATTCTTATAATGTTATGAGTTGATTGAGAAAGCAATCAATTTGATTTTTTTTGAAAAATATTCTGTCTAATATTTAGAATAAAGAAAAATATCAACAATATATCCGTCAAGAAAATAAGAAGACGGATTTTCGGTCGTTTTTTAGGCTAATTATTTTTTATTCTTTGCCGACTTTTCAGACTGTATGAGTCCTTCCTCAGGGCCTAAAATTTCTTTAAAAGTTGTAGGCACTGAGGAAGGACTCATACAGTCTGAAAAGTCGGCAAAGAATAAGAAATAATTAGCCTAAAAACGACCGAAAATCCGACTTCTAATTTTCTTGATTATTTTTGTATAATAAATCTAGAAAGATCAGAATTCTCTTAAGATTAGATTTCTCTTAAAGATCTGAATTTTACGAACTTAACAGGCCATACATCAAACAAATAACTTGAAAATTAATGAAATTAATCCAAAGTCAACTTAAAAAAAACGGATTATTTTAAAGAAATTTACTGATATATTTTTATAGATCGAATCAATACCTAAATTATAAATTTAAAGTACTTAATCTTTGAGATTAAAATGGATCCATCATTTATTGGCAAATCAATGGAATTTTTCCGTGGAAATATCTCTGCGTGAAAAGTCCTTGAATTCAAAATCCATTCAAATCCGTCATGCCAATAATTCCGTATTATATATTTATTTGTTATTTATATCAGCACTATTCAAAAATATTTAAACACTGACCTGTTTTTGTTTTTGAACATTTTAGACAATATTTTGTGTTTTTGGTATAAATAACAAATATACAACAAAATAGAGCAAGTTGCTGACCCCTTGGGCGGGGAATTTATTGAAAAGACTCAATGCGGGAATCCCTCGAGGGTGGAAATTCTTCAATTAATATTTTATATTCATGTTAGGTGCACAACACTGCAAAAAGCTTTTAATTGGCGTATTATTTATTGAATGTTGTGAAGAGAAGAGAGAAATTATATGCGAGCGCGAGGAAAAACCCAAAAAGGTGTAATCGTGGGGCATTTCCCGAAAAATTGTAGGTAGACGATGTAACGGCCGCCGACACCGGTTTTTTTTCATGCTGTGTATATATAGCGAACTAATGTCTAATTAGCATCTATTTCATTGTGAATCGCATGATATTATATATTTCTTATACTTATGCCAACAGTTTGCTGACTTCTTAAGGTCAACAAGATACTTTCGTTGTAATTTTTGCACACCACCAAACCAACAAATGATATTGATCGAGCAGACAAGTTCTGCAAAAAAAAAAACACGGCAAAAATAATGAAAATCCTCCCACAAATTTTCTCATATCATTTTTCAACTTGAAACCTAAATCCCGCGTGAACGTTTCTGTATATAACGATAAGGAGATCAATGGTGGACGCTTGATAAAGAACATTGAAGAGAATTCCCCTGAAGATTAGACGCATTTGGAGGGGTTCACTTGGAGGTTTTTTTTCTAAAGCGATTTTGTCAAATTTATTTTTAAACTTTTCGGCATTTTTTGCGAGCTATGATTGGAAAATTGTGCGGCGCATTTGTCACATAATGCCGAACTTTGTAGTCAAACACTGAGAAAAAATATTTGCTATTTTTTTAAAGCGAAAAATCGTGATTAAGAATTTTTTCTAACCGGATTCTTGCATGAAAATTTTGCATTTTTTACTATACAATTTAATTATTTTCATAATTCAATATTATTTGAATAAATTTTAGCTTAACGAAATTAACATTAATATAACTTTAAAAACTTAACGAAACATTATAGCTTTATCTTTAATTTGATTGAAGAATTAAATAAATGCGGACTTTTCTAAAAAAAAATTGAACATGCAACATGTGTCAAAACTTAACGAAAATATTTTAATTATAATTTTGGGTTTTTTTTACACTTTCATCTCAATGAACCACTATTTCGAAACTTAACGATAATTTTTGGAAATAAATCAAATATGTCCAAGGTCAATTTAAATGTCAAAACTTAACGAAATTTAGTGAATTTAACTTAAATTAATTTAAATTTGAACTTTTATTAAGTGACTGAAATCTTAAAATTCAAACTTAACGAATCTTAAATACCTATACATATAAGTTTTTTTGTTACTATTTTTTTTAACCAAAGTACCTCCACCACACACTCACTTCCATTGTGATCTTGTGCCTGTCAGAAATTTCAACGCGGCGAGACAGTGAAAAGTTAAAATATTTAAAATAGAACGGAGTGACGATGAGATAAGGAGATAAATGACTTTAGAATTTCAAATAATTAAATACGCACGTTGCTCAATCACTTTGTTATTGTTCAATGATATCTCCTCGTGCAATGCATTTAGCAACACCCAGCTGATTTAATTACCATTTAATATGAATTTCATTTTGCGCCTGAGTGGATGCCACAAGAACTTATGCTGTGAGCGCGAAAGAAATTTAATAAGACAACAAGAGACGAGCCTCCAAAAAACTCGCAATCGCAATTTATTTTCAAACACGCTTAAAATTTTTTTCTTCTTTAAACATATCGTAAAGTCTAAAGATAAACACACTCGTGATCTTGAATTTTTTTTGTCTTACATGTGGCAGTTTCTTTTAGTTTCTCTATTTCTTTGGATATATCTTAGGCGTAGGAAATAAGTTCACATAGTGTGTGGTTGTATGATGAACTTTTTTGTGGTTTTAACCTTGGCTTCTTGACCGAAATTGTTGGTTTTCTGATGGATTGGAAGTATTTTTTGCAATAATATTTCACGAAGAGTAATTTCCTATAAGAAATGTGATTCATTCATAAAAGTTTAAAATAAAAACGGGAAATTAGTCTACAACATTTAGAAAATATTATTTTGCTTTGATATAAAGTTTTTAAAGAAAAAAATTACGTTAATGTTATTTTGAAAGTTAACGAATGCTTGATACGACAGCGCTGAAAGTTTTTTTTCTGAACTAGAATAATTTTATAAGTGTTGTCTCTTCAAATAAAATTTTTAATGAAATGCATGAGATGTAATAAATATGAGGTAGAACTTTGGTGAAAGAATAAATTTAATCTGTGTATAGACGAAAATAATTTTCTTTATAACTTTTCATAACAAAAGATTCTATTACGAACAAAAAAACATTGAGTTTACTTCTTTTGGTTACTTTCTAACAATAAACAATTAATGAATACCCCTGCGGTTTATATTGATTTTGTTGCAGAATATTTCTCTTAAAAAAAACTCATTTTTTTGGTTCTGAGAATTTTCCTCTCTTTTCAATTAATTTTCATTGAAATAAATCATAAAATCCTCCCAATGTTTCGCAATGACTCACATTGGGAGAGACCCTAACTGCGGAATGGGATGAAAGTGAAGTGCTAAATGAGCCAATTAACATTGCTAATTGCCCAAAGATCACGAACTCCCTTTAGGAGGAAAAATTTTTGCGATCTTACTGCAATTATCCAATTTGTTCTAGCCACATCATCGACTCCTAATCCCACCTCCATATCAACGACCAATTAGCACTTCATTTTTTTTTAAATTGATGTATGCTTTATGTTTACCCTCCCGCCGGCAATTTTCTTCTTTCTGCATCGATCTCGTAGCAAATTGATCTAGTTTTCGATCTGAAACAACATTGTTAATTGGTGGACACACTCTGAGAGACTTAATTTGCATGTCAGGATGCTTATTAATAGGCCGACATATTAGCATATTGTTCAAGATCATTATGCGTTTGCTTTACAAACAATCAATTGCAATTTCTTCAAACAGCTAAGTAAATAAAATAAGAAAAATTAATTGAGTTATTACGTTATACAACACTCCACTTTCGCTTAGTGGCATATTAGTCTTGGAGAGTCTTTGAGTATTTAAATAACCTAAAAAGGTCACATTAAGTTTGGATTTTCTGTAGTAATCAAAAGAAAATAGTTTAAGAAAAAAATAAAAAATTACAAGAAAAATGTAAGAAAATTAGACTTAAGAATTTTTGAAAACAACGTCAAATGTCAGAAAATGTTCATTAAACGTTAGAAAAAAAGTGTGACCTCTTAAAGAAACAAAGTCAGACATTTTATGAGAAACGTCAACCGTTAGAAAAAAATGTCAAATGCCAGATAAAGAACATCAAGCGTTAGAAAATATGCCAAATGTTAAGAAAAAAACGTAAAATAAAAATATATCGACATAAAATCTCCGGCTTGAACAGATTTTTGACTAATACATTCTATTGAGAAAATATTCCTTATGGATCCTGAATGAATCCAATAGCCCAGACCGCAACACAAAAACTAAAAAAAGGAGAAGAAAAAAAGGACGCCTAGTCCGCCATATTGAAAAAGATTAAGTTGAAAAATGCCCCAGATAATCCCAAATAGAGCAAGAAATTGCATGCAATGATTGAGCAATGTGAAATTCATTTTGCACACACTTTCGGCCTATTTTGGGTCTTATCAAGAAAGGTCGTGTCAGAAGTCAGTGGAAAATTTTCCAATTAATCTCGATTCATTTTTTTTTATTTCTTTGTTACATACAACCAGTTATTAATTACATTTCTTTTAATGACAGCTATTTAATGCTCTGATTAGCATTGCTCACAAGAAAAAATTGATAAAATTGATAAAAGAAAAACTTGTAGATATTTTTCTCCTTGGAGTTTTTAGCGCTATATTTGGCAGAGATTTTAGGAACTTTCAAGGTTAAAATAAAGGTTAATTTAGGCGTGAAGGGCGCCATTTTCTTTTCGTTTCCTTGAAAGGACATTAAATGCACCCCATAGAGCAAAAGAATGTCTCGTTAATAGTGGAAATTTTATGTATTCAATTGGTAAATTGATATTAGCGTGTGATAGACATATTTTTCAATTTATGTAAAGTATTGGCAAACAAGTTGCGCTGCGGTGAGCGCGGGAAAACAACAGCGTTGATTGGAAAAGTGCAGCAGCACATGGCGATAATTTATTGATTTGTCAACAGAATGATCAACAAGTTGCAGGCACTTGGTGTGAGTTTTTCGCGCCAATATTTTCCTTTACTTTCCTCGCCATTAATCCTTCGTGCAACGTTTTTATTCTCCATGATTGACACCATCGCAAATAAGTTCAAGATCAACGCTTTGTGAGTTGTTCAATCATTCAAAAAAAAATGTGTTAGCTTTTTCATTTTCTTCTCAACACATGTTGCGCAACAAAATTCTGCGACATTTCCTTGCGTATGTTCTCCCAAAATATTAACACAACGGCGTCTCTTTGCTGATTTTTTTGTCACTCATTGTATGAAAAAAAATGTCTGGATTGAACTAGAAAGATTTTCATTTAATCATCAAACTGCGATGTACTTAAATTTTGCGATGTCCTCCGTGGAAAAGACTCCAAATTGGGTCGTGCCTGTGAAATTCCACGAATTTAGCGCAATAATTTGCACTTTCATCTGTGACTTGTATTATGATAAAGAAAAAGCCCGCGTCACATGCTCTATGCGCAAAGCACGTGTTTCGCGTGAAGATCCCACTATGGCGATGATTGATGGACTACTCAGGTCCGATAACACGTCTCACGATTGATTAGATAAGCCATTGATTCGTATCGCAATTTTAGCATGAATGTAAATGAAAAAGAAATATACAAACTCGCGAAAAATGCAACAGAAAATTGCGCGAAAATTTCTCTGGGGGCTTGGCAGTGGTTGAGTAAGAAAAAAAAGCGCGAAAAAGCTCACGTGCGCATCTTGAGATTTTTTTTTCAAATGAAAATTCCAATAAAAGAAGGAAAAAGCTTATGTGGGCAATTAATTTGATAATAGGCAAGATTCCTGAGGAATGTGGAAAGGTGAAGATTTTCAATTTACATTACATTCTAAAGCGAGTTTTTTTTCTTGCCTCCGGATCTCCCACTAAAAGCTGCACATTTAGCATTGAAAGGCCAGCCACGTTGGAATTTATTAGAAAGAAAAAAATCAGGGGGTTTGTAGCATTTAAAAGTAAATTAGAATGAATGAGGAACTTCCTCGGAAAAGCGATCAAGACGGGGAAGGGAAGGTAAAGCGCAGAGTTTGGTGCAATCAGTGACGTTTCGGATAAATAAAATTTAAGAAATCTTAAAGATTTTTTTTTTCAATTGAAATTCGATTTAAAAAGGAGAAAATTTCCAACAGATCGTGAGGAGAGGATTAGAATTTTTACTCCAAGTATAGAATAATATTTTAGCAAATATTGTTTGATTGATCAATATTTGAGCGGAAATTGGGTGATTGCTGAATAATTGAGCATAAATTGATCAATCGATTGAGATAATTTTTATTGAATTATTATTGGGAAAATATTAAAAGAATGTTGGACTTATCAGATTAGAATTAAAGAAAAAAATCAACAATCCAAAAAGAATATTTTTTTAGTCATCAAAAACGCCATAATTAAGCTTAATAAATTAAAACTCACCACCACGCCCCTTTTCTTTCAAAGTTTTTTTAAAACGACGCCATCTTGTTATTTTGAAATCTTCAAATGCTTATATAATGATTTGTATCTATATTTTTTCACTTTTCAAAACAAATTCTTTTGGATATTTTCTTCGCAGAAAGTTAGAGCGGGATGCCGCCGCAGAATACGTTGGAATTAGCAGAGAATGGTGCGCAGGAGACAAATAATGGCACCTTTGTGGAGACAAATGGGAAGGATCACACGAAGCCACCTAGTGAGGATATCCCTGACGTGGCAACGGCACAGGTGGTCGTTCCACCAGATGGTGGATGGGGTTGGGTGGTGATGATGGCGTCCTTTTGCTGCAACATCGTCGTGGATGGCATTATTTTCAGTGCTGGTGCACTCTTGAAGCCCGTCAAGGATGAATTTGACGTCACGGATGCCGAAGTGGCGCTCGTTACATCCCTCCTCAGTGGTTTCTACCTCATGGCGGGACCTTTTGTGAGTGCTCTGGCCAATAGATGGGGTTTCCGGCCTGTAACGATGATGGGTGCAACAATTGGAGCCATTGGCTTCTGCACGTCCTACTTTGCAACAAATATTGTTCACCTCTATATCACCTACGGTGTCATTGGTGGTTAGTGTCCGCCATGTTTTTTTATTCCTTAACCTTAAAATTTTTCCTTTTAAATGAAATGAATGCGTAAATGAAAATGGTGGTTTGCTAACGAAAAATTCTCTCAAAAAGATAATTATTTGTTTATTAAGTCTTCCAATTAGCAGAAGGTAAAAACCATGACGACTTTTCAAACACTTCTATATAAATTTGTACGTTTAATTTAATCAGTTTACGTTTTGCAAACCACAATGGATTTTAAATGAACTTGATGAACACGAAATACTATCTCGTGGCTGATGTGCGAAGTTTTTTTTCATTTCTTCTGAAGATAAGGTATAGCTTAATGATAAAAGCGTCGTCATTGAAATTCCCGGAAATCGAATGTGAAAAAAAGTGAAAAAGATAAAGAAAAATAAGTTCGTTAGGGGTCTTATCCAAGGTTTTTATCGCGTCTTCTCAAGAGAATTCTTTCAAGAGCGATATGACCAAATTCCAAGTCCTTGACACAGTCACTCTGCATGGGTGAAAGTATAAAATGGGAATGTTTATATTTTTTAGGGATTGGTTTCTGCCTCATCTATATGCCGTCCGTAATCACTGTGGGGTATTACTTTGAAAGATGGCGCGCCCTGGCCACGGGAATTTCTCTGTGTGGCTCCGGTATTGGCACATTCATCTTTGCCCCACTTACGGATTATCTCATCACATCGCAAAATTGGAGGATCACCCTCGTTATTCAGGGAGCCATTATCATGCTATGTGCTCTCTTTGCCATCTGCTTCCGTCCCATAAAACCGATTGAGGTATAAGATTGCATTTCTTGGGATTGTTTTTGGCCAGTTAATGAGAGAAAAATTCCTGTTAGGTTCCAATTGATCAAGCAGCTGCAGCTGAGAAGGTGAAACTCCACGAGGATGCATTTGAGAAGCGTCTCGCCTATTCGGTGCCCAATAGCGTCCACAACACATGGATGGGCTCCATTCCCAACAATCACTACCCAACTGCATCTGAGGTCTTTCGTGGTAGTGGACAGGATCTCAATGGTCATGCAAAGCGCACGTCTGAAGATAGAGACACACAGGTGGCACCCCTTATGCCGGCATCACTGGAACTCCGTCCTGTCGGTGAAACCGATGAGAATGTCGATGAAAATGGTGCTCTGCTTGAAGGGGGTGAGCCACGTCCTGTAATTGTCCCCAAGAGACGCCATACTGTGTCTGAACGTGAAAGTAGCCGACCCGGAAGTCGACGTGTATCCACCACGGAAAATCCACGACCACTCTATCGCGATGATATTTTCTTCAGTGGCTCTCTGGCACGTGTGCCCCAGTACCAATCCCAAACATCCCTTGGCTATCATATGTCCGTCACGAGACTCCCTACGCAACAGGATAAGCGCGAAGAAAAGGAGAAATCATGCAAATTATGCCCAGAGATGGTTAAACGAACTCTCGCCACCATGTTGGATATTTCATTGTTAAAGTGAGTGAAGTTGGCTGCAATTGCATACAGTGCTGCCACAATTGACTTTGTTAAATAGACGCTTCTCCGCCATATTTGAAGAAGAAAATCATCAAAATTAATGGAGAAATTTTCCCTTGCAGATCTCCAACATTTATCCTTTTGGCTCTGAGTGGCTTCCTGACAATGATGGGCTTCTTTATTCCCTTCATGTACCTCGTGGCACGTGCTGTGGCACGTGGAATGGAGAAACAAACAGCTGTTTTTGTACTATCCTCCATTGGTATTGCCAATACGATTGCTAGGATCGGTTGTGGTCTTATAAGTTCAATTAAGGGCGTCAATTCGCTCCATGTTAACAATATTGCCATAACTCTCGGGGGTGTTGCAACAATCTTCAGTGGTTACTCCATGAGTGAAGCCTTCCAATTTACATATGCTGTCTTCTTTGGCATTGCTATCGGTAAGTTCTTCTGTCTTTTTAACCTCACTTTTATAATATAAGAAATACCAACGAACCGCCATGTTTTTTTTCTCCAGCTTGTTTCTCAGCCCTTCGATCAATAATCGTTGTGGATTTACTGGGTTTGGAGAAGCTAACAAATGCCTTTGGGATACTTATGTTGTTCCAAGGTATTGCCGCCGCTATTGGATCACCAATTGCTGGTAAGAATCTTGTTGCTAAATGCCCGTATTTTTGCGAAGCTCATTCATCACACTCTTGTGACGTCAATACAACCCCTAAGTACCGAGATTATCTCATAAATCTCCCAACAATTTACGTTTGAGTTCAATAGTAGGTAACATCATGCTCCCACCTACTACTGAAAGCTCATATTGTTTTACAACGTGTTTACACCATAACTTTTATATCTTGATTAATTGATAACCACTTGAATTTCTCTGTAGCTATGGTTAGGTTGTCTTGTTTCATTTTTTTTGTTCACGATAGCTTATCTGCTGCAGTTGTGGAGAGGTTTTTGACATTTCTTATGTGATAATAGAGAGTATGATGAGTCGTTAGAGAATCCCACGTTGCTAGAGTAGTTGATTATTAAGCTATTCAAGCTGATTAAGGAGATCAATATGTTGAATTTTTATCGTTACAAATCAAATTACGAGCAACTTCAGACAAGACACAGTTGCCAACTGCTCTGTTAATGGGTTATGTTTGTCTCAAACACGCTTCAAGACGCCATATTGTCTCATTAATTGACTAATTTTGAATGAATTATTAAATCAAATACAAAAGGGCTTGCATTTCTTTTTTTTTCGTTAAAAAGATATTATTGAGCTTTCCTTTACTTTCTGAAGGAAAAAAAATGTTGCTCGCTTCGTTTATGGCTGTGATTCTTTTTTTTTAACTGCAACGGGAAATGTTGCGCTATTTTAATAATAATAATAAAATGTTTATTCATTAAACAAAATCTTTTAAGAGTTCACAGATCTGTTTTCAGCTTACAAAATATAGAAAAAAAAAGAGAAAAATTAATAAACAAAATATATTACAATATATGAAGAGAAAATATTGAAAAAACTCTTCCAAAATTGAAAAGAAAGTTGCGCCATTTTTGGTGAAAGGGAAAGCTTGAGTTTTGCTGTTTTGTCCTGAAGGAAAAAAAGCAAATCTTCAAACAAAATTAATTAAATACCAATCTTTGATTTTTCTAGGAGCATTCATGAGCTGGACTGACAGTCACGATGCTGCTTTCTGGCTCTCTGGTGCCCTGATGACACTCTCAGCTGTAATTATCTACCCCCTTAACTGCATAAAGCGCTGGGAGGATGGCCGAAATGATGCAAAGAACACCTCAAAGTCAGCTGCTTAGGATGTGTCATAAAAAAGGAGATTTAGAAGCCATTCTGGAGCTGTTACAATTCTCTGTGTCATTGAATGTTATCTAAGAATTTTTTTAGCCCCCACTATTCTGTGATATCAGCATGGAAAGGTTTTCAGCAGGAATTTGTTGATATTTTTTTTTCAAGAGAGAGAGAGAGATATTTAAGCGATGAAAAATATACCAAGAACACATTACTAAAAAAAAAATATTTTGTATAACATTTTAAAATAATTTTGTACATATTTCAAATGTTTTTTTTCTGTATATTTTTATGCATTAGAAAGATTATGTTGAAAAAATATTTTATAGAATTTGCTAAAAGAAAGACTTTTTTCGTAGGAGAAATGTGCCTTAATTTTACAACAGAAGAAATAAAATCAATGTAAATATTTTTCTATAATGGATTATAGGCATTTAAAGGGTGTTTTTGTCAATAGTGTAGGAAACCAATTAGATATTTTACTAATAAATGCATATAATTGTGTTTTAGCTAAAAGAAAAAAAAACTATTTTATCAATTTATTTTCATTAGTATGTGATCTTTCACACTGAGAGTCCATTAGATTTTTATAAGGTAAAAAAATATATCAATTAGAGAAGTTAGAAAACAGTTCGTGTAGATTTTCCTGTTAGTTTCTATTTAATAGCGATGAAAACAACGCATTTTACTACGCGTGGACGAAGCAAAGGACTTCTATTTGTTACTCATTTAAATAAAATATTGTTAGAGAAATTTACACAAAATCTCTTTTGATTGTGCTAAAGGAGTTTATTCATTTTTGTGGCTCTTTCTGTGCTGCAAATGGTCAAGAAGATACTAGAAGGTATCTAAAAAGGTATGTAAAAAATTGAATTCTAAAGAAAAGGAGTCTATTCACTTTTGTTTTTATAATTACTTCATCCAAAATTAGTGAAATGAAACTTAAACAAAAGTTGACAAATCTAGATTCTGATACAAATCTTTTCTTTTTTTCCTTACAATTCGTCAGTTATAGGATTTTTGGTATTCTGGGAAAAATCTTATAAGCCTTATAAGATTTTGACATTTTATTTCTTTCTTTAAACAGGTTTCTGACAAATTACTTTTCTAAGCCTCTGTAAAGTTCTTTCTGACTTTTCTGGAACAACTAATTCTTTGTTTATTTTTATAGAACGACAACAGAACGATTTTAAAAACATTAAACTGTCAAAATCTTACAAGAACTTTAAAGTTGTTAGAAAAGAAAAGAAAAAAATTGTTTCAATTTACCCCATATAATGAACAAATTGTTTTCTCGACCCAGGGGAATTCTCATAGCTGACTAGACTCCTTTCAGAAGAAATTATTGAAAATTCAAGGATTTCTTGGTCGCAGAATACGACTCAAAACTTAAATTCTTTGTTTTTTTTTTATTCTCACTTTCTTAACCCCGAATATATTCAAGATTTTTGCTTTGTTTTGTTTTAATTTTTGCTTTATTTTTAAGGGAGAGAAAATTCTACAAATTTAATTCGCCCCATTAATGATTGAAAATACCTCAAAATTTTCGCACAAAAATAAAAGTGGAAGAGTTCAGGAAAAGCTGAAAACGCTCAAAAGCTCACAATTCCCGTTGAAATTGAGCAAGATCCTTGTAAGAAATTCTTCTAAGAAAAACTTCTTTTCCTTTTACAATTCTGCAGATTAAGATTTTTTCAAATTGACTTAATTGACCCCACCCATAATTGTTATGGTTATTTATTTTTTTTGCAATGATTTCTTCAAAAGCTGGCATTAGGAAATGCTTTAGGAAAGCTTAAAGAGACTTTATTTCAACTGAGAATTTTCCTTCTACACATACTTTTACTTCGAATGTGAATTTTCCTCTATTTTCATTTATTTTGTTCATTTGTCTTAGGAGTAATAAGAGTAATAATTTTATTTATGTAATTTAATTTTTCCATAAAAATAACCGAGGAGTGCTATTAGTCCACAAAGATTGTTCTTTTAATTAGAGTTTAATTTACATTTAATTTTCTCTTTGATTCCAACTATATATACTACAGTACAGTACCTAAGGAATAAGGAATTCTATTTTAGGACTAAGGACTCAAAAAAAAATGAAACTTTAAATTTTAAAAACATCTCTGTTCTCTGCTTTAAATGATTATAGAAAAAAAATCCCGCCATGGCCAGGAAGGGCGAGACTTGCGCATTTGGAGCTTCCTGGTCCCGTGGAATGCTATAAATTCTATCGATCCCCTTCAGTACCTGTCATTTGTGTTCGGTGTGCTGTTGAATATTCTTGTGTGGTGACCTTTTTTGGGGACTCTCCCTCACTGAGACTCCTGGCCATTGCTGGGCAAGAGCCCCCATCGGCAGTGAAGTGTGTTGAATTTTTTCCCTGAGAATTCCGTGGAATTTGGTGAGTTTCTCCCCCATTGTTGGCCCTTTCAATCAATCAACCCCCTTTTGGTGTTCAACTCTATCAAGAGCCATTTTTGCACCCCCCACCGTGTGACACATTTTGCATGTGTGCAAAAGAGGAAAATTGTTGCCAAAGACATCAAAGGAGGAAATTATAAATTTACTGTAAATTGCACATTTTCAATATCCTCTACAATATCCTGTTTTTATTCCATCACAATGTACCTACCATGTCTAGTACTGTGCCCATGGCAGGTGATGCAAAAAAATGGTGGAGCCTCCCCATCCATGTGTGGAGGGTGAAATTCAATTTTGTATATGGAATAAATTTTATGACATCACTCACAGGGATTTCTTCCGAGAATTTGCATCCGCAGCTGCATCTCCGTTTGCATATACAGGAAGGACACTCACAAGGTGCTTCAGCCACATTAGATTTTTTGCACATCCTTCCTGACCTCAATGGACGCCTGAGCCACAACATACAGGAAGCTTTCTAAGAGTAAAGTGAGTTATATATTTTATTTTTCTCGCATTTATATTCATATCGACCCATGTTGCTCCACGCATAGAGAGATTCATCTGCTAAATTCAACATGAAGCCCTTTTGTCTCACCAACCCTTCAAACTTTTTTAATTGGCAAAATTAATATAATTTGTAAAGGTTTTTGTTTTCATTTAAATAGTGTTAAATCAAATTTACCAAATTAATTGTTAAAATTAAAACACATTTAGTTAATTGGATAAAAAACTTTTCACTCCACATGATAATTTCAAGTTTTAATTGTTTCGATTTTCCTAAAATTCTACAAAATTATTTTTAAAAAATAAATGTTTTAAAATTAAATATTATTCCAAGCTATTTAGTATTGTAAAAGCTTGAAACTCTTTTTCTCAGAATCATTAAAATATTGGGAAAAGAAAATAAGGAAGAAAATGAAGTGCTATATTATTCAACATTTTAGTTCATTTAAAATAACCTAAAAGTCTCAATGGCATCTTTCAAGATGGCGTCACAAATCTGAACAAAACAGCAACTAAAGATGCACTTTGATTTTAAATGAATAAAGAGCTATAATATAATGCTGAAAATTTTAAATGGAAAATGAGCGAAGGGAAATAAAAAGTTTTTAAGGTTAAAAATCGTTGAAAACATTCAAAAGAAGTAGCATTTTTGCAATTGCAGCCATGATTCTTTTTATCACGTTAAAACTATTAAAAATATGATTTTTTTTCAAAAAATTGTTCAAACTTTTCAATCATTCAACCCTGATTAGATAGCCTTCATTTATCAGAGACTTATTGGAAGCTTATAGGAAGGGAAAGGATACATCCTGCCCAAAATATAGGATCAGTGAAATGAAAATGAACATCAAGCTGAAAGAACATGGCGTAAGGCAGATTGAATGAATACGCTTTTATTGCAGATAAATTTGATCAATCAAGCTTTTTCTTTTTAATTGAGAACTTACGAGAGTTTGTGATAGAGATTTGAGCCAGAAAACGTTCTCGGAAGGACATATAGTGACTCACATATCCCTAATAAGCATTCATTCTTCCATTTCCCTAATTTTTGCGATTTTTGCTAAAAAAAAATCAATTTAGCATAATTTTTAACATAAAATGTTTCGTTGTTTATTATGAATAACATAAGAGCCGAAACGAACGTTCAGGCATATCTTCCCCCTATGGAGGGTCAGGACACAATAGATGGATGAAATGAACATTTTCTTTATTTTTAAGGATAATAAAATGTCTTTTAAAAACGACTTTTTTTAAAAATTTATTTGAAGAAAACTCACAAAAGAAAAGGCAAAGAAGAAGCACATCGAGGCAAAGGGACAGAGTTGAGGCAGGGAAAATGGAGCAGTTGAATGATGAATACTCGGAGTATGGCCAGCAGCGTGCCCCACCGGCTCACTACCAACAAGCACGCCCGATGGTGGACCCGGAGGCGGAAGGTGAAGTGGATCCCAATCTCTATCCACAGGCGAAGGAGTCAACGCACAAAATTCGCGGACGTTACGATATTATTGAGATGTTCTGCGGTTCTGTGGATCAGGAGCTACTCTTCGTGAAGACCTTCTACTTCTTCTTCTACTCGGCATTTGGATCACTCTTTCCCCTCATGGGTAGATCTCCTTTTTTTTCACAAATTTCAAAGATTTGAAAAAAAGGAAAAATATTTTTTTTTATCCTTTTCTCAGGCGTCTACTTCAAGCAGATGGGCATGAATCCTGGGCAGTGTGGTCTACTGATTGGCATACGTCCTTTTGTGGAATTCCTCTCAGCTCCCTTCTGGGGTAGCTATGCTGATCGCTGCAAGAAAGGCAAAACCCTCCTATTGGCATCGCTATCCTGCTGGATCCTCTTTACACTACCACTGGGTTTCATCCAACCACCAGCCACAAGTTGCCTAGAAAGGCGCAACGCCACTGATTACGAGCTTAAAGTCCCACAGGCACCACGGATTCTCAAGCGTTCCATCAGTGATACCAACTGGGCTCTGGATATGAGCTCTGAGCATCTCAGTGAAGGTGTTGAGCAGTATGAACGCGCAAAGAGAGCCGTAAGACCACTATCTGAGGCTGGTGTGTCACCTCTTGATGTTCGCTATGCCACCAACTACAATGCTAAATTGCACGGAAGCTGGGTTTCCCCGCTTTTCTCCTCCATTGTCTACCGTACTGAGGTAAGTCGTTGGTGTTTGTAGCAGAGCTTAAATTATATTTCAAATAATTAAACTTTAATTTAAAAAAAAATTCCAGGACATTCAAAAGGCTTTCTTCCTCCTGATCCTCCTTGTGATCATTGGAGAATTCTTCGCAGCACCTGCAATTACTTTGGCTGATTCGGCTGTAATTACAATCCTCGGCGATGATGCAGATCGATATGGGCATCAGCGTATGTTTGGCTCCCTCGGATGGGGATTGGCTATGTTTTTCGTTGGGATAGCATTGGATCACTCAACGGCATTCCCCGATCATCCGTGTGGTCCGGAGAAGGAGGAGAAGAACTATACAATTTGCTTTGCTACCTTCTCCGTTCTCATGGGTGCTGCACTGCTAACTGCCACGCAAATTAACTTCAAGTACGACTACGAGGAGCCTACAGCGACTGAGGAAGCTCCTGGAGAGGTAAGTGCGCATCAGGGGTTGTTTTTGACAGAAGAGTAGTAGTTAAGAAGTTTTCCAACTTTGTGTACCATTGCAGGTGAAACCAAGCTATGAGGATGAGATGCAAAATCAACTGGCTGCGCAGCTTCAACTTCCTTCACTGGCTGCACCCACAAAACCAGCTGGATCTTCATTAACGTCTGATCTGGGTGCTCAGACAAAGATGTTTGCCCAGACAACGCGTGAAATGCCCGAATGGGTGACAGTGCTGAAGCAATTTAAGGATCTAAAGTGCGGCAGTTTCCTCTTTGTTGCCTGGTTCATGGGATTCGGTATTGGGTTGATCTTCACATTCCTCTTTTGGCACCTTCAAGACTACGGGGGCTCCCCGACACTGTTCGGTGTTGCATCCGTTATCAATCACATCAGTGAGATATTTGCCTACTTCTTCAGCTTTCGACTCATTACACAAATTGGGCATGTCAAAGTGCTCTGCTTGGGTCTAGTTGGGAACATCCTGCGCTTCCTCTACATTTCCTACTTGAAGAATCCATGGTGGGTGTTGCCGTTTGAATTTATGCAGGGCATCACTCATGCTGCCGTCTGGGCAGCCTGTTGCTCCTACATTGCCCACAACACCCCACAACCTCTTCGATCATCGGCACAGGGTGTTCTTCAGGGTCTACATCATGGACTTGGAAGGGGATGTGGTGCTGTCATTGGCGGGTGAGTTAGAAGAAAGTTTTCTCTATTGGTTTACGGCTGGGATCATCTAAGGGGATTTTTCTTTTATCTAGGATCTTTGTAACATACTTTGGGACTACAGCTACCTTCAGGGGCTATGGTGAGCTTCTAAAATCAATTTTAATGAGTTTCAGATTGAAATTTTGCATTTTTCTTCACTTTTTTTCTCAGGTATCACCTGCATTTTTGTCCTGGCTGCATTCATCTTCATCAATTTCTATCGCAAGGAAGGAGGATTTGTATCAGATATCCCCATGACTGAAGATCCACGTCAGGTAAGATAATTCTTCTTATTTCCTTCTCGCTTCTTTATTTTAATTTTTTTTTCTCGGCTTTAGGTGGCCGAAGAGACTTCACATCTAGCTCCTCATGGAGTCCCCAGCAATCCTATCCCACGAGCATTATCCAGCACTCGTCTAAATGAAGTTTCACACATTAACGACAACTACGGTGCTTCATACCAATCAACTGGAGGCAATTTGGACATACCCGGTGGCTCCCCGAGGAATCCATTCCAGAAATAAGGTACCAAAAGTTATTTAAAAAAAATTCAAGATGGCTGCAAACAATAATTTCATAGGTTCTATGTCATCATTCAGGACACAAACCGTGTGTTTATTTTTCTTTGGTTTATGCCCTGAATCATCTATATATATATAACATAATATCCTACCCATTGTTAATGAATCCCACAGAAAGCTAAATAATATTATACAAAAATAATCAGCAGTTTAATTTATTTTTTATTTCTTTTAAAAAAGAAAAAGAAAAAGTTGCTCGTTACTCCTCCTGGTGAGCACAGAATTTTGACCAGAAAAAAGCATTTAGCAAAGAAAAAAAATTGAGTATAAAATTAAGAATTTCTAGGCTAGCGCATTGCAAGAGTATAGGTATTAACTAAGAAAAATTGATGAATAAAAAACATAGAAAATCGAGGTCAGTTTAGGTTATTTTTAGTAGATAAAACAAACGATGTTGACCTCTCTATTTTATTGGGGGACACTTTTTTTAGGAGAAAAAAGGAAAGAAAAATTCAGTGATTTTATGATCTTCATGAAGAAAACTGCGAATTAGATATCTCCGTGAAAATTATGCAAAAAAACATAGAATTTAAGGAAATAATAAAAATTCAGAAAATCCATTTAAAAAAAAAACGTTCACTGTTTAATCTTCACTATAAATGTTCATGATTATTTTCTTTTTATTATTTATGTAATTTCCTTTAAGCAGCTGTTGCTTTTAGCTTCGCTGAAACTTGAAAAGCTCAAATTCTAAAACAAAAAAATACATAACCAGAGTAACCAGACAAAAAAAAACTATGATATATTAATCTACTTTTTGTCCCGCAGCAACGACAAACAATGAATTTTTTGCTCTACAAACCGCAAGAAAAAAAATAGAATTTTGGTCCATTCAACAAACACATATCTGTCCTTAAACATTGCAAGAAAAGCATGCTTTAAATTTATGCTTAAAAACATGTAATACAAAGAAATGCTAATGGGGAAGCTCCCTCGTAAAAATATGTGATTATTTTTGTGAAAGAAAAACATGATATTTTAAGGAATTAAAGGAAAGAATTTGGCAAAGGAAAATACTCAATAAACCAAGAAAAAAATAAAACTAAAGATTACCTAAAATTTTGCACTTGGAAGTAAATTGTTTTATTTTAGGTGTGTGTCTATGCTAAAACTGGTAAAACATAGAATATTGATTTAATAGGAAAATATCGTGAATTTCAAGAATGGCATAAACATAAAGCTTTTAATGTTGCAGCATTTTTGTTGAAATTTGTTATATACATTTTTATTCATTGCGATGTTTTACAGTCAGTACACAAACGCTTTTATGTATTTAGTAAATGAAATTGATTTACAATCTTCAGAAATAATTTTAATTTAGTTTTTTTTTTAATTCAGCGTAATAAATTCGATGTTAATTTTAGCAAAGACACAAAATATAGAAAAACAATAAAAATTAACGCATAGCAATAAAACAAATAACAAAGGATTTGCTTCATTTTCGCAAGCACTGCATATAGAATCGTAGATTAAATCACATTGACAAACTAGCCTTAAACGTTGAGGAATATCTAGAAACATAGACATCTTTTTTCGTACCTGCTTATTCTGCAATCAACATATCATCGAATTTGTTTTATTTTGCAAATAAACTGTTCTATTTGCAATGTGTCCATACTAAGTTTTTAATGTTTTTTTGTTATTTTATCATAGAATTTTTGCTTTAAAAATTTACATTTTTAATTCAGTTTTTAAACTTTATAAAACATTAAGGATTGTAAATTACATCCTAATTGTTAATTAACATGATTTAGTTAGAAAATAATGTTGAATTTCATTGCTGAGTTTTTATGTTATAAAAATTCTATGTAATAAATATTTTGTTGTTAATATTTTTTTAAAAGTTGGAATTGATTATGTAATAATAAAGTAACAGAAACCAAGGAAAGTATAGAAAGTTGACCCTTGTACATAGGATTCTATGTTTTTACATGAACATTATTAGCGAAGACACATACCAATTTCTGCCAATTTAATTCCAAGTGCAAAAGATGAAAGAAATGAAGAAAAAATAGAAACTATGTGACACATCAGTATGGGATAAATAACTTCACACAAATCGCTTTATATCATCATCATATCATTTTTAAAGAGATAAGAAATATAAAAGAAAAAAAACTATATATTATACATAAACATAAAAAATATAGGTATTTATGATATACAGAATAAAAAAAAACTTTGAAAAATGTTATATTTAAAAATAGATAATATTGAATATTTATTGAGAAATTTAGGTTTTAACTAATTTAAAAAATAAATAAATAAATGAAAGAAAAATGAATAACGCGCCATCGGTAGCGGAGACACTATTTTGACTAATATTAGTAAGTTTCGTGTAGTATGACAAAAGGAAATAACTTGTATTGTATACTTTACCTTTTAGAGACAAAGAGAAATGTTTAAAAATCAGGAATAAAGGTTATTGCAAATGAAATGAAAATCTACCCAAAATACTCATTAATCTCCTAATCAATGTCTAACAAAACCAAAGAAAACTTTTCTGGATAAAAGATGGGAATTTGACGATGAATCTCCGCCGTGAGAACACATCAAATTCATATTGTTGTATAAATGTATCTCGTATTAGTGAATTGTACAGCACTTGTAAAGAATATTTGAGAATAATAAAATGCACTCTATGAAATGTTAAGAAAATATTCTTTTTCATTTTTCTTGAAAAAGAAAAGAAAACTCTTCATTTAGAGATTAAATCATTTTTTGTTTTATTGATAAAATCTTCTTTATAAGTAAAATGTGCACAAAAAAACATCCTTCCTTGGCGTTCTCGTCATTTTTTTATGTCTTCTCGCGCTTCTTGAAGTTCCTCTTTGACGCACACCGGTGGATAATGTCAGACACGTGGGATTTGTGATCGAAGATCTTCATTATCTGCCCCCGGGCCTCATTTACCCCATCAATGATCACCTTACTCCTCTGCATGTTCCCCTTGAGCAGATCATTCACACGATCCACATCTGGATTCTGCTCGTGCGCCTCCATCACCTGCAGCATCGAAGACAATTTGTCGTACACTTGAGACTCCAGCTCACACTGAAAAAAATTAAAGAGAAAAAATTTGGTAAATTATTTTTTCTTTTATTATCCAAAAAAAAACAAGATCTCTGCTTAAATAATTCGTCAAAAATTCGATATTTTCTGCATTAAAAATAAAAATATTAACCCTATGAAAAAAAAACACAAATTGAGGAGTAAAGGCATAAAAAGTACAAAATTAAAGTTTAAAAGTCGGTACTAAATTCAAGCTTCAACGTACTAAGGGATGGTCACGTTATTTTGGAAACTCTACAGGAACAAAATGGCCAAAATGTGAGAATTTCAAATGATTTTTTTGAGCACAAAAATTTAAATTTAAGTTGAAATTTTTTTTTCTTTTTAATTTTAAAGACACTCAAGTTGATGAGAAAATACCTGAATAGTACTAAAATGAAGCCTAAAAAGTAATAAATTTAAGTCGAAATAGTGCTTGATTCAAGCCTAAAAGTACTAAATAATCATAAAGTCTCAGATTGAGGATAAGAATTCTTTGAAAAAAAGTACTAAATTCAAACCAAAAAGATCAAAATTTAAAATGTACTAAAAGTTAGCCGAGAAGTACTCAATTCAAGCCTAAATTCATGTGGATTTCAATCCTAAAAAGGCTCAGATTGATAAGCAAAAGCCTAAAAGTACTAAATTCAAACCGAATTGTACTAAATTCAAGCTAAAAAACTAATTTGCTTTTTAATTATGAAGAAGCTCATATTGAGAATCAAAAGCTTAAAATGTACTAAAATCAAGCCTAAAAAGTACTAAATTCAAACTTAAAATAATTGTTCGGTTTTTAATCATTTAATCATCATTAAAGTCTTTGATTAACAAACAAATGTTTAAAAAGAACGAAATGAAAGCCTTAAACATACTAAATTCAATACTGTTCAATGAATTCTTGATGAGCAATGAAGCAAATCCTGTCTTAAAAAATCGTAAAGTACTAAATTTAAGTCAAAAAGATAACTTAAGCATTAAAATGTACTAAATCTAAACCGAAAAGGGTACTAAATTCAAGCCCAAAAAGTACTAAATTCAGACTGAAAAAAATTCAATTTTTAATTTTGAAAAGTTTTAGAATGACAACTAAAATTCTACCTAAAAACGGAGTAAATTCAAGCTAGAAAAAAATTATTTAGAATAGAAAAATACTCAGATCTTCGGAATATTCGATTTTTTTTGCCAATATTCGAAAGATTTGCCCAAAAGAAAATCAAAATATTCTCCATATAAACACCCCCTTATCGAAAAATTAAATTTGAATAAATTAACTCACCAAATCCTCCATTTGGGCACTGAGATGATAAATCTTCCATCCATTGACCTTCTGCAGGACGTGCGCTTGATTAGCCAAATCCATCACTGACGGTCTCCTTTCCTCGCGTGGCTTCACATCCGAATAGCGCTGAAAATGATTATTTGCTGCCTTCCAGTTCTGCTTGTAGGTCTCCAGGAGGGAACACGTGCGTGGCTTCTTGATCGTCACCTCCTGCATTTGATTGTTATTCTCCTTATTATTCACTTGTGGCATTGTTGCCTTGGGAGCTTCGGGCTGCGGCGCTGCATCTGTCCCACTGTCAATTTGCTGCTTTCGTGGCTTCTTTCGGGGTGTTACCTCCACTTCGGGTGCTTCTGTGGCTTGCGCAGCTGATGTACTAGCAGCAAAAGCTGCACTCATTGTCGTGTATGCGAGTTCACTTTGTACCCGAAGTGCCATTGAGATTTCCTCAGGGTCTGGCATCTGTTGCTGCTGCTCAAGTCCCGGACTCGATGTGGCACTCACTGTTGTCGAACCATCCGTGGACGGAGGTCTTGGGGGTGATGGCATGTCCATTTTGATCTCCTTCTCCGGCTCTGGCACCGGTGTGGGTGCCTTCCCCATTGACTGGAGGATTGGAACGAGATTTTTAACCCCCTTCGGTGCAACGCAGATCCCTTCACTGTCACGTTTGCGTAAAATACTCGGACGTGGACTTGCTGGAGCTAGTTTAGCTGGCATTGGGATGATCATATGCTGCTGCTGCTGTGGCTGCTGTTGGGAGACATTGGATGTTGGTTGTGTCATTGTAATAATCTGATGCGTTCCCTGCTGCCCAGTGGTGGAGCTATCAACAATCAGTTGGGGCATATTCGGTTGAAAACGCACCGGGACAGTTTGTACGGCAGCTGTTTGTGCCTGTGTACCGGATGTTGATGGGACAAGTCCGTGAATTTGACGATTCCCCCCAACAACGGCGAATGAACCACCAGCTGATGAGTAGCTGATACTCGTAGCTGTACCACTGGCAGATGATGTGAGTGCCAATTGCATTCCGGACACAGTGACAGCTGCTGACACCGGAGTAGCACATCCGGAAGTTGCAGGACGCTGCTGTATGAAGACACCGGAAACTTCCGTAGATTGCTGCTGGGGCAGAACTTTTGCAATTGGCGGCACAGACACCACCTGACTCACAACGTTACCACTTGAAACGGAAATTCCGGGTACGCTGGTACGTACAATGGCTGCCTGACTGGAAACCTGCTGCTGAACCGGTGTGACAGCTGTCTGCCCTGCACCGGGACGTGCTGCAATGGCCAAGGGGACAACAGTGGCCCCACTCGATGGATTCTGCGTTGCCGTGAGAAGTTGTTGCTGATTCACAGCAACCAGCTGATGTGCCTGCCCCGTAATGGCACCCTGTTGATTCACACTCACAATCTGCGCAATTGACTGACTTCCCGCCGTCTGACTACCCATCCCACCCATGCCTCCGGACACTGTATGATGCGTCTGAGACTGCAGTTGCCCCGTTTGTGTGCCACTAACTTGCGCCAGAGCCGGTGCAGCACTTCCTGTTGCCTGTGTCGCCCCCTGCGATGGGAGCTTCCCCACGTGCGTGATTGTGAGCGATGGTTGTACCTTTCCGGTGCCCAGATTCGTTGCTGTTGCACTTCGCTGCGTCCCCGTGGGGGTATTCATGATCACCGGATGGAGTGTCATGAGATTCCCCGCAAGGCGACTTGCACTGATCACCTGAGCCGTTCCACCAGCCGGGGGTTGCTGTACTTGAATTATTCTTGTTGCCGGAAGTGTTCCCGTGGCCGTGAGACCACCACCAGTTGTCTGGGAGGTGCGTGCTTGCGTGGGGATGGTCGTGAGGACACTCGAAGGTGCCAAAACGGGTACACTTGGGGCACGAATGCTGATATTTGCCGCACTGACACGCACTCCAATCCCTGCCGCCGACAGACGGGCATTGCTCAGCTGAATGGGACGCACCTGGCGTGGGCCACCGAGGGATGTTGCCACGGCAAGACGCTGCCCGGGGAATTGCTGTTGCGGATTTGAGACACTACTGTAGACAAGAGTTGCCGTCTGCTGACGCGGAGCACACTGAACGGCGGCCAGTGTGGCAAAAATCTGCTGCTGCGATGCCCCCGATACCGTCTGAGCACCCGTTGTTGCCTGCCCACTCTGTCCAGCTGGCGATGCAGCCACCACATTTGCCGTTATCGTTGCCCCAGCTGTCGTGGTGACGCTACTCGTGCCCGGCGTTAGCATTCGCTGTGGACGTGGTGCCTGACTTATACTGGCACGAATTAGCTGTGCTGGGACCTGAACAGTTCCCGACATCCACGTTGCAGCTCCTTGTACAGCTGCACATAGAAATTTCAAAGTATTTAGCAAACTTTTTCCGGAAGTTTTTCCAAAAAAAAAAAGCTCTTTTGTGGGGAAGAAGATTCAGATTAGTAGAAATCATAGTCAGGGGAGCTTCGTGACTCCCCCAATGATCAGTTTCCACAGCTTTTAGGCCGTGGTTGGGTGACAAAAATGCCCCCCATTAGCTAAGTTCATCACATTACCCTCTTCCCCGGGATTCGAACTCACGGCAGTGCGGTCAAGGGGTGAACCCTTTAGCACTCTGGGCCATAAGTGATGGACAATTAGGAACTCACCTGGAGAGATGACTGTTGCTGCTGGTGATGGTGTTCTCGGTGGTGCTGTACTCCGTACGAATGTTGAACTTATTTGTGCCCCTGGGGGTGTTGGGGTACGTGGATTAGTTGCTACTGCCCTGGCTCCTGCCATATTTGTCACAGTCGTCACCCCTAGGGAACATCCGGAAAGAAATAAAATTAATTACTCGTGGAAACTTCCTTGCAGGGATTCCTTTTGATTCCTCTTGCTAAAATCCTTACCTCTTGGCACATAAGTTGTCGGAGTCTGTGTCCGGGTGACTGTAATGGATGTCTGAGAGATACTTCGTGCCGGCAATGCCGTAATCTGTGTCCTTCCGGATGTGTCAACTGCCAAAGAAAACAAAACTTTGTACCAAATTGGGGCCACAGACAGCCTCCAAAGCTACTCACCTTGCTTTATCATCGCCTGGGGCGGCATTAAATGCGTCTGGATGATTTGTGCCGTTCCCGAAGTCTGTACGGCACCTGCAATGAGTCTCATCTGTGGCTGTCCAATTGTTCTACAAGACACCCCAAGAAAGAAAACAAATATTTTTAAGGAAATTCTCCGGGAGAATTTGTAGTAAAATTAGAAGCGCCCCCCTTTTTTTGAGCACCTACCGAAAAGTTTGCTGTGTTTGCGTTTTCCCGTCTGTTGCTGGCTTCACAAGGGCCACCTTGGGAGCTAGATCAATTGGGAAGGCGATTGTCTTCCCCACGGGAATCTTATCGCCCTCCTGACCACTCATTTTGTCACTTTCTCACTTTTCTTGGCAATTTTTTTCACAAGCAAGCCAAATTATTTCAATGGCGGCGAAGACACATTTCCCACACACACACAAAGGTTCACAAAAACACAAATACATAGGGGGGAATCTTATGCGAAATTCCACGAAAACTGCCGAAGATTTCATCGATTTTCAGCACTCGGCGAAAAGCGATTAAAAATTTTCTAAGGGGTTTATCAATTTTTTTTTTAGAAAAATGAAGATTAAAAACAAACGTAATTTGCAAGAATTGTAAGATAAAATTTTTAAATAAATGACTTTGTACGTCAGGAAAGCTTAATCTATCTCAGAAAATTCTCTAAAAACTGTGAAAAACGGAAGAAAATTGCAAGAATTAGATAAAATTGGTTAACGACATTAGCGCCTCTAGTGTTGAACATTTCTCTTGGCAGAGATAATAACATAACCTTAAATTCGCACTCAAAATAAAAACAAACGCATCTGGGTTTTGCGCTACGCATTTTCTTATAAAATACCCGGAAAACTCCAAAAAAAAAATCATCAGAAAAGCAAAGAAAAGTGAAACAAGAAGTTTTTGAGATAAAATGAGTGAGCCAAGTTCATCAAAAGACTCCGCTGTGACGAAAACAGCAATGGTTTATGTTTGTGGAGGTTAGTTTTGCATGCCTCCCTTACCATTTTTCCCGAATTTTCACATTTTCTGCATTAATTTTCCAGAATGTCATCACGAGAACGACATGAGACCACGAGATCCCATCCGATGCCGTGAATGTGGCTACAGAATTATGTACAAGAAGCGTACAAAGCGATGTAAGTATTCAAAAAAAAAAAAAACATTCCGGGAGTTCTTTCCGGGTCTAAAATTTCATTTATTATGTTTTTAGTGGTCGTTTTTGATGCACGCTGATTTCCACACACATAGATCTCAATATATAATTTTTATTTTAATGTATAATTAAATCCTTTCAAATAAAGTTTTCCTCTTGTAGGAGAAATTATTCTTGGGATGGTAAATAAATTAGCTTAATTCAAAACCGGAACCACTATCAATTGCATAGAGTAACTTCATTCGCATTGTTTCCTCGTTCTGGAATGGGGGGAGCTTGAGTAGATTTAGACATGTACTTGCTGATGGGAGTCTCTCGGTATTCACAGCATCCTGTATGCAAAAGGGTGGGTCGAGTTCCTATAAAATTTTACGAGAAAAAAAAAAGATTAATTTTCAAAAGAAAAGAAAATTCCGTCAAATTGAGTTTCGCTCTTTACCCGGAAGCCAAGTAGTGGTGGCCTGGAGCAGCTGGTGACAAACTTGAGAAATTGTCTCTTCTGAATGTCTGTGAAATTCTCAATGACACGCCAAAAGAGGATGATCGTTGGGTGATCTTCTGTGTAGTTTCCGCCGTATTTTGTGTGACACTTGAGATCCTGCACGCAAATTGAATGCTCCGCCCCCGAGATGAGAAGTTGGAATTCTTTGTTGCTGAAAATTGACACCCATTCCGTCGGGATGACATTCTGCAATCCCTCCCGGAAGGCCAAGCATTGCGGACGAATTTGGCGATTTAGTTTGTAATCCGCCATAAGGTGAATGTATTCCATCCTATTGTGATTCGTCACAGCAATATTGCTCCCATCGGGCTTCAATTCCACCACACGCGTCTCCCCCAATTCCTCACAAACCACCGTAAAATCCAATCCCAACTCACTCACATCCCCATCGTAGGCTTTGAGGCTCAGCAGGTTGCGATGGAGTACAGGATCAAGGGATGCTAGTTGATTTATATCCACATCTGGATACTTACTGACCAACTTTGAGAGAAAAAACTCCGCCAGTGGTACTTCAACGAGTAAATTCTCATAGAGAGCCTTCCCCAGGATGCGTCCAATGAAGTAGTAGTGCTCCTTAAAATCCTCCACAATCTTCCCAGCACCGGGATTTGGGTACAATTTGTTATCCGTGGTGATCATGAAGAACCCACGATGGGGATCGAAGGCTGTCTTAAGGAGTTCCGAGAGGAATTCACGAAAAATTCCACCACCATCAATTCCCACCTCTTCCAATCCTGCGGCATTTATCATTTGAATTTTGAATTTTCCACGAAAATCAGGTTCTAAAAGAAAATTAATTAAAAATCATCAATTCTCATTGGTTTGAAAGGGAAGTCTCTACAAGGATCTCACCACTTCCATATGCCAGGGCATTGAAGGAATCTTCATAGATGTGAGATCGCCTAACTGTGAGGTGAATACGGGGCTCCACAAAGAATCTATGAGGTTCCCTTTGAGCTCTGAAAGCAAAGAAAATGAATCTATTTTAGAATTTTGCTCATTTTATTATTCTTAAAGGATTTTTTTTATGTTCAATTATAAACTATTGGCGAAGACAGAAATATATTTAAGAAAATGTTTTAAGTCTTTTCTTCAAAATTTTAAAGACGTTGAAAATAAGTAAAAAATGACGTGACGTTTTATTTCTAACAATTGACATTTTCTTTTCTAGTGCTTGAGGCTTTTTTTTTTATGTTTCTTTAGAAACCTTTAATACTTCAAATGCTTGACGTATTTTCACAACGTTTAACGTTTCTTTGATAACATTTGAAGCCCTTTTCTGACGTTTTATGATATCTTTTCTAACGTTTGACGTTTCTTTACAAGTTTGATGTTTCTTTCACAACATTTGATGTTTTTTTTTTAACTTTTGACGCTTCTATTCTAACGTTAAATTTTTCTTTAGATGTTTCACATTACTTCTGTAAAGTTTGACGTTTTTTTTATATATCTAATGCTTCTTTTCTATCGTTTGACTTCATTTAACTTCTGACGTTTTCCTAACGTTTGACGTTTCCTTTACAACATTTGATTTTTTTTAAACTTTTGACACTTTTCTCCTAACGTTTGACGTTTTCTACACAACATTTAAAGTATTTGTTAACTTCTCTTCTAACGTTAACTGTTTCTTTATAAGTTTGACGTTTCTTTCAGAACATTGGATGTTTTTTTTAACTTTTGACGCTTCTATTCTAACGTTAAATTTTTCTTTAGAAGTTTTATATTTCTAATTTTTGACTTCTTTTATTTTCTGACGCTTTTCTAACGTTTGACGTTTCTTTTTACGATATTTGATTTTTTTCAAAACCTTTGACGTGTTTTTTTTTAACGTGTGACATATTCTTTAGATTCTGATGCTTCTTTTCTAACGATTGACTTTTTTTTTAATTTGACGATTTCCTTACGTTTGACGTTTCCTTTACAACATTTGATATATTTTTTTTACTTTTGACACTTCTTTCCTAACGTTCAATGTTTGACGTTTCTTTCATAACATTGACGTATTTTTTAACTTCATCCGCTTCACTTCCAACGTTTCATTTTTCTTTACAAATTTTACATTTCCCTTCTAACGTTTGACTTTTTTTTCTGTTAATTTTTCATAACGTTAGAAAATATCCTCTCTAAACTTTTTTTTTTATATAAAAATAATTTCTTCTGACTTCTGGAGAAAAACCTGAACTTATGGAATTTTTAGGGGGCGAATTTTTACGTTCCTGCTATAAAAGTGATAAAACTCACCTCATCTTGTCCACCGTTAGAAGTTCCTGGAACATCACGACGCGACTATTGAAGGAAATTGTAAAGGGAATCTCCTTGAGAATTTTAATTGATCTTATCTGCTTGGCCGTCATGGGGATTCCACCGTTTTCCATCAATTGATCCGTTGAACTTGTTGTGGGGGTATTGAGAGAGATTAAATCCTCCTGCACAATGTGCTGCAAGTAGAAGACATTTGCACTCTTATCCAGGACAAGATTAAATGATGGTATATCCCAATGATTCATTGGGCAGAAGGACAGGCGCAAGTCCCGATTGTAGATTTGTCGCAGGAGGATGACGCAAACTTTGAAGATGTGCCGCCACTTGGTATTCCTCTCCAGTTCCATTGCTGTTTCACTCACATGCCCACTGGATGGATCAATGACGGGTTTGTAGTTATTTTTCAGCGTGATTTTCGTCTCTGGGAAGGCCAGGTCGATTATTTCGAGGCATAGCGTGGTAAGTCTGTGGCTAACTTCAATAATTTGGTCCACATTGAATGGCATTGGGCTGTTGTCTTTGTGCCCACCAATGAATTCCTCGTCGTGAAGTGTGGAGATTTTTTGACTTAGAAGCGTACAGAAGGTGGTCAGGATGGGTACGGAGGTATTTGCGCATTTAACGATGGCATTTGAGAAGGAACCACCCATTGTTCTACCCAATTGATCCACACTGAACCATGTGGCACGAATGAATTTGGATCTCTCCGCGAGAATTCCGAGCAACGAATGATTGGGTCCAGTTGTGGTGATTCTTCCGTAAATCATTAGGCTATTGCAGATGTGGCATGTAGCTGAAATTGCCTCATGATCATCAACGAGGGAATCAACGAATTCAGCAATTTTCGCCATATGACGCGAATCTCCGAGGATTTTTATGCTCTCCTGCAGTGCTTCCTCCTCAACACTCACCACACTCACGGACAATGGGAGATCTTCATCATCCTCCGAATCACTGTGATTCTCAGCTTGCCCCTCGAGGCGTTTCTCGGCAAAAAGTTGAACGCTATGATGGAGAATCCGGGAGAGGCTTCTCAGGTAGTACGACATAGTCTCGACATTCTTCACCAAATCCAGGTAGTAGCGATCAATGTAGAGAAGGGAATAGAGGAGGGAGCTCGAGTATAACGTTGTGGTTTCCGTGGTGGTTACATTCGAAAGGGATGCGAGATAATTGAGGAATTTCACGTAGGGGAATCTCTTGCACGTGACAAGGTAGGGAAGAAGGAGAATTTTGCTGGATTTTGTCAACTCTGGACTGAGAATGTGACGCAGGAAGTTCGTGAGAACGGCAATACTGCGAATTTATTGAAAGAGATGCTAAACAACACTCCTATCCTAGAAAAGGTCCTAAAATGATCGATTTACCTGAAATTCTCATTATCAGTGTGCTGGAGGAGATAGAGGGGCTTCATGGTGAGCTGGAGGTAGCGAAAACATAGCAAATTTGGTGTGATTTCCGCAGGATTGGTGGGTATGAGGGAACTCTGCTCATCAATTATGTGTCTCATGTAGTGGAAGAAGTTCCTCTGGAGTAGATACATGAGAAGCTCTACGACAATTTGTGACCATGGTGCTGGTGCATCGCCCACAATGAAAATTTCATACATTTGAAGAAGAATCTCCGGGGGATTCTTTATCGAGGCATGCAACTGCCGGAGAGCAATGTGAAGTAATTTCTGCAGACGATACTTCCAAATTTTATGTCGGAGAACATTGTGGAAGATAACTTGGGAGTCCTGTGTGATGATTTCGCAGATTTTCACCTGAAAAGTAAAAAAAGAAAAAAACTTGCAAGTCACGTAGAGACGGAAGTTACGCAGAGCAGCAACTCACCAATCTCTGGCAATCGTCATTCCGTGAGTGATCGTAGAAGAAGACAAAGCGCTTGAGGAGAAAATCCAGCTGCTGCGTAGCAATACGCGTGTTCTGTGTGTGGAAGAAGCTATCAAAGTTATCACGCTCTCGTGCCTTGATGCGCTGCCTCCAGAAGCAGCTGCGGAAGAAGGATTGAATTGTGAGGGCACTCGTTTCCTGCTGTCGTGCCTCCTCCCGTTTCTGCCGTTCTGTCTGCGCTCGCCTAATCACGGACTCACGATCCGGCATTTGGGATTGCCCACTAAAATTCTGCTCAGGACGACGACGGAAATCACCATTGAAGTTGTACATTTTTGCAAACAAAATAAAGAATTTCCTTTTTTCCAATTAGATTTTTGCTTTGTTTTTCACTTCCTGTGACGTTACTTTGACAACTTTGACAATCATCTGATTGGCTCACGATTCTCTCACTCGCACGTCACTGATACTGTTCCGCTCGCACCGAAAGTTTTTCGCAATTTTCTCGCCTTTCCCATCGAATTTCCCGACCGGAAGTAGTATTTAGTGGTCAGGAAGCGACACTTCGTCGATTGCCGATAAGTATTTCAAAAATCCGGTACGAAAAAAAATTGTCGTTTAAAATCTTCAACCGTCAAAAAAATTGCGAGCCCCAATTTCTGCATAGAAGCTTTCTGGAGAGCTCCAGAGCATTTGCAGATGCTCCAGGAGCCCCGAAAATGATTTTTTCTTGAAAAGAAAGAACGAATTTTCAAAATTTTAGAGGTTTTTTATCAGACTGAAATAAATCCGTTATATCTCGCCGAATTCAATCTTGGATATAGATTTATCTACGAATTCCAACGATTTTTGCGGACATTTCATTGGAATTTTACTTCGCGCCATTTTTACATAGGGAAATCGGGGAAAGCGGTGAATAGTTTTGAAAAATTGCATTTTGAAATAGCAAAAGAAGTAAATTTATTTACATTTTTCACATTAAGGGAGATTGGGGCTATTTAAATCAGTCCAAAAAATCAATTTTTGGTTTTTTAGCTCTTCTTTTGTAACCCTTTGCCATATTTTGGGTCCTTCCTAATTTTATTAACTCTAATTATTTTTCCCAAAGTTTTTCCTGGTGAGAAATGCTTTGAATTAAAATAAATGTGATTAAAGAATGACGTCCTAACTGATAATTAGACACAGAGAATTCACATCTTTAAATAAAATCGTTAATTCGTTAAAGGCGCCATGTTTGCTAAAAATGACGCTACGTCTGTAACGCTGCAAGTTGTTACTGAAAAATTATAGATTTTTTCGATTTTTTGCATTCTTCCAACTTATAGAATCACATATTAATAATAAAAAAAACATTTAAATAGTTTGTCTCTTTGACTGGCTTGACTTATTCGTGAAAGTAAAAGAGATTGTGGGGGAAAATAAGTTTTGTATTATTGAGGATTCTTCACTGCTGACTTCTCTTTTATCCAAAGTCATCCATATTTTTTTTCTCAGCAGAAGATTATTCAAAGTCCTTAAAAATAATAATTTTCCAACTTTTCTTTCGATTTGGGTTGTTCAATTAATCCATCGCAGCTACAACCAACCCACTCCACCCTTCTTAACCTTCCGTATGCATGCAGATAACATAAAAGAAGAAGTCAAAATGGATGAGTTGCTACTGTTCGCAATTCAGGTATCGTGACCAATATTAATTATCAATTAATTGAATATCTATTGGAATGCTTTTGGAGGGCTCCGTGCTATGTTGTGCTACCACTTCTTCTATACCTTCCTCCCCCGCACATATATCTTGCACACTTAATTTCAGTTGACGAAGCCGCGCGCGGGACGGAAATAGCGAAGGGAGGCCACATAGGGTGGAGAGATGGGGTTGGAAAAATTAATCAATATCTATTCATTTTCGTGCAGAATTTTCTCCAAAAATTTCCTCATCGCACGACCCTTTTTTCACTTCTTCAACATTTATGTTTTTTGATGATGTGACCAATGAAAAGAGGAACAGATGTTGTAAGTGATTGAAGAAAAAAAAGGTGGCAATTTAGCTTTCTCTCAAAAGAGTTTACCCGATTTTGTATGACAAAAATGCTCAAAGAGAAATGATGAGGACGGAAAAAAATAAATTACGATAAAGATTTATAATTTTTTGCGCTAGGATTATCTAATAAAAAGAAAACCAGCATGACGTCACCAGAGTGTGCTTTTTTAATTCTTTATTGCATGGAACATAAAAAATACATTGTAAAAAATATTGACAAAGTTCAATTGCTATAATGCTTCGTGCATTTTAACGAATTGAAGAGCTAAAAAACACAATGATGACGTCATTGTTTACATTTTTGAGCAAATCTTACAAGGCTTTTCCCTAAACTGAAATTTTTATTTCCTGATTTCTTATTCTTTATAAGATTACGCATATCTTGATTATTTCATCGAATAAAAGGTTTTTCCAAATGATATTGTGGGTAAGCTCCTTTTTTGAAATATGTATTGAAATTAATTTGTTACATTAACCCTTGGAGGATTTTGCTGGTCACCGTGGCCAATTCGACATTTTTTAAATCGTCACAAAATAAAATCTCTTAAAAATACCGTGATAATTTCTACATACATATCTGTATGTAGGGAAGTCCATTACTTCAAGATCGTGATAAAAAAACTTGAAAAAAAATTTTCTTTTAAAAGGAAATGAAGGTCTAATTTTTGAGGTTAGAAACAGAAACCTCGATCCTCCAAGTGTTAATGTTTATTAGATCATATTCTACGACCAAGATATATCTTTGAAATTTCAAGAATTTGTTCTGTTATTTTAATGATTTCAAGAATTTCCAGACTCAAAATACGTTTAACCCTTCTTTGGAGGATTTTGCTGACCCTATAGTGGCTAATTCGACTTTTTTTTCAAAGGCCACAGAATTAAAATCGTGATAAACTTGAAAAAAAAAAACATTTTCCTTTTGAGATAAAATTAGGGTCAAAGTTTTGAGGTTAGAAACCACGATCCTCCAAGGGTTAATTTATAGCCCGGCAGAGAATCGAAAAAACCTAAAATAAATTGCGATCAAGCCTAATTTTGCACTATTCGATTCAGAAAATTATAAGAAATCTTTTTCATATTTACCAGCATGCTCTAAAACGTCAGCTCGTTTCACAAAATGCGTTTAAATATTTCCTTACATTTTTCCATAGGAACCATCGAAGCCATTAAACGAACAAGTGACTTCGCGGAAATTCGTGTTACGCCGAAATATGATTTGACAGTTCCGAGTATTTGGAGTGAATATTTTCATTTTTGTGGTGAAATTTTTCGTGAAATAAATGTGTGTTTTACTTATTATTTCTGCATTTTCTCTTGTAGGAAGTACTTCTTTTAACCCTCGTTATCGCTCGTTATAATCTGTTGAGTGGAAATTGTAAAAACTAAAGTATTTTATGTGGTTTGTGTGAGCAGTTTCTTGGAACACCCAAGTGACGTCACTTGTTCGTTCAATGGCTTTGATGGCTTCTATAAGAAAATGTATGGAAATATTTAAACGTATTTTGTGAAACGAGCTCACGTTTTAGAGCATGCTGGTAAATATAAAAAAGATTTCTTATAATTTTCTGAATCGAATAGTGCAAAATTTGGCTTGATCGCAATTTATTTAAACTTTGGGGTCATTTTCACTTAATTCTACTGGCCTATTAATTTACATACAAGATGCCAATGAAGACTTTGAGCGAGAAAGGTCATCTGAGAAAATTCATAGAATTAATATCGAGAGACAAACAATGTTTCATGCCTTTCATGCGGTCGTGAAAGGGTTAAATGACTTTTTTTAAATTAATCCCACCCCTCCCTAAGGTCTTGGGATCTACTGACCCATGTAGGACCACCAACCAGCGTTAAATGATCATGAAGTGCCATATTCGAATGAGTTAAAGGAATTTTATAAAATAATTTTCCAATATACATTTTTATCGTACCATAGCGAGTGTTAGCATAAGAATCTTCAGTCTTCCTAAGTTAATTCTTCCTAACAGGAGATGGTGTGTTTTTTTGTATTATTATTTCTTCCTTGTATTTACATTCCATTTATACTTTAGTGTTGAGATATATCTATTTGCTGTGTGTGCTATATGAACATTTTATAATTATTCCTTGTCATATTCATAAAATTGGAGAAAGAAACGCAATAATGTACAAGTGTGGCGGACGAGGGAGCGGAAGGGCGCGCAAAAGGAAATGGATGTGGGATGTCAAAGGGGGGCGATGGTGTGGGCTATACGTACTATGTAGAATATGTGGGATGATGGGGTGGTGGGCCAAAAAGAGAGAAGAAAAAGTATATGTATGTGTTGTATAAAGCGGGAAGGGCCGGAAAAAAGAGGGAGGAAAAATTAAGAAGAAGCCTGGATGGGAGAAATGAGAGGGACATACCAAATAGGAGAGACATGAAATATACAAAGTATTGATTTTAATCAAAAGGTGCGAATTAAAGTCTTTTGCGCTCTCTTTCGCTCATGTTGACTCTTTTTTGCCCCCGCAAGATCACCCCTGCCAACCCCCACCCACCCCATCCCACCCACTTGACTCATTTAAGCCAGCGCGCGTTTTAAAATCTTCCACCAGCCATTCTTTTTCCACACAACCCATGTGTATATATATATGTACATCAATGGCGAAAGAAGCTATATATCCAACATTTAAATTAGTGGAAAGTAAGGGGATGAGGAATGTGTGTGTGATGTGTTTCTCCTCCTTTTGGCGGGAGATGTTGTTGATGAAAGAGCGAGAAAGAGAGGGTCGCGCGCTCAAGTCGATTTTATTTCATTTCGAGTCCTCCCCCAAAGTCCAGAAGGCGAGAGAGCATTGACATGGTATGGGGGGTGGCGGCTAGGCTGCGGGGGCGGCAGTGCGGGGTTGATGCTGCGAGGGGGTGGCAGCTCAGCAGAAGAAAATGTGGGAAGGCGCGCAAAAAGAAGAGAAAACGAAGACGAAGAGCGGATGGGGACCACGTGGGGGATGGGGGTGAGTGGAAAACCTCTAACTCATCTGCATAACACTTTCTCATTATTTCATCTTCTTCATTTTCTTTTTCGCATGGTCTCTTTCGCTCATCCGCGCGAGGACCAAAGCACCCTGAGGGGGGAGGAGGGGGTTGGGCAGGGGATGGGGGGAAGACGTCAAGGGGACGCGGGCGTCTTTCTCCGCTTTTTAAACTTCCACCACCCCCGTGACAGAGGGAGCCACACACCGGAGTATTTCCTCTCGGTACTGGCAAGAAAAGTACTTTTAATTGCAGAATCCCCAGGGAATATCTTTGCTTGGCTCATCCCCTTGTGCACAGATAATATATAATTTATATTTCTTGCAACCCCTCTGATGGTCACTTATTAAATCCACAGCCAATTAATACTCAATCGGGGTGACTGCCGGACACTCTATATATGTATGTATGTAGACCACTTAACCCCTCATCAACCCATGGGATTGTCGACAAATCACCCTGACCATCGCGGACCTTTTTTTTTTTTTAAATTGTGCACTGGACAGGGGTCAGGCTAATTACTGCATCATATTATGTATATAGGTAATTTCCACGAGGAGAATAGGGAGAGTGGACAGGACAATGGGAATTGTTTGTGATTTCTGTACACAATATTGTACGTATACACATAGTGTTATGGGATAATAGCGATTAGAGGATCTTATTTAATAAACTTACCTATCATATTATTCTCACCATATCGCGATGAATTGCGGTGAAATGGGGTGTTTTTAACCTTGGCACGAGGGGTCAAGGAAAAAGAATTGAATAAGTTTTTTTTTCTTCCCGCAAAAAGTTCTTAGCGTAGCAATAAGGTGTAAAGATTCCGATGCTCAGTGCGTATTACTTTGCTTTTATTTCTTGATTCTTTCACATTGCAAAGAAACTTAAAAGCAGAATTAAAATGGGGAATTTTAGTATTAATTCTAAAGTAGTATTAAAGTAAAATTTTAGAAAACTCTGATAGACTCTAGAAAGAAACTAGATCAGAAAAATTTGTAAATAACTGAATTAGATATTAGCAAATAACCAAGATTTATTTTACCAAGTTAAATTTTGTCTTAATTTTTTTTCTCTTGATTTTTTTCTCCACGAAAACTACACACTATAAATTTCCGTTTTTCAGTAAATGCTTAGGTTTTTTCCTTTCCTTACGGTTAAAATAAATTATTTTTCTTGATTTACAGGTTTGTCTTCAAAAGGACTAAAATTTTGTTTTATTTTACTAAAATTTCATATAAATTATAAATTTAAATAAATAGGGGAGACCGGGGTTAAAAAAGTCACTTAAGGGTTTAGAAAAAGCTCAAAATATCATATTTCCCAAACAGATAAAGCGAAATGTATCGCTCATTTCTTTAGGAAATTTACTGCCCTATAACTCTGTCTCAGATCATTTTGTTCTATTTTGCTAGGAAATATGATATTTTAAGCTACGTCCGGCCCTGAGAAATTTAAAAAGAAGAAGAAGAAGAAGATATTTTAAGCTTTTTTCAAACCCTTAAGTGATTTTATTAGACCCGCCCTCCCATAAGTTTTTTTTTTACTAAGAAACTTTACCTGCGAGGAGCTACCCAAATGACACTCTAAGAATCAAAAGTTACTCAAAATACACGCATGAAAGATAACCGTATACCTGCATAATCCCTTATGACCCTTACTTACTCAAATGACACGAAATTTTGAAGTTACTCAAATAACACGGCCTTAAAAAATGCTTTAAAAAACAACGTTGGGAAAGAAACCTCAAAAGAACATGAAAGAAATGTCAAAAGTTAGTGAAAATACGTCAATAGAACGAAAAATAAAGTCAAACAACTGGAAAATGTCTAAACATGACGTTAAAAGTTAGAAAAGAATGTCAGGTATTTAATAAAACTTTAAAGAAAGTGTAGTTTTGTGACAGCAAAGATTGAGAAAAGTAATAGCCCTTTAACAGATAGGAAAGTATTAATCTCCTCAATGTGATTCAATTGCATGTTGGCAAAAAGTAGTGCATTTGACGATTTTTCTGTATTTGAACTAACTGGTAGCTACCTTTTATAAATAAGCCTAAGTCCATTGCGCCCTAACCACGTGGCAAAAGAGAAAATAATCATAAATATCTCAACACTTTCTAAGCTATATGATTATTCTTATTATATTTTGGTCTATGTGAAGAGTTCTTTATAAGATTTAGAAGCAAAAAAATAGAAGCATCTTGATTGAATCACCTTGTTCATGAAATTTAAAATGGGTAGGCATTATCACGCAAAAGCTTTATTAAATTCAAAGGCATTTTGTATTATTTTTTATAACTATATTAGTTACGTTTTTAAGTTAATTTGGTTTTTATTGTTTTGCTAAAGATTTCATTGTAGAATTGCCGTCGGACAATGTAATATAAGAATATTATAAACTAATTATACGGAGAGGAATTAGAACATCGAAAAGAACGTAACAATAAAGAAAATTTTTGTGGAAATCTTTATGATCTGTGTTTCCAGATTAGCCTTCATTGGTATGAAAATTATTAGTTTACATGATTGAAAAAAAACAAATACTAACTTAAATAAAAATAGCATGGATGGAACAGTATAAAGCGAAAGAACGGTAAGTAAAACTTACGGGCTGTGATTCTTTCTTTGTCAGTGAAATGTGAAGATGGCTGAAAATTGAGGATGGGCAAATTTTGAGGAGAGACTTACTCACGAGCCGAATAACAGCCAACGCGCAGAAATTTTGAAGAAAACCTTAATCCTAACCTGGACCGTGGTTTAACTTCTAAATTATGTAGAATAAAAAAAAACAAAGGAAAATAGAAAAAGGATTTATTTTTCATTAGTTCTTAAAACTCTTAAAAAAGTTTTCAAGCTTTAATTTCTTAAAAAATAGAATATTTCTATATTTTTAATTTTTTCATTGAGAAATTACATAAATATTATAATTCATTGTTTTTCTACAAAAAAAAAAAGATTTAGGAGCATAAATTATGCAGTGCATGCATTGACTATAAAAAATCTATAAATAGTTCTTTCAAATTCGATGACTTATATATTATTGAAAATTTGTTACTGATTAAAATAAATTTAAAAATCTATTGCTTAAAAATTCTAAAGAATTTAAAATTTACTTGAATTACTTCGGTATAATAAAATATTCTCAAACTGTTAAGAGTGATGGGCACAATCTTCAGGAATCTGCGGAGAAAATAATGAGAAACGAAAGAGTTGAATCATTCCCGACGGAGAAATTAAAACATCTTCTTATAATGAGTCTTTCTTTGCAAAAAAGAGCTTCCAATTTAGCATCATTCAAACCTTCATTATACATCCCAGCAAGTGATTATAATCAAGGAAGAATACTAAATTTTGCAAAATCACCATGAATTGTTTCAGGAATAGTTTGTGCGTAAGATTTGGCATTTTTTTTAACAAAAAAATCTTTCATGTCTGTAAGATGGCTTAATTGAATTATTTACCTGAATTTCCTGATCATTTTCACCTGATCCATTCTGCAATATAAATAATTTAAAGTTTTTCTTATATTTCAGTTTATGCGAGTTTTAGATTTTCTAAGGATCCTGCATTTTTTTTGACTTATGTAATGCATTGTTGACTAAACGCAGATGGTTCAAAGTTGAATGTTAAAACCATCATAGGTCTTTTACTTACTTTCCTACAGCAGAGGTTAATGTAAAGAAATGGATGCATATAAGTATTGTAATAAGGATGAAGGGCAGGATGAAATTTTTTTATACGATGGGTCTTTTTTAGTTCATTTGAATATTCTTAATAGTTCAAATGAAGGGGTACGAATAAAGTTTTTCTGTTTTTGAGCGCTAGGGGAATGTTAGCAATCAAACACCTTGACTACTTTAACCCTTGCCTATGTCTATAATAAAATGTTTCATAAGAAAATACAACAAATATGTATTACTTAAAAAAGAATCATTTTTTTCCATTTTTAAGGCTTTCGATTTCGAACAGAGTTCGATAGCTCTCTTCACATTTTGTGATTAAAACATTAAACTTCTTTTTTTTTCATCAAAAAACAGCATTTTACCGATTAAATTTATAAAGAAGGATTTGTGGGGGATATAAAAAAATAACAACAATGTGTTCGATTCTATCAAAAATCTTTTACTTGCTTTTCTTACAATAAGAATGTTGTGTAGGATTTTAACAGTTTAATTTTTTATTCATGTTTTTGACAAGGTTTTATAAGAAAAATAAAAATTTTACTTTTTCAAAAAACTCGTAAAGAAATTAAAGCAAAAAAAAACGAATTGTCAAAATCTTGTAATAAATTTCACTTGAGACTAAATGTCTTTTAACTCTAATTTGTAAGAAAAAAAAAGAAATATTTTTACAAGATTGACTCCAATGTTGAGATTTATGGGTATGCAGTAGAGGTCCTCATCTAAGAATAATGGGATGTGGACCTCTATACTCTATTCTGATATATGTAAATCTTCTCTTTTCTTACAATTAGTTAATAAGAATTTTGGTATTCTGAGAAAAATCTTATAAGAATTTGACATTTTATTTGTTTCTTTAATCTTGTTTTTGAAAGAAAATTACTTTTCGAGAACTCGTTAGAGATCTTTTCTGAAACAAAAAATTCTTGATTTTTTCAATGGAAAAAATCAAATAATTTTCAAGTTTCTAGCATTTGGACATGGCGTAAAATATATCACACCCAGTCCGTGCCTTCCGTGGGATTGATACATTTTGAGGGATGATATGGCGAAAAATATATATAGTGTGGGTGTACTGGGGAGGGTGATTAATAATTAAAATGGTTCTTGGGGTATGTTGAGAATATATATATGTATGTATAAATTATATGGATATAGAAGAGCGATGCGAGATGTGCGCGCTTCGTCTTGGCATCACAACCCTTTCGCAATCTTGGAGTTTCAACCCCTTTCCCGCACGGCACCCCTCTCTACCGTGAGTTTTCTTATTTTTCAACCAATCGCCACACACAGTTCATATCTCTTGCTTTTTTCCATCCTCCTTTTTCCTTTAAATGAAAAGAGCTGCGTGAATAATTTTCCCGGCCCCCGGTATGACTGTGTGTGAGTGTTATGTGTGCTGCTCTTTTTTGCCCAAAAAACCAACCCCCCTCAGCAGTGAAAATTAGAAATTCATCTCAAACAAAGAAGTTTGCGGAAGGAGATCTTCTTTCCGCACGGTATACGCGAAGGACCACTGTATGTCGTTCTTTCTATACACACTGACGGGGGAGATGGCCTAGCTCCTTCCAGGGGAGGGGTAGGGTGGTTTTGAGATGATGAGGCAAGAGAAGATACGGCACCCACACACACACACACACACACGGGTTTAGCAGGGAAATTCTTAATTTCTAACTTACAGTTGTGAACTCATCTTATTTCCCAGCATCTCTCGAGCACACTCATTTATATTCTTTTTTTTCATGCCCCCTTCCACCTCTTAAAATTTTATCCATGGGTTTGATGCTGTATGGTGTATATGTATAAAAAGTGTGGCACTAAGGAGTACAAAAAAGAAACCATGGAAACGCTTCTGGGATATCGACATGGGGACGCGCGTTAATGTAACCAATTTCTTTTCTAATTACATCCCTGCGCGCAAAAATAATATATGATAAAATTGTGTGCGAGTTTCTCGGTGCTCAGGCGTCCTTTTTTCGCCTTCTTCTTTTCCCTCATTCACCGTCCCACCCCCCTGGACCACCCCGGGCAGCTCTGGGTGTATGCAAATTCAGCGCGCGAGAAAGCTCATATATACATATGGTATGGGATGAGGGGAGAATAGGGTGGCCGAGAAATGAGTGGGTGGTCTTGCGAGAGTTAAATTATCATCGGGAATAGAAAGAGTGAACCACACACCGACTTGTTTTTTTGCACCCCGCCCGTCTCTGCAAGAGCTATACTACCCCCGCAGCATCCGAAAAAAAGGGAGAAACTTTTTAAAATAATGCTATATATGTATGTATATTACATCTTCCACAACATAGATATAGGTATTTAAAAATGTTCGCGTGTGCTCTCCATCTCATTTCTTTAGTCGGCGCCGCGCCGATTTTCCACTTCTTCGGCGCCTTTTCTTTACCCTCGCAAAGACGCGCCGAACACCAAAGCCATTGCCCAGTGTTGCGTCTCTCTTGGCTCTTAATTTATCCATTCCCTCTCCGTGGGTCGATCATGTCATCCACCAGTATCCTTGTATGTGCTCAAGCTCATTATGCAATCTTTCATACACATAAAATATGTATACCTAGTTGGCCAGATTTTTATCCTCCAATCCCTGAGAGTGACCCTAAAACGATTGATCAAAATGAATAGAGCGGTCAATCTCTCCCCTCTGGACATTAAGCACCTTGTTGAAGCATCCTTCTCTATTATATATGCCATAACAATATTACTCTCCCTATGTCAAACTAAAGCGATTATATCACCTTAATAGGAAGATAATATAGCTTTGCTATTCAAGCGAAGAATTTATTTGTTTATCGTGTGATTATTACACAAAAAGGTGACCATTATGACCACCAGTTGCGCTCCCAACTACCCTTTTATGCAGTAAATGGTCAAGCTGTGTTTGGGCTCGCAGAAAAAACTGACTCTATTAAATTGTCGTTTTAAATCCCATTTTAAGGGGTGTTCTGTTTGAAAAAATATTCAAATGGTTATTTTCAAATGGTTGTTATTTGGGAATTAAAGAAAAACGATAAATCGTCAAACCATCTAAAATATTACCCATTTGCTAAAATATTCAAAGGGGTGATTTGAAATTTTGTAAAATTTTTATCAGGTTAAAAATTGATTTAAAATCGACTTGACAATTCTTTTCATTTCACAGATCATGATCAACGTAGACCCAAATGTGAAACATTAGATTTACCCGAATTTTAATGAATTTAATTATATTTTAGACTTAAAAATGCCTTGAATTTACGTAAATGACTCCATAAAAGACGTTTTGACTAAGAAATATCCTCTGAGAGCGTCCATAAAATAAGAATCATGATATGAAGATTGAATTTTTCAATGTTTCATGTGGGCGCGAAAGGGTTAACATGTTTGTCATTTAAATAAAAATATGTTCTCTTTTTTATTGTACTTTTTAGCTTAAAAAAGAATTTCTTATGACTGCTAAAAAAACGCTTAAACATAATCCCTGACTACGCCCATTTTTTGCCTATTAGTTGGTATACCACAATCGTGGCATACCAAGTATTGTAATCATCGGATAAACCGACCACCACAGATCGGGCTCAAACTTGGTATGAGCACGTTTTAGACATCCCACATTACGAAAATGGTGGTGGAAAATTTTTGAACGGTAACAGATACAGACTTCCGGTTTGAAGTTTTCTATAGAAATGTGGGTGTAAAATTTCATTTTTTCGCATTTTCAAAATCCAAGATGGCCGCCGTCCGCCATTTTGAAATACCGTCGACCAGTTCCCTTAAAGCTAGAGGTCTGAAATTTTAGTATGTTGTAGAGCTCAGTGAGATGTTTTCATCAACAAATCATACTTGAAAATCGGTCAAGCGGTTTAGCAAATATGGCGGCCTAAAGCAAAAAGTGTTTTTTCGATATAACTCGAGAACGGCTTGACCGATTTTGACCATCTTGGTATCAAATGAAAGGTATTGAGAAGCCCTACAACTGTCTAGAACATTTCAAGTTTCAAAAACATCCGCAAGAGGCTCTAAAAACAAAAACAAAAATTGCCTAACTTTAAGGGGCTATATCTCCCAACATCTGTTATCGTTTTCCTTTAAATTTTGATATGTTGTAGCCTGACTCAATATCTTTCATCAGTCCAAAAATGAAGAAATTCTATGTCACCGTTTAGAAGATATAGCCATTTGAAAAATTCTTGAATTTGAAAAGTTCTAAGAGTCATATCTCTTGAACGGATTGTCCGATTTTGCTCAATTTGGTATCAAATTAAAGGTTTTGCAATTTTCTACAACTTTCTGGAACATCAGAAACCTCTAAAACCATTCCTTGAGGACAAAAAGTCCAAAAAACTGTTTTGGTCAAACAAAAATCCGCAATTTCGTGTTCTGGAGGTGACCTTGAAATGTATCGAAATATATGTCAAATTATAGCTTATTTCAATACCTTTCCAAAACTAGTCAAGAAATTTCTGTATGTGCAATAGAACTTGAGATATAACCATTTTTGTCTTTCGAATTGATGAATTTCATTAAAAAATCAACTTTGCCTACTAATACTACTTAAAAATTAAATTACAACGCATAGACTGACCCATCCGCGTTGTAGTATACCAACTCTAATAACTGGACGCGTTATGATTGACTTTCAATGCATAAAGTACAAGAATAACTTTTCAAAACTCCTCGATATTTATGTAAGCAAGATGCAAAAAATCACGATTTTGACGTCATTGTTTGAATTTTTGTACAAATCTTTGTCGATTTTTCTTGCTGCTAATCCCAGAGAAAATTAAAAGTCTCATTGGCAATTTCTTACTCTTTTATTGATTATTATCTATACAAAATTACGAATGTCCATATTGTTTTTCAATACAAAAATGAATAAACTCCTTTTAGCTGTGATTCTTTCGAAGAAAAGAATAGCACAGCTTCTGTGTCCACTCTAAAACTCAAGGTCGTCGGATCGGGCTCAAACTTGGTATGAGCACGAATTAGGGTCCCCACATTCCAAAAAACGTATGCGCCGAAAAACTTTTCCGGCCGTCCGGCCGTCCGTCCGTCCGGCCGTAGTTTGGAGCTCAATTACAAGAGAACGGTAATAGATAGAGACTTGCGGTCACCGGCAAAGTACAATTATCGACTGGAAGTCGTCCAACTATGATATCAAATTCGACCCCCCACCCCTGCATCCGCCATTTTGAATTTTTTTCAATATTGTTTTCGCTATATCTCAGCCTCTATTATAGCTAGAGGCCTGAAATTTTAATATGTTATAAGGGCCCTTAAGACCTTTTCAACGATACCCCATTTTTGAAAATCGGACAAGCGGTTTAGCAAATATAGACTTTTATCGAAAGTCGGCCATAACTCCTAAACCGGTTGACCGATTTTAACCAAACCGGTTTTGAATGAAAGATCTCAAAAAGGTCTACAATTATCTATACATAGGAAGTTTCAAAAGTTACCGCTAGAGGGCCTACAATCAAAAACCAAAGTTTCGATGAGTTTTCGACCAGTTTTCGATTAATATCTCAAAAACTGGACGATAGATTTCGATTAAATTTTAGTATATTATAGGTGATAGGTACACCTTTTAATAAAAAATAAATAAAAAAAAATTTATGTCGCGGTTTCAGAGATATAGACCAAAACAGGTTTCCATATGTACCGATTGTTGCAATATTGCCTTATATCGGCTTAACGGTACTTGATAGAGGCTTTTCGATTGAAGTTTCATTAGGTATAGTGGGTATGACCTATCAGATTTTACTAATTTCAAAATTCAAAATGGCCGCCTTCTGCCTTTTTGCTACATCAACAATTACTTTCATCTATTCACATATATTTTAAACAAACTAATTGGCGCCCCGCGAAGCGGGGCGCCTTTTTTATACATAAAAAATATAAAAATATGTAAACCTATAAATATACATATATAAGTACAATGATGGTCCAGCAGAGTAAAGGGAATGTACTGGTAAGTTTCACTTACGGGCTGTGATTCTTTCTTCAGATGACAGTCAAAGTGTGGTGAAGTACAATGATGGTCCAGCAGAGTAAAGGGAATGTACTGGTAAGTTTCACTTACGGGCTGTGATTCTTCCTTCAGATGACAGTCCAAGTGTGGTGAAAATTGAGGTGGATAAATTTTTAGGAATGGCTTTCTCACGCATCGAATCACAGCCAACGCGTGTAAATTCTGGAGAAAGGCTTACTCATGCGCGTTGGCTGTGATTCGTTGCGTGAGAAAGCCATTCCTAAAAATTTATCCACCTCAATTTTCACCACACTTGGACTGTCATCTGAAGGAAGAATCACAGCCCGTAAGTGAAACTTACCAGTACATTCCCTTTACTCTGCTGGACCATCATTGTACTTCACCACACTTTGACTGTCATCTGAAGAAAGAATCACAGCCCGTAAGTGAAACTTACCAGTACATTCCCTTTACTCTGCTGGACCATCATTGTACTTATATATGTATATTTATAGGTTTACATATTTTTATATTTTTTATGTATAAATTTACATTAATGAATGATTTTATTAAAAATCGTAATATTATGTAGGTGTATGTACATAATTTATAAAATAATAAAACTTCTAACCTTCCACAGAATTTCAGTAAGATCAGAAAGATCGATGTGTTATGAAAAATACCTGAAATATTATAAAAATTAATTATTTTTTTATTCTTCATTTTCGCCTGAGAAGACCGTAAATGCCATGAGCACAAATTTTGAGATGTACACGAATGGGTGAAAATTTTATTGATCCATATGCGTGGAAAGAAGTAAAATGAGGCGAATTTTAAGAAATGAGTGTCCATTTGAAGAAAATTTAGCGCGCTTGTGGGAAAATTTTTGCAATGAGAATTTCCTAAGGATATACAGAAAAGCGAAGAAGAAATGAATATCGTTGATGATTTTTCCTCTCTTCCATTGAAATGAGTTCTTTTTTTTTTACTTTTTGGAGGAAAAGAGTATAAATGATGAATTGACATGGACAGGGGGAGGGCTCCTCTTTCGCTGAAGAGTTACCTCTCATGGTTGGTGAATCTCCTTGAGAAAGAAGACGCGGAGATCCCGGAGCAAGTGGACAAACTGCGCCAGCGCCGTGTAAACAAATTTAAATTTTATCAAATATACAAGACACAAAATTATACCCATGAAAAATCCAACCACACAATAACCGCGAAAATATGATAGAGCACCAGAGAGAGAGAGTGAGACGGGGCATGCAATCCGGAAGAAAGGGTTGAGTTGAGGACACATTTAAATTTTCTGTATATATATAAAAAGTGGCTATGGGAGTTCTCAAAAAGAGACAACTACAGCGGAGTGACAATGAGAGGGAAGCAGAATGACAATTTATTGATAAAACCTCTTCTTTGCCATATTTTCTTTCATGTGTATGAAATTAGTGACATGAAAAAATTGCCTTTCTTCCTCATTTGGAATACCAATTCGAGGGCATAGTAATGATTTCGAGGGTTCTTTTTTTTTCTTTTTCTTTTCTATTTATAAATTAAGAAAATGCTTATGTCTAAATAGGGGAGAGGTGACAGTTGGTAGTTGGCAATGCTATTTCTTTAGTTTTTATATTGAAACAATATACCTACCTAGAATAAAGAAATGCAACAAAAAGTTATTATAAATTGACGCTCCCAAAGATTCTGAACCATACTCCTGTGTTAAAAGATAGGAATACGGTTCATAATTTTCGGGCACGTCGAAATAGTAAAATTTTCAACGATTCGTTTAAAATATTTTCTAAAAAAAAATTTAAGATCTGTTTTGTCTAGAATTTTGCGGTCGACTCTGTTAAAAATCTTGTTTTTTACAATTTGACGATTTAGATTTTTTGTTTCCATTCTTTAGTTATGATGTGTTTAAAAATGAAAATTATTTTATAGAAATCTCCAAAAATTTTACTGGAGAATTTCTAGTACCTAGTTTTTTTTTAATAGAACAACAGGAAGATTATAAAGACAAACTGTTGAAATCTTACAAATTACATTCAAGATGTTAGTAATAAAAAGTTTTTCCTTTGCCAAAATCGACTTTTTTTCAGATTTAAATAAATTAGGAATAGGTAATTCAAATTTTTAAATATTTTAGGCTTAACCAATTAGGAAATACAAGAAAATGATTTTTTGTACAATATTTCTGTACATCTGAAGATGGAGACATTCATGTCCCATACGTAGAATTGATTTAAAATATCTCAGGACATACCTACACATACAGAATTTTATTGTGATCGGCCCAGTCGTTTTTGATGCGTTCACTTGCCTTAAATAAACTGAAAAACAAACATAATCAGTCAGAGGGTTTAATTCTGTCAGAAATCTTTTCTTTTCTTGGACAATCGTTCAATTGCCGTTCCATAAAATGGAAAATCAAGGATTTGTTTTTCTAAATAACTATCAGTGAGAAATGAAAAGTAATTTTCCTTTGAAAACATAAATAAAGAAAGAAATCTGCTGTGAAAATCTTATAACATTTTTGACTTAAATAATCGACCTATAGATTAAAATGATTAAATTGGATTTTGTCTAAATTTTCTATTGTCTTTTCTAATGATCCTAAAAAATCCTTTTTTTTGTAAACCAATAAATTGTCTTTATTACAATACTCTCGTAATTTTTCATAGCACGTCTATACTCTCTAACTCCTATGTACTTAATAGCAAAAGAGATCTTTCAAATAAATAAACAAAATGCAAGTATAAACGAAGAACCAAAGTGGACACTGGGCAGCCAGTGGGAATTTAAATACTACCCCCATATGAACATTTATATAGCACAGGGGTTTAAGAGGATGGGAAAGAGTGGTTTGTTTCATGAAGAATATGGGCGGAATTTTCTTGAGAAATTCTCCGAAAAAAAGTTTCCAAGCTTTTCAGATGCTCTTCACATACACACCCACCTCCCTGATGAGTGGTCGGTTCTTTGCGAACCCCTTTTCCATCGCACAGCATCGTCTTTTGCGCGTCTTGAAAATTTCTCATTTCACTGAAGGGTATAGCTCCTCTCCTAGCGAACGCGGAGAAAATAAATTCGAGGGTGGTTGCTTAAAAAATCGTTAAATACATTAACATATACACATAATTACCACACTCCCCTCGCGGCACCCGCTCCCCTCATCCACCACAACCATCCCCTCGAGCATCCCTCGCGAGCTCCCTTTTTTTCGCTTTCTTCTTCATGGCATTTCTTCTTGTGTTTTTCCCGGAGTCTACGCCTCTTGCTTTAGGACTCTTCGATATACATATGTATGTTGGTATACCTACATATTTCACATTTTGTGTATTCATTTGACTATATATACATTTATATCTGTGTGAGTACTCTTAAGGAGAGCGTAATGAAAAATATCAGAAAACGATATTTTCCATCGAAGGGTTTTTTTGCCATCGCGGTGCGCGCAAAATACTCACCCAGCTCAAATGTGAATGTGTTGTATTGAGAGAGCACCGAGTCCACACGGGCTTTACCCTCCTTTAGCCTGGTGTGCTTATAAGATGTTGGGTGGAAGTGGGTGGCCGCTTTGGGGGGTGAGCAGAGGGTGGGTGAGAGTAAGAGAAAACACAAAAATTAAACGAATGAAGAAAACCCGCGCGGCCACCAATACCAAGGAAGGAGCGACACATACAGCAAATGGGGAAAATCCAAACGTCCTTTTCCCAATGCGGTGTGTACAATGTGGAAAATCTTCGCGAATATATTCACTCGCTCTCACTCTAGAGGCTCCTCGGTGTAAAAAGTAAAACCTTTGTGTGTCGGAAAGAGATATGACAAATAATTAAGAAAAGCGAAAGAATGTCAAGGGATGAAGAACGGACGCGCCGAGAGGGTGGGTTTTTCGCGCAGGGATGGTACGGAGCACAGGATGGCGGGTAGGGGGGTTCCGAATGGAAATGCAAATCAACCTTCTTCAGGCCGCCCGGCCATCATTTCTTCCATACATTATATAGCATTTCCTAAATACTCGCACCATCTCCCGCGTACGCTAGGGTAAAGCATTTCGACTTTCCATCCAAAGTCATTCCATTACATTCGCGCAGCCTTAATTACCGAACCTCCGTTCCATATTATTCCCTCCGTCGTCTTCCTTCATACTGGGAATGAAAAATTTTTATGGGGTCGAGCGATACATTTTATAGTTTAGGGAATTTTTTTATTTCACAAATCAATAAGTTATGATTAGAAATTATATTTTATTTTATAGTACCCACCAAAATTGAAATCTTAACGTATTGCGCCTTGATTCAATTCAGCGAATGTTAATCTGCTCATAGAGTGAGTACCCTTTAATCAGCGATAACTGTAATGGCTACCATTTCCTGGTGACGGCCTGCTACTCCCAGTTTACTGATCCAAAAATAATAGACTCCACAATAAGCTTACTTTAGCTGCAGTGGATTGGAAGGGATCTTATTCGCGGCCACCTCAAACAAATCTGAATCTGATCCAAAAATAAGCGAGAGAATAGAAGAAGGTAGAAGAGAGTAAGGAGCGTAGTGGATAATGACCATGAATAAAAAATAATAATTTAATCTTAGATAAACCTTTGTCCTGCGCAGTCACTTGCACCTTTAGCTGTGAGACTGAGGGTCAGAGGTTACTAGGGGAGTTGCCAACAGCCCCTGTGGAGCATCCAAGTTACTTTAGTATTACAAAAAATAAATAAAATTTATCTTTTTGAAAGCCAATTCTTTAAATATTCCAGATTAAAAAAAATTTACTAGAAAATTCTGAATTTCTGTTAAATTATTTTAATAAATTTTATGCATATTTTCAAAGTGGGTTATATCACCAGAATTTCAACATTTTACCCTATATTAGAGCACATTAATGACGAACACAGTGGTAGAGCGACCGGGTAGAATGCTGAAGAAGTATTCTGGGCGAAATGAAACACAAGAAAAGTGAAGCAAAACTCCTCTTCAGCCGTCATACCTCTCCCGCACCGCACGTTTGTTTCCTCGCATATCAACTCTCTATAAGGGTTTGGTGGCAGAGGTGGTGCTGGGGGGAGTAGCGCTCGCGAAGATCTCAACGGGTGGGTGGCCGTTTTTTTTGGCGAATTGCTAGCAGTATGGGTCGAGGGGGGGTGCAAGAAGTCACGTGGGTGGTATGGGCGGAGGTTTTTCCAATGTGGAAATTATAGAGCGCCAACTCAGAAAATTATTTGCATATGTAGATGTGCAATTATGAAATACATGAGTTATTTCATTTGTTTTTTCATTTCTCCTTTTCTTTTTTAATCAATAAAATGTTATACCCGCGCCATCGTGCAACAATGAGCAATATTTTTGCTCCCTCAACGCATGGTGGGGATGTTTTTTTTTCTTTGCTTTTCGTTTGTCTCTGCGATTTTTCATCTTTTTCAATTTTAATTAATATCAAGACTATGAAAATTCTCTTCCTTCCCGCCTTCCCCTCACCCTATCTAAGGCAAGTAAATCAATGCGACGGAGGGTGGTTTTCTTTCTTGCACAAGTATATGGTCTTGCGGAAGAAACTTTACCAAGAAATGCAAAAACCTTTCACCATCGATGTCTCACTCATGCCATGCGGTGAATTGGGGGTGTATGGGAGGATGTCAACACTCTCAAAAGTAATATGTGAAATTATATAAAAGGGGGTGGTTCCTTCCACCCCATCCCATTAATGTGTTGAGGTTCAAAAAAGCCACGAAATGTATGATTTTCTGCAATTGATGAAAATTTTGATAAAGTGCATCGCCATGGAGAATTATTGACTTTCCCTGAATTTTCTATAAACCAATTTAGGGTATGTTTGAGGGTTAAATTCATATATCAAATTCTTCCCCGCAATGTTTTGTGGTTTATTATTTCAACTTCGCATGGAAAATGTGTTAATGTAAGGTGTGGGAAAAGGTGTTGGGGTAAATCCATGCAAAATGGTTTATTTGAGTTTAAACTTGTATGTTTTTCCTCAATATGTTATTTACTCTTCGCACATTGGGATTAATACAAACGTTCATTATCTCACCGATGAACGTATAATGATTCTTTCGCCACAGATATCCTTTCGTTATGCGATATCCACGTTGCTCCCTCCAATTTATTTGCTTTGAACCATTTTTTTGTAAAGATCTGGATAAGGGTTAGGTCCAGAAAAATGCTTTTATTATAGCTTTATGCAAAATGTTCTTAAATGTCTCACAAGTTTGGTCAAAAGGAGTTTATTCATTTTCAGGTTTTTATTCATCTTTGTTTTTATTATTGGTCATTCTTTAAAAAAAAAATCTAGGAATTTCGGTTAAAAGTTTTTAATTTTGAGTTTCTGTATCAGAGCTCGATTTTTGGGAAAAAATTTCTCAATTATTCAATGATTTATTGAAAAATTTGCATAACAGGGAAGATTACTACCTACATGTAAACTTATCTTTATTATATGTAAATGATCTTTCTTGTTTTTCTAAGAAAGAAGAATATTTTTTACCACCTTTTCATTTCTTTCTAATTTCAGTGCTCTTTCGAAGAGTTGTGGCAGCTGTAAGGACATAATATTTTCAGGTAAGCACATACGTACCAGTTTTTTTTTATTAGGGTAGACCATATACATCTAAATAATGCAGGGATTTATTGTTAACAAATTGTACCTGCAAACATATGTGATTTTATTGCATGATACTATAATACCTTTCCAAGAATCATTCAGGGTGTTATGGTCCAAAGACCTTTGTGAAATTTATAAAAGTATAAAAATATTTATTTTTTTTTCATAGAACTAATTTTCCTTAAAAATCTTTCAAATATATTTTAAAAAAGAATTTTTAAGTTTAACCCTTTCGCGTTCGCACGGAACATTCAAACATTGGTCTTTTCCACGATTTAAGTGTTTCATTTTTTCTTCTGTGGTTGCTCTCAGATAATATTTTCTTATCAATACGTCTTCACATTTGCGATGGCGTATTTCCAATTTGACGCGAAAGGGTTAGTTGATTCATAAGAAGTTGGTCGGAAAATTTGTTTAGGTGTTAGCTTAAGATTTTAGTTATTTTTTCAAGTCAATTTTGGTGCAATTACTTACATAGGTAAGAAAAGGGCATCCAAGCAAGCTTTTAACCCTGATCCAGAACTCTTTTAGGGGCTGTGGATATTTTTTTTTAATTTATATTTGATTTTCCCAAACCCATGAAGAAGATCCGAATTTGTGCCGAAAGGTGCAAAAATTTGAAAGAAAATGCCAGGATCTTTTCCCGGAAGTGAATTTTTCTAACTTACGACTGTCGAATTTTCTCTTCCCACGTCAATATATTCCTTGTTTTTTTTTATCCTCAAAAACTTTTTTTTGTTTCATTTCTCCAGATTCAAGCAAATTTGAACTACATACCCTTGAAAATTGCTTTTGCCAGTGAACTTAAAGCCTTCAAGTGCTTTCCGGTTGTGCAATGAAGTGGGGAGTTGTTGGTGTATTTTCCATGTGCACTTTCTATTCATTCCATCCTACTTTACGACTAACCCATATTCCATTGCCAGAGTCCTTGATGTTCTTCCCTATTCTGCGTCAAAATTCATCATAAATTTAGGGTGTTTCTGGAGACATTCAGAAGCAGCAGCAAAACCCAACGAAAGCAAAAGTTCATGCACAAATGAGCATATAATGCTGGAAAATGGTAGGTATGATTTTTTTTAAATGTCGTTTCTCTAACTCACCTACAACCGTCCTCAGCTTTCCGGTAGTACACGTTTTTTTGGCATGATGTGTGGAAATTGTGCGGTTTTCCACCTGCCTGGGGGCGATATATAGAAGGAGTACATGGGGGGTTATTTGGTAAAAGGGTGCGTGGACTTTTTTTTTTCACTGTGCCAAGAGCTAAAAAGTGTGAAGAGGGAGAGACTACGGAAAATTCGAGGAGAATGAGAATTCGTGGAGAGTGCAAGGGCAGTGAATGAAAAGAAGAAAAAATGGTTGAATGAAAAAAAAACGAGGGTGGAAGTTTGCCTAGATAGTCGTGTAGGAGGGAGGAAGCTGGCATACCGAAAGCGGGGATATCGGATGGTCAGTGGGACAGCAGCAGAGGTGAAAAATTGTGCATGCCTCGTGGTGCGCAATGTGGACAATTGTTGCGGCTCAGTGTCACCTCCCCCCACAGAAAGTTGGGTGAGGGGTGGCCATCTAACTCCCCTCGGCGCACACTTTCCGCCACTCTGGCGCTTCTCAAGGGATGCACGAGAATCTTCCCTTCAATTCAACACTGTGTCCACCTCATCGTGGACCATTTCCATTCTCTCGTCCTGTGTGCTTCTTTTGCCAGCTTTTCTTCGCATAATCGCTTTTTCGTGTCACAACGACCAATTTATTCCAGTGTGTGTATCCGCGTGCCCCACGTGCACACAATTTGGGGTGCAAATATTTACATACATACCAACCCCCAACACCCCCAACATGTGTGTGCTTTGTAGAATCCACGGATATAATTTACCAACAAGGGTAGTCTGTAGTGAGAAATTAACCCCTTCATTGCATGTGCTCAGTGTTGAATCCAACAGTAAAATTAATAATAAATTGTTTTCAGTGCGGTTTGTAAAAATTTCCCAAATGCTCTTCCATGGATGACCAAAAAAATGGGGGTTCATCATAAGATTTGTTGACCAATCCTTATATGATGATACAAAGAAAAAAATTAAATATAAAATATTACTACGCAAGAAATATAATTTACAAGGTAGTACCGCGGGTTATGTTCTTACTCATCCTCATCATCCACAGAAGAAAGCAAAGTATTCATCCTTTGGCAAAAAAAATCTTTAAACAAAAAAAAATTACATTTGCGATGGCAATATATGTGCTGGCTGTGAGTGGGGTGACATTAAGAAACCATCATAGGTCCTATCGCTATGTATGGCCGAGAGAGATGGAGAAAAACACTCGAGCATATAAAAGATATTTTTGCATGGCACGAATTAAATCTCTCGAAGACGCGTTTCACCCCATGAGTTTTTCATCTCACTCACACTGCCACCCCCAATCTTAAGATATGGGGTTGATGAGTGGGTGCCCCCTTACGTTGAGGGTGGCTCAAGTGGCGACTCATGAGTTTTCTCTTCTAATATAGTATCTCCCTCGTGTACCATATGCAGAGCACGTGATGATGCGAGATGCCAAATACGCGCATATGCACGTTGGAATGGGGTACATCCAACCCCCACCCCCCCCCCCCCCCCGTCGTCCCGCTTAAAAAGAAAAACCCCTCGCGTTCCGCAAGGGTTTTATCCTTTTACACATTGCGTCCATCGTGAGACGTTTTTTCTCTTTCTAGCATTCATTTGCACTCACCCCTCTCGCCGCCAACGTCTCATCATCAGCTAGGACGTAGCTTTTATAATTTCTCTCTGTCTCTCTCCCAATCACTTCAAACACCCCACCTCCCCACCTCCCTGTCCAAGGGGTGAGTGTACACGGAGGGGGGTAGTAGGGAAAAAAACGCATGCGCTGGACCCGAGAAAAAAGACAGTGAAAATTCTTGATAAAGTATGGAAAAAAGTCCCAGAGCCACCAGGGAGAGCGAATGAGATGGACACAGTGGAAAAAAGTTCCCCCTTTTGTACTTTTTTAACCACCCCTCCCGCATAAAATGCCTCTCTGTCGTACGGTATTGTTTTTCCACGTACAGCTTACCCACTCGCACTCGGACATTTAGAGGAGGGAGGCCGCGAAATCCTAAATTAGTCCAGAAAATGAGGGGAAATTTTTCTTGGGAGAAAGCAAAATGAGAAAAAACCACGCGCTGATACTTAAGACGTGTGGTGATGGGGTAGAGGGGAAGGGAGAAATTTCAGTGGGGTGGGGGTACAAGAACGCGTAGAAGATTTGTGTGTATATGCCTCAACCACCCCCCACCCCATTGACTAATCGGATTCATTAACACACAGGACGAAGGGGGTGGCGGTCACACATATATGTGTGTAGGGGAGGTAGTGGGGAAAGGAGAAGGGGTGGTTAAGGGAGGGGTGGAGGGGGTACCTAATAATGTCTTCTGTACATCTTACAGTCTCCCCTTGTATTTTTCAATCATACGCGAATGGACGAGTGGAATGAGAAGCACATGGGGGGAGGGAGAATGTTGGGGGTGGGTGGTATGTGTGGGATGAGGTGGTGAGTGAGATGGAAAAATATGGAGATTATGGTGCTTTCTCCGTCACTTTGCTCATCAAGAGTGGCAACAAAATAAACACACGGAGAGTTTGGGAGGAAAAAAGGACGCTGAAGGAGGTAAAAAGTTGCCGAGGGTGAAAAATGTTAAGGGGAGGAAATGTGCTGGGGTTATGTGGCATCACACACACACACACACAGAGAAGCAAGCAGGGGGCCAGATAATGAAGATGATGCCCAGGGATGGGGTGCCGTGTCTTAGCGTGGTGATTCCCATTGGAACACACACGCGAAGGAGAACAACAAGCTTTTGGGCGGGGGTGGAGGTGGAGGATACTGTAGCCCTTACTCGTATACCTTACAGTATACATATTAAAATACAACACACATATACAAGTGTGTATACGATGGGGGTTGGGGGAAGAGAGAGTGCGGTGTATAAGAAAATGTGGCGAGTGTCTCGGGGTGGGGTGGGATGGAAAATGTGGAAAGGCGAAAAAACGGAATTCAAAAAAGGGGGTGTGGGTGTTGTGCTGTCGGGGGTGGTACGCGGAGCGGTACAACGAGGGTGTGTGGAAGAGAGATATGAGTATGTGTATTGCCTTCCACATATTAGCATAAAATACAATCAAGTGTGATATACGGCGAGTGGCTCGGGCAAATGCTCAAGGAATAGTTCAAGTCAGCTCTCCTCGATCCTAAGACGTTCGGCATAGGGCGCGCTCGGTGGTCCGCTTATTCAAAATTCAAAATCTATCTAAAAAAAAAACATTTACACCATCGTGGCGCATTTAGTCCAGGACTTTCTTTTCTTTCGGCACAGACACATTTTGGCGCGTTTTTTAACCAATTCATCGTGGACTTGAATTTTTTTTGCCTCAATTCTTATTCAATATCCTACAGAGAAATATTTCTTGTGGCATTTTTTAGTGTGATTCACAAAACCGTGTGGTCAGTGTTTGTTCTTTACATTATTGTATTTTCTTTTATAAAAAAAGTGAAAGTTTTTCTTTGAAAATTTTTTTTCTTAAGGAAATATTTTTCTTTTTTACTCATCGTGATTTTAAAAGAAGTCTAAAATACATTACGAATGCACAGGTGAATCCTTGTCGTGTGTATGTGTGTTTAACAAGTTCCATCCACATTTTAAAAATAAATAAAAGAAAAAACAACATCTCAAGGAAAAGAATATAGACTAAAAAAACAGATTTTAGTAAAATTCTATTAAATAAAAATTCAAGTTAGTTTAAAGAAAATAGGATTAAGGAGAAAAGAAACCTCCCTCTTCCACCACAAAAAAATAGTTAAGAATTTTTTTCGTGGTAAAGAGTAACAGGAAAAAAAACAAGCTACAGGAAGTGAATTGTCGTGTGTGACTCATGTGTGCAAGAATTGTGTGTAGTAGGGGAAAAAAGAAATTGTGTAAAAAAATTGTCGTGCGTGTAACAGCTGATTTTTCCTATACAACACTTCAAGTTTAGTTTCCTCACAAATTTCCACGCTTTTCCCAACATCCGCAAACTTACTGCACACACAACGGATGAAAAGTGATTCAGGAAACTCCCACTCACGTGTTAAGTGTGAAAGGAGTTAAGTGTGTGAACAAAACCAAAAAGTTCTCTTATACAAGAAACAGAGACGATCTCATCCCCTACTCAATTATCCAAGAGGAAATCCAAATAAAGTGAACAATTAATTTGAGGTGGAAACAACAATTTTGAGAAAATTTAAGTAAGTGCTCCCATGTCCTTTATAAATCCCCCCATATGAGAACCCTATCGGAAATGGAGAAGAGTTGTGGGTGCGAAAAGTGTGAAAACCGACGGGATAAATTGCGCTAAATTGTGCTAATTAGACAAAAGGGTGTATTACAAATTCATTTATGAAACCCCATCGTATAAATATTATAAGCTTTTAATGATTTACATACAGTTTTAGGGTGGCTCTTTCCCACCCCCTTTTGTCAAGTGAAATAATATAAATTGTGAATTGTTAAAAGAGTTATTAATTGTATAGTAAATATTTTTCTGTACCTATAATTTTCCAAATTTTTAAGAATTCTTTTAAATGTAAAAAAAAAGTTTAGAAAGTGGTAAAAATTGAAAAAGATAGAAAATTAACCCTTTCGGAAACTATTTGTGTGTATTGTGCAATGTTTAGGCAGTACGAATTCTAAAAGATTTTAACGCTCACGCCACACAAAGAAGAGCTCTAAATAAGGATAGAATTGCAAAAAATACATGTTTTTCTAAAATTCTTTTTTTTTTCATGAAAAACATAGATTTATCATAGAAATATTACTCTAATATTAGCCTTATGATTAACAATTATCATTTCAGATAAATTATTTACTTACCTACTTAAATCATCACAATAAATAATTTAAATCTAAAATAACAAATTCAATAAATAATTGTAAATAGAACGATAAAAAATGAAGAATGTTCTTATGTAGAAAAAATGAATTATTTATAACTACAGTGGGGTCTCGTAGTACGACTTCATATCTTAAAAAAAAACAGAGTGAATACTGAATTCTTCATTCTAAATGGAAGTGTCTTAAGAAAATTCCTTACTGTAAAACCTTCCTTCATTCAAATCATTCTCATCAGAAAATACGATTTTTAGAAACATTCGATCTTTTTGTCACATTTCTGAGTCAAAAAGTTTTCTTTGAACTCTAATACGTTTTAATGCTTTTCTATCCTGTAAAAGATAATTTAATTAATTTTTATTGTGTAATGGATGCGAAAGAAAATTTGAGAAAACAAAATATTTCATGTTTATTTAACGGTGACACCGCGTATGCCCTATTGGGCGCAAAAGGGTTAAGATACGATGCCAGGCGAATATGTAGTCTGAGATCTATTCAAGGGGGGTATTTTATTTTCATTAGAAATAGATGAACTAAGGACTAAGAAGTTGAAGTACTTAGCTTGACTAGATTACTAAAAAGTTCAAATAAGCAGACTTTTAGCAATTTATTTACGAAACTTTTACATTTAACATTTTGACTTCTTAGAGTGTTTAAAAACCTTACTATTCCTCCTTAGTTACACCATAACTGATGTATACCGTAAAGTAGCTTTCCAGAAATATATTATCAGAATAGCCCTTTCATCAGGTCCATTGGGTCATACGCTGACCCAAAGGCTCGGTTTTGAAAATTTGTCATTTTGTTAGTTATTTTCTGAATATTGAGTCCAAATTAGTACAAGACATCATCAAGCACTCACACGATCTGGAAGAACGAAAAACAGAAAATTTTTGAGTTGGGATTTTTTTGCTAAAAATGTCTTATTTGAGCACAAGGAACCCATAAACAATATTTTCAGTTTAATCAGCTCGCTAGATTGATCGCGAACTTGAAAGGGATAAACTACATAATATAAGCAATAGATAACCGATTTGTAAACTAAGAAATAGGAAAATAAGAAAAATGCTTTAATTAATCCCATAGCAAGAGATCATATAAGATTATCCTTATTTTCGTTATTTTCTATCAAAAAAAATATATCGGGATTAAGGAATGGAAAATCCTGGACAATCATCTTCGTTTTAGGAAAGATTTTACTTTGTATATCGAACCACATTAGTTGTGGCAGGCTTTTGGGCAGCATAAAGTCACAAAATGAAGAATTTCTCGTTTCTTTTTTATATGGGGGATTATGAAAAAAGGTGATTCTTGAGATGTTTCACCACTTGAGCCATGAGATCGATATTATTTATTTTTTTCCACTAATAGGTGCTCCGCCCTCTAATGAGTGTCGCCGCGCCCAGGCGACTCTCTTTCTCTCGTGGTGCACCCGCGTGGTAACTCGCAATTCTCACTCATTTATCCACCTTTTGTCATCTGTTGTGCCAATTGCTGTGTTGTTTTGCCCGCACGTTCATCCCCCGTTGCTGCACCTGCATTGGGCAGTTTTACTGCACAGTGTGCAAGACCGAGAGATAGCGACGCCCCGAGTTTATGCTAACCCATGCAGGACACAGTGGATGTCCTCTCGCTCATTTCCTCATCACTTCCGGCTTTTCCACTGCAATTCATTGCACTTCTCATCACCCTCCCTATCGCATCGTTAGATCTTACCGCGATGTCTCAATTCGCGGAAGTATTTGTCATCCCTTTTAGAGCACTTCCACTGGGGTGAAGAGTTATTCTTTCTACCATCACTTTTTGTTCGCTAATTTCCGCCAAAAAAATCGTTTTTATGCCACTCAATGCACTGGGAAAATATTTTTTCATGGTAAACTTCTTCAGGCTATTTTCCAATCGATTTAAAAAAAACCGTTGTGACAATGGAGTAGATTTTATTATGTAAAAGATTTAATAGAAATCTTAAATTTTAGGAAAAATATAAAATAAAGAGAAATTTATTTCTTTTACAAAAACTTCTCCACAATAGAACATAAATAAAAAATTAAGTTAATTATTTGCCTCCCTTAACTTTTGTTCTTTCCTTTTTAATTGAACCTTGCAGGTAGAGAGATCTGGAGTAATTTTCTTGGAAGACGTTCGCGTTGTTATGATTTACAGGTTGTAAGGAAAAGGAAGTACAATCAGTAGCAATGAATTCGGAAGAGCTTTACAGCCTCCGGTGGAATAACCACCACAATCACATGGTCCACGCATTCAATGCCCTCCTGCAGACCAAGACTCTTGTAGATGTAACTCTTGTTTGTGCAGAGACAAGTATAAGGGCTCACAAGGCCGTCCTATCGGCATGCTCGCCTTTCTTCCAGCGCGTCTTTGCAGACACTCCGTGCAAGCATCCCGTCATTGTACTGAAAGACTTCAATGGATGGATTGTTCAGGCCATCATTGACTTCATGTACCGCGGTGAGATTCGCGTGTCGAAGACGCACGTGCAGACACTTATACAGGCCGGGGAGTCACTGCAAATTCGTGGCTTGGCTGACTTTGGGGTATCAGAGAGTTTTCCCATACTCTTCGCCTCAACTCCGGAGGATATTGACATGGGTACAGATACATCAGCAATTCTCTCACCTGCTAGCCCGGAATCCGGATCAAGTCGCAATACGGCTCAACTGCACAAGCTTCTCGTTTCACCGGATAGCTTCCTAGATACGGTGGATAATCTACAGAATTCTGATGCGTACGCAACGAATTTGCCAAGGAGAAAGCAAGCACGGCCAAGAAGACGATCAGGCGAGGAATGTACCCCGCAGGATTTGAGTCAGAAAATGCAAGATATTGATCCACTGCAAAGTAGATTGAGTGGTGAGAAGAATGACTCAGGGATGCATATTGATAATCATCAGGGGCCCTCAAGTGCCCCACAGACCCCACCACAGGGTGCTATGAATTCCCAAATTCACTCCCCAGAACGCACAGATGCCCCCGAAAATCTGTGCACGAGATCAACAACACCACGTTCCAGCGAGGAGCGTAGTGGTGAGGAGGAACAGAAGCGGGATGTACCGGGGAATCTCAACAACAACGGCATCCTCTTCAGTCTCAAGGATCTCAATTCATGGAGCCAATCCCCATTTGCCAAATGCTGCCAGATGCTTCCAAATCACCTCCCACCGCATGGACTGATGATTCAAACTGCAGACTCACCACCTGGACAGCATGAACCATCTGAGTCGGATGAGGGGGCTCCCGAGAAGATGGACGAGAGCCCGACGGATGACAATACGGCGGAGGGTAGAACACCGACGGGAGGTACGCCATCGGCTGTGAAATACGAAGAACAAAATGGCACAAATCTCCTTCCGGCAGCGGGGCTACCTTTTCCACGGCTCTCGTCCGTGTCATCGCTCTCCTTCAGCCCACCCCACAGTAAGTTTCACTTTCGCAGTTTGCCTTTTTTTGCCCACATTTTTTTCTCCACCCCCAAATCTTCATTCAGTGCGAGTTTTTTGCATGCGACGTCACGAAAAAAGCATTTCAAGTTAATCACACCAAGTCCTTTATAGCGTCCTTGCAGATGTGGACGATTCTTGACCTTAACTTTTACTCACGACGATTAAGAGCTCTTTAGATGCACTTAAGGTGTTTTTTTTTGTTAATCCTAAAAATTAGGATTTATTTTATTTGATCTTATTTGAAGTTGTGATTCTAAAAACATTCAATTAAGATTAAACTTTGAGCTTATCAGTAATTCTTTAAACAATTTTTGAGTTAATATTTTTTTTTATAAAGAAAATAGAAATTTCTTGAATATGCCTCTAAATTTAAAATTTTCAAATATTCAGGATTATTGCAACATTTTCTTTTCAATTTTAGTAAGAATAATGTCATTTCAGTTGCTGAACTTTTCTGCTAATTTTTTTAGAAGAGAAAAGTTTAATATTCTTAAGAGAATTTTAAATGTTACTATAGGTCTGTTATTAAAATAATTTTCTTTAGTTTGTGGTTTTTCCGTAAAAAGTTCAAAAACCAAAATATTTAAATTTTGTGAAAACAAGAACTTTCTTTTATTATTTTTATACCTATATTAAAATAAAAGAAAATAAAATTTTCAAGTGATGTATTAAATGGGAAAATTCGGATTAATAAATTATTCTAATTCTAATAAATTATAATTGCAATTTTTTTGTTAAACTTCTTTACTCTTCACAGTTTTTGGCATGGAAGCTCCACCATTGGGACTCTTTCAGCACGCCGCGGAATCATCGAGACTCTACGGATCATCACTGCCGGTTGATCAGCGCAATCTCCACAGCAATCCACCGAAATTTCTCAAGAAAAAATGTAAGTCTCTTTTGAATTTATCTCCAACCGCTTAAAAGCTACACTAAATTAGTAATTCCGCTGTGATTTTGAAATGATAAGGAGCTCATTATTGGTTGGTATCTTGTTGTGTGCATAATTGAAATTAATTGATGTTATTCAGATTAACTAAAGAACCCATCGATGCTCTCACACACACAAAATCTCTCATGCGAAATTGCTTGTTCTTTAAGTGCATTAGCCCATTAATTTGTACGATTAGGCAGTGTGACCGTTAAAGTGTGTGCTTTAAAAAAGGAATTTGATAACCTTTTTTCACAATAATTCGCCATCAACACAGTGAGGGTCCGAGAAATCATGTTCTTTGTGGCGAAATATTCTTTCCCATTGAGAAAATTTTATATCTTTTCTCAAGAAAAATCGTTAAATTGCGAAGACACCTTCTTCACAATGATCACGAGAGAAGATCATCTTGATGTTTGAATTTCTTGGGGATTTTTAAAGTCAAAATATTTCGATTTAATTTACCTCATTAGTAAGAAGAGAGAATTATAGTTCCTCACGGCTATTATCTACCAATTTATAGTCTCACAGCTGTTAATCGTTTTTTTTCTGTTAGAACTTTAATGGGTCATTCGGGGATTTCGATAAGTGTTGGCTTGTGCAGTGAATTATTAAGTTCATCACCTCGCCACACTGGATGACCTCTTCGGACTTTATTCTAGCCTTTATTCCTCTTTACAAGAATTTTTTTTACAGATACATATTCTTCTAATTATTCAGCAATGAAAATTTCGCTGATTTTTCCTACACAATCATCCCGATATTAACGAGGATGCGACTTTTAATTTTGTTGAGAAACTCCATCATTTCTTTTAATTAATTTTCAATGAACTTGAGCTCTACAAAATGTATCGCTTTTTTTCCTAATTAAGGAGGGATTACGAAAGTTCTTGGTGGGCTTTCTGTGATGCAAAAAAAAATCAACGCGATGAAATTATCATAATTTTTGCTTCATTAACGTCTTCTAAATTGAGAAGTTCATTAAAAGTGATTTAAAAGAAGAAAGCCAGCACACACATAAGATGGCTGAAGTATTCTTGAGACTTTTTGATTGAATGATAAAACCAAAAGAAGAATAAGAACCACGGAGGAAATGTTTCTAGAAATGTTTTTACTCCATATATATATATATGGAGAAAATCCACTTAACAAGCCCAATTAGCGAAAATGTATACAAAAACTCCTCTACGAGGGTGTTGAAAGTGAGAAAATGTATTATAGTTTTCTCGCAATTTTCCTCCAACACGAAGATTGCGCCGTGAGGAATTCTTTACAGAAGGAAAAGAATTTAATTAATTGATTTGCAAGTGGGAAAAAATTTAATAATTTTTGCTACATTTAGCTTCGTGAAATTTCCTTAAAAGAGAGTTGAATGAAATGCCCATAAATATCCTACGCCGTCGGTGAAAGTCTTAAAAGAAATCTCTCTTTCTCTTCTTGCGTCTTTTACACTTCCTCCCACGGAATCTTTTGGCAATGTGCGCAGTGACCCGACCAAAAGGTCAACACTCAGCCCCTCGTGGTGGTCCACCGAGATCATGGACAAATGCCGAACTAACTGAAGCCCTTCAGCATGTGTGGAACAAGAAGATGACCACAAGTCAGGCATCCCGAATCTTTGGTATCCCCTACAATTCGCTCCTTATGTATGTTCGCGGTAAGTATGGGAAGAGTTTGAAGTTGGAAAAATTGCGGAAGGATTGCATAAGTGGGCCACCCATTGAGCTGCTCACAATGGGTATTTGTGGCAATAACAACAACACCTCCAAGAAGGCCAATCAGAATGCCAGCAACCATTCAGAACGAGAGCCAAATGGTGGTGGTGCAAAGGATACCGGCGGAGGTTCATCGAATAGCACAACTGGGGGGGCACTACTGAAAATCCCACCACCACCGGGTAGTAGTTCACCCCTGCCGCCGGATGCTGAACTCGCGGCGGCAGCTGCTGCTGCTGCGGCTGCTTCACATCCCAATCTCATGTTTGGCTCCTTCTCTCCCGCCTTCTACCCTGACTTCTCATCAGCCTTCCCCGGGCTACCGCTTACAATGCTAAATCTCCTGCCACCACCTCCACCGCCGCCACCACCAACAGATGATCCCGCCAAATCACCACCGCCCACGTCGCAGTCCTTTAATCACCAGCACGAACCCAAGGATCTGCTGGAGCGACATTGACAGGAGCAACAGAAGTTCATGTCACTCCCCGAGAATGCCATTAAGATGCTGTAACTAATGCAACCGCTTCAGTTTATTCATCCCCTTGGGATCTCCCCAGCATCATGGGGCTCGTGCAGTCCCCTTCTGGACTAGTTCATGGTAGGCTCTCCATCTTGATGTTTCCATACTGCGAATTTTCTTCTGCCGCCACCTCTGCAGACATTGAGATCAAGGGGTGAATAGCTGAATGTGGGAGTGATTATTTATTTAGGAATGAAAAGAAAATAGTGCAATATTTTATTATTATAATTTTGGTTGTGGCTTCTAAGTCCTCAACCTACGTGACTTTATTGAGCCAATGAGTTTTTTTTTTCTTTTATGCACTCATTAATAATTTTGGAAGAAAGAAAAACTTTTAAAAAAATCAAACAGACGAGATAAAGCTAAATAGCCTCACGTGAGAGAAAAAGTTAAAGGACATAGAGGAGTTTATCTGCTTCCTTTGGGGAAAATCATCTCATTTGAGGGAATAATCAGTAACTGGGATCAACTGTAAAATATCTTCACAAAAATTTTCTCATAAAATTTACATAACGGCGTGTGTTCTTCAGAGTATGAAACATACAACAATAATCATTGATAAAACATTAACGTAAATGTTTCATGCATTGTAAGGAAAAAATTATAATAGTGACGTCATTTATTGCATTTTATGGGTAAATATAATTGGCTTTTTTTCAGACAGTTCATAGACCAAAAAATCTTAAGCTTTTTAAGCTATTAGTTATTATTTTTTTTAATCCTTTACAAGATTTAGATTATCTTAACCCTTTAACGTCCAACGTGAAACATAAAAACATTGAAACATGCGCTCTTTTATCGCGATTATTATTCTATGAATTTTTTTTAGAATACTTTTCTCACTCAGAACGTCTTCTTTGACCCCTTATGCGTGAATTTGATGCATTTGCAACATGGAAAAACAATTACATTCATAAATAATTGAAAAAAAATGTTTCACGTTTGGGTCAGCGTATGACCCAAAAAACATTAAAGGGTTAATTGGCTCGACGAATATGAAGTAGAGGTTTTTTTTAATACAAAATTCAAGTAAGCTCCTTTTAAATCATTAAAAAACATTTAAATACTTAATGAAAAGAAAGGAATTTTTCAATGTAAAGTGGATAAGCTCCTTTTCTAACTTTCTCTACTGTTATTGTGAAATTTTTCAGCATTGAAGTGCTTTTGAATTCTACAATAAAAATCTTTTGATTTGTTATTGTTCCATTTGACTAAAAGAATATTCTAAAATGGAATATAGGCAATATAATTGGTAGAATATTTCTGATAAAGAAAAATTTAAAAAAAAAAATGTGATCGATCTCCATAAAGGCATGAACTTGAGAGAATTATAAAATTAATTTTATTAAAAAAATCAATATTAATGAGCTGAAGTAAACCATTGAAATTCTCTCCAAGAACGATGTGTTCTAATATAAAACCCCTTGACGTTAATGCAAAATTAATAAACAGAAACTTTTTTTTGACTCTCTACAACACTTTTAGTTGTTCGTACATTTTATGTGATATTTTGTACCTTTTTGAGTGATTTTTTTTTAAATCTCAAGTCTTTGCTTTCCCTTTTTCACCTCTTTTTCCCTACTCAACCAACCATTAATGTGGAAGGAAAGTCTTCATGGTAGATCCAATTTTATCATTCATTTTTTTCCCAACTTATTTTGTTCTTCTACACATTTTACTCTCCTTTTCCCTCCGCTATTCCCTTTGTGTGAAGTAAATTCAAAAGACTGCAATGCTTTCTCAATGTTTTATTCAAACTCCTAGTATGACAAAGATGAGCATTTTGTCTGTACGAGGATTTTTCTCAAATGAATTTTTTAAACTATGCAAGTTTATTCAATTATAAAATTAAATTTTGCATTTTGGGGTTGTGGCTACAAGAAAAATAGAACAAGTGAGTAAAAGTGATGATGATACAAAGAAAAAAAATTAATAAAATGTGCAATTTTTATTTAAAGATAAAATAAAAAAAAAATTAAAATCAATGTGAGTGTTGAATTTGATATAAAAGCCATAGAGGGACAAACAAATAAGTATTAAAAAGAAAATGTGTAAAAAATAAGAATTTAAAAGAAATAATGTTGTATATATTATTTTGTACAGTTACTGTGTAATATAAATTAAAACAAAAAATAGATACTAAAAACTATATGTGTAAAAGAATAATTCTAACTTTAAAATAAAATAAATAAATAAAATAATACAGCAGATGTGACAAAAAAAGAAGTCTGTAGAAATTGTGAAAAGAATTTCTCATTTAAAAAAAATGCAACACAAACAAGGAACTCAAATGGATTTAATCAATTTTTTGAACTCTAAAATATAATAGTAATTGAAACTAATACAGAGTAATATGTCTTGTACCTCATGTAGAAAAAATACAAAAATATATAAACAAAGAGAAAAATAAAATTACGATAGAAAGGAAAATGGAAAACAGAAGGACCTCTATGAAAATCTTTCTTTATATATAGAAATTATATATATAAAACAAAAACTAAATTAAAAGGAAAGTTGTAGAAGTAAGTTATATATATTAAAAAATGTGAATCAATCTATTTAATCGGAAAGAAAATATTAGATGAAAAGATCTCTTTATCTTTTTTTTAATTAACTATATTTTATGAACACACTGTAAAGAAGAATATCCATGTTTTGATTTTTTTTCTTCAAAAAGACATTCTGTACTAAAGAACTATATACATATATCGAATGAAGACCATTTAAAGGCAATACATTTAGATAATAATATTTTATAAATGAGACTCACAAGGAGATGACGATGTAACCAAAATACTGGATTTGATTCACACCAAAGATTGACAAGGAAATTATAGAGAGAAAAAATATTTCCTTCAACAATGTTTTCTTTTTTTGCAATTTTTTTGGAAAGAAAACACAAAAAATATAAAATCTCTAGAATTAAAAAAAAAAATGAAAAAACGTAAATATAAGGTGATGGAAAATGAAATTTTAAACGTAAACTGAGGAAAAATATAACTTAGAAACGTAAAAGAAAAGAAATTAAGAAATAAATGTTTGAATTGGATTATTTGACTTTTTTTTATGATGATTCACCAAAGGCTCAGACTGATCAGAAGTTCCTTTTACTTCAGGGAAATTATTTCATTTTTTGGGGGAAAAATACAATATTTCAAGTTTGGGTAAGCGAAAAATCCAAACGACACGAAAGGGTTAATGTATTTTTGTGTTTTTATTAAAAATTATTTATGAAGTTATTTAAAAAATCAAATTAATGAATTTACTACTAAATTATAAATAATTTCCAGGAAATGCGAATGATTAACTCCCACTCAGGTTCTTGTCTGACTTTTCAAAACTACAGGTACATATTTCCAAGTAGAAATAATGAGTGATTATACCTATGACAAATTCCTGCCCTGTTTTTCATGTCTAATCTCTCTATATTTCACCGGTATACACAGGTGAACTGAGGTGTATCAGTGAGGCCAGAACTGATAAGATTCCGCACTCTTGGTGCGCTTATCACTCGGGTGGGCCCTTATCGCAAGGTGTGGCCTCGTCGATGCGAAGGAGAAAAATTCTTTCCTCGCCACTAACCTGTTGGACGTTGATTGCGTGTGTTCTTTTATAGGTGTGTAAAGCAAAGTGTGGCGATTTAGTGAGTGATTTTTGCAGAAAACTCTTATTCGGGTCATCAGGTGTTGTACCATATAACAAAATCTCACCGTTATGCTCTAAAAAAAAACGATCCCAAAGTGGAAGGACAGAAAAGAGGCATCAAATTCAGAAAATGTATTATATTTTGCAATAAGCCTCTCAAAGTCTATCACATTGTGCTTTTTGGACGTTTTCTTTACCAACTTCTTATTTTGCAGTGTTCGCGAACGCGTGTGAGTGATTTGACCAAAAGAAAAGAGATAATAGTAAAAAAAGAAAAAAAAACTCACCAGAAGCTACATAATATTCAGGTAAGCAGTAAAAGAGGGAAGGGAAAAGGTGATTCACCATGTAGAAGAAAAATAAAATAAATCAGATTGATGCTTCTTCTTCCATTTGACATAATTTTTAACAACACTCTTTTTCTTTAATTGCATACATTTAAAATTTAAATAGTCGATTTAAATGTGGTTTTTGTAGAGAATTCGGTGATGACATACATTGCTTAGTCAGTGATTTGTTACGCGCGCACAAAACTCAGGTTTCTCCATATTGTGTGTATCACACACCTTTTATCTCCTCATACGCGCACTAATCGGAAAGTCTTGGTTTTTGTGCTGTATGTTAGAGATAACAATTTTTTATCACAATAATGTAGTCTTTTTATCGCAATGGAGAAGCACCTTGTGCCTTATTGAGTGTGAAGTTGCGCAAAATAATTAAATTTCCAGTAGCAAGCATCAATATGAAGTTGAATACGAATCATATAAAATTCTATGAAACGCCATATTTGCTTCAAGAGTTCACAGGTTTTTTTCCCTTTATTTCACTTTCATTTATTGTAACTTTAAAGGTAAAGCAAACGTGAAATAAAATCTTGGTAAAGTATTTTTTTTTTTCTAACAAGAACTAAGTAGTTCAACTATTTTAAGGATTTGAAAATCTTTGATTTTAAGCACATCATCAATCATAGAAAGAACTGAACCAAAATACTTAATTTTAGTTCTTTCTGCTCTTTTAGGCAGTATTCTTAGTCTTAACTTTTCGATATTTGTACAAAAAGATCACAAAATCATTGAAAAGAAATTAGTTTTGTGTTCTTGTCGTCTAAAGCGTTGATAAATTTCAGAAAAATTGAATTTTAGCTTAACAAAACCTGAAAAGAATAATTAAATTATTGTCGAAACGTCGCTGTAGCAGAGAAGTGGTGCCTTTTCTTTTTCCTGGTATGATTTTCCGATTTGGTCCCTGAAACGTATAGTAAACTTTTCCAGTTTAATTATCAAACAAGAAATAAGAATATGTTCCAAAGAACATCCTTTTTTGGGAGGAAGGGTGAAAAATTGGGCTAAATAAAGTACCTACCTACTAAAGAATTTCCTAACTATGATTAAGTAGATCAATTTGTTATCATGGCCTGTTCATTTTGAAAGCCAGGCGAAGGAGATAACGAGACTCTAATCAATTTTGTTGCGCTAAAATATTGACTTACGCGCGAGGTTTCGGCGACCATTTTATTTCTCGGAATTATATAAAATTTCTTAATGCCTTTCTCAATTAATCACCGTTTATGCGGGGGCTTCTTTTCAGTGTCACACCATGGTGGGGAGACTCATTCTTCTTGTGAGTCTCACGGCGCTCCTGCGATGTGGCGATGTCCATGCCCAGGAGAATGCCCAGACGAGAATATCGGCAGCCCTGGAGGAATGCTACAGAGATCCCGAAGTATTTAATCGGGAAAATCGACTACCACACACACCTGAAATGCTAATTGAGCTGATAAGGAAAGTGGAGGATTCACCTGATTGGCGACAGGACATACGACAGCTCGCTTTGAGTCTTGTTCATCGTTTTCGGCAGGATGGCATTGAATTGGCTCCCGGGGTAGCTGTTACAGATTCAGTCCTTCCCTTCAGCCCAAGTGGCTTCCAATTCACCAAGCATCGCATCATCTTGCAGCGTCTAATCCCAGGAAATGCCGTCCAGTTTCCCAATGAAACGCTAACAGTCACCGAAAGGGTAAGTACACAAAGGGGCAAACAACCAATTAAACTCAAATACTTTTTTTCTTCCGTTAATCAGTTTATTTTTTTATAAAATAAATAATTTGTTGAGAATTCTTATAGTCTAAGAAAACTTTTTAAGACTCATTCGTGAGTTTTGGGATTATTTTTGCAAAATTCTCTATCATCTCGATGTATTTGCTTGCGTAGATAAATTCATTGTGATCATGGGCAAGCAATGGAGTCTTGTTCATTGGTATAAATCCAATGGCGGGAATATTCTTACCACGTATGTATCTAGAATCTGACACCATTGGGAGAACCTCATTGCGTACATCAAAATTCAATTCGGTAAAAAGATCCTGAAGGGCAGCATATTGTGGATTAGTATTATCAATTGGTACATAGGGGGATTTAATGTCCTTCTCCTCAAAGGACAATTCAATACCACCCCCAGATTCTTCTATCCACTGCCTAAGTTGTCCCTCAAATTCGTCAAGATCTTCCTGAGGTGGGAGACGAATATCAAATGTGGCCGTGAGCTTCTCGGGGATAACGTTCGTTTGAACCCCTCCGGAAACTTTGGTCAAATTTATAGAAGTCACATTACCCAATGGAATCCCTTCTTGCACCTTCTCCATTTCAATTTGTCGACGATCCATTAATTTTGCAATGATTGCAGCAAATTTCTCCCCAGCTGTATTTTCAGACAGTATAGCTGCATGGCCAGGTTGACCAGTAGCTGTTAAAATTGTACGCCACATGGTTTTTTCCGCATAAAAGAGAAAATAATTTTCTACGTCAAATGGGGAACTCTCATCGAGAGCAAAACCCACATTGAGATCCCGAAATTCTTGGGTCTCAACGAAAGCTTTCATCCCATGCTTGCCACCGATTTCCTCATCTGGTACATAGGTAATGTGAAGCGTTCGTTTGGGTTGGAACCCTTGGCTCTGAAGTTGTCTAATTGCACCCAAATAGGCCATTCCTTGACCCTTTGTATCTTGCGTTCCACGTGCATAGATCCTACCTTGGGAGTCAATTTCGGCACCAAATGGTGGATGTGACCAACTTTCTGCATAAACCGGAACGACATCCATGTGGGAGTTAAGGAGGATTGTTGGCAATTCGGGTTCACTTCCTTGCCACGTTATGACCACAATGGGCTTTTCCGGTAAGCTGGGATGATGTACAGTTGATGGGAGGTTCAGAGAGTCCGCCTGACGTTGCAAAAACTCCACACAAGGTCCTGTAAGAAAATAAGTCCTCTTAGAATCTCGGGGCACCGTTTGAAATTAATTTCAGAGGATATTTGTATTTCAATTTTAGAATTTAGTCGCCCCTCGTGTTTTTTTCATTGCACATTACTATGTACATAGAGCCTACAATATTTGATAAATGTTTGAAATATAATGAAAGCTTCAATAAAATATCAACGCTGCTGCTGGTGCTATCTTGAGTGTCACAGATATCGATAATAATTTATTTGTTCATGCTGTTCAATATTTTTAAGTTGTTCCCAATCAATGATTTTTTAAATTTATATTTAAAAGACTGGAAAACATCAGTTTTAACTCTTTAAGGATCGCAAGAAGCATCACGATTTGGCCTTTTCTTTGGTCATGTTTAGGTTTGCTACTAATGTTCGCTAAAGTAACTAATTTTCGAAATATTTGGGAAAATTAAACAATAAAATTTGAAATTAGTAAAAGTTTATTGCACGACATTTTCTTTGGACAATTTTCTTTCTAAAGATGAAAATCGTATCTTATCATCTAATGAGGTTTCTCAATGACTTCCGTTCGTATTTTATCAATAATATCCACCTAATCCCACAAATTCATTCCATTTTATGTCTACATATTCTAAAAATAACCATCACAAATCAATATTAAAATTAAGTTCTAAACTCCAGTGAGTTTCTCAATGATTCTAGCAAAATTCTTAATGGCCTGCATGTATTGGTTGGCATAAATAAATTCGTTGTGAGCATGAAAACGTATTGGGGTATGATTCATGGGATTGAATCCAATTGCACGAACTCCCTTTGGACGGACGAATCTCATGTCAGTTACTCCAGGCATTATTTGAAGGTCCAACGAGGATGCCAATTCAGTCATTGTATCCTTGAAGGTAACCCAGAATGGGTCTGAATCATCGAGGATTGTTGGTGGTGACGGATTATCTTTTACTTCAAATGTTAGCTCAATATTTCCTCCAGCTTCCTCAATGAAACCCTTTAGCATCTCAAGGTAGGCATCTTGGTCCTCATCAAGGGCTAGACGTATGTCAAAGAAGGCCGAAAGTTCCTCGGGGATAACATTCGTCTGAATTCCTCCTTGGACCTTTGTGAGATTTATCGACGTTACATTGCCCCACGGGACACCATTTTGCAATTTTGCCATTTGCATTTGGCGATAATTCATTATCTTTGCAATGAGTCGACTGAATCCCTCTCCAGATGTTTTTTCCGCAAGTATAGCTCCATGTCCTGGATTACCTTTTGCCTTAAAAATTGGGGCCCATCTTGTTTTTTCGGCATTAAATACAAATAAACTTTCAAAGGGAGCCGTGGCTCCTTCATCAATTGCAAAACCAATGTTGAGATCCCGAAATTCTTGAGTCTCAACAAAAGCCTTCATCCCATGATCAGCTCCGATCTCCTCATCGGGAACATACATGATGTGCAGTGTTCTTTTGGGTTGGAAACCTTCATCCTGGAGTTGTCTAACTGCACCCAGATAGGCCGTCCCTTGACCCTTTGTATCCTGTGAACCACGAGCAAAAATCCTTCCTTGTGCATCAATTTCAGCACCAAAAGGTGGATGAGACCAACTTTCAGGATAAACCGGAACAACATCCATGTGGGAGTTGAGGAGAATTGTTGGTAATTCGGGATTCGTTCCCTGCCACGTTATGATCACAATGGGTTTATTTGGTAAGCTGGGATGATGTACAATAAGAGGAAGATTCAGTGAATCCGCCTGACGTTGTAGAAATTCAACGCAAGGTCCTAAAAAAATTCATACGTATATAGCCTTGATATAGCAGGGGCTTTAATCGTGACATTGAATTTCTTTTCTTAAGCAATTAAAACGTATACTTTTGCTTTCTTGATCGCGGTATTATGGGATTTTTTGTAGCTTTTTTTGGGAGCAACATAGGTGAATGTGTTAATTCAAAGAAATAACAATTTTCTCCAAGGCTTTCGGCGGTTTAACACGATTCCAAAGCTTCGATCAAAGCTCTGGAAAAGCTTGTGTTTTATTTGAATTAATACATTCACCACGGCTCCTCTAGGTAGAAGATGAAATCTCCAAAAACGACTTAACCCCTTAAGGACTGTATGAAATGCAGCGGGTGCAATGACCCGAAAATAATTTTTGGGGTTTTTTTGGGCTTAAATAAGACCTTTTTGGCCAAAGTTTCTTACTTAATTCAAAAATCTGATCTTAAAATGTCCAGGGATCATAAAGACAGCGTCTTGCATTGGTTTTGACTCAAAAATAAAAAAATAATAATTAACTAAAGTCCGATAATTTCAAGAAGAGTCATGGGTCGAACACGTCCAATTAGTCGTTAAGCGGTTAAAACCATAAAACATAAGTCACGAGATTAAATCCTCTGTCTATTAAGAGTAATAGTTTCTTCATTATTAAAAAAAAAACGATCATAAATTTTATATTTTTGACTGGAGTTACCTAAAAGTTTGGCTTTGGGACCAAAATTAATTTAATTTTGATACAACGACACCCAAAACTGATGATCTTCAAATTAATTTTTAACCACAGTGTGCTTTAAGTTAATTCACAAAAATATTACAAGCAACAGAAATCAACCCTTTTTTATTTTACCTCCAGTAGAGATGGTGAAAAAAAAACTTCCCGGAAATCCTTTAGATTTTGAAACACAAATTGATTTAATTAGCCTCTGATTTCCTTATTTATTTTGCTCGGAAATTTCCTTATCACTCCATTTTGCAATTTGTATTTTTTATCCTTTAATATAATGGCCTATTTTAAATTTTTCCTCTATCGCTAAATTAAGAAAATGAGAATGGTGAAACGCAACCGACGCAAACCTTATTAGAATCATTTCCGTATTGAATTTAAGATTTTTTATACCATTATCGCGTGAGATTCAATGTTATAATAATCATTTTCCTTCAACTTTCACTGGCACGGTGAATTTTCCTTTATTTCTTACCATAATCTGGGTCAGGATGCACACTGGGAATCCTCAAGTATTCCTGAAGAATCTGAATCTCTTTGTTGGTCTCCCACCAATCGCTAATGTGTCGCTGGTAGTGTTGATAGAAACGATGGTAGAACCAACTTGGGGCTCTTGTTGCGCCAAATGTGACTTCACAGTGGCACACAAGAACAATGAGCCACCAAAAATGATGAAACTTTAACTGATGATGCTCCATCAAAAGCAGCGTTCTACACTCTAGCACGTCTAGAATACTTCTAAAATGCTTTTCTCTCCCGTTTGCTACTCCCAGAGAGATGCCTCAACATATGGAATGTTTTCTCATTTTAAATTCCCCATATACGAAAAACTTTCTTGTCCCATTCACAAATCACATGTGGCGTATATGCTATGTTTGTGCGCGTGGTCCAAGGTGCAGCAACAATATGAATTGTTTGTACATTGACTCATTAGATCAGATAAAGTCAACATTTTTTTGAGAAGGAGAAGATTTGTTATGTTTTATCAACTAACTCAAATAACTTTCCCCTTTGCACTTCCTAAATGCATTCAATGGTTTGCCCATACATTAAATTTACATTATGTTGTCGTACAACATTAAACCATTGTCCATTCAGTCGCAGTGAATGAATATTACCAACATGAAGCCATTAAGATTTACCTAAATCGCCGTGTGAAATTATTATATAAATATCAACGTTATTCGCTCAAAATAGAATTTATCCATTGAGTGTTATTAATCGATAGAAATTTCTCACAAGACACGCCCGTATTTTACAAATTAATTCTCTACATAATAATTTGTATGTAAATATGTAGAGATTTTGAGAAGAAATTTATTAATTCAGGGGGCCAGCAGTGAGTGATTTTTCTCCATGGCACAAATAATTTAAAATCGAAAGGCGCAGAGAAAATATTTTGCAGAAATTTTAATGCCATTGTTGAGATTCTTTGCAGTATATTACCAATCAATCTATCACTCTGATTTTCTCGGCATGACTCTCTCACTTACAGTAAAGAAGGTATACACCTATCTTCAAAAAACAGCTCAATAATCGCGCCGAAAAAAATCATACATAGAGAGAAAAATTAGAGTGGTAAGATTTATTCTTTCACGAGCACATAATCTTTAAAAGTTGCTAATTTGTCTTGAAAGCTCCACATAAGAATGCACGATTAGGCACCGTGAGAGGTACATAATTGATTTTACTCAAAGACATTGGAGAAAGGTAGTCGTGTACACAAGAACGAGATGAGGGATTTAAATGTGAACTAAATAATTTAAAGTTTAAACTTTTTTCTTCGATATCTTTAGACCAAAAAGGAGTTTACTCACATCATAGGGAAAATTAATCATTCGAGAATCCAATCGGAACTAGCATAATCCTGTGCATATGTAGAGCATAAAAAAAAGTAATAAGAAATTTCCAAAGAGATTAGCTGGATATAATCGATAAAAATATGGCCAAAAGTCCAAAAAATGACGTCATTATTGTATTTTTTACTCCAAATACATAAAAAATTAGAATGGCCGCTAATGTTTTTTTTTTGTCGAATGTAAGTACACCTGGAATTTGAAGAACCATTAATAAGGCTGTTCGGGTCAAAGTTTTAAACAGTAATATACATATTTTTGTATAAAATGTACATTCAAGTCAAATTTAATGCCTCTTGCTTCCAACTTTTATTTGTATTTCAAAGGTGTTTAAGTTTTTGCTATTAGACTACTGAAAAACCACTAAAAGAAACTAGCGGATAGCCTAGATTAAGTTTTTCTTAAACCACTTATGTTAAACAACATCATACGTAATTAAAGAGGAAATATTTTTATTTTTATACTTACGTAGATATTAACTCAAGTTTTTTAATTTTGCTATAGTCATTCCGCTTAGCAATTTTACTTTGTAGAATGCATAACAATGGCATAAAAAGTTTTTGGATTTGGGTAAAAGAAGAGTTCGATTTAAATTTCCTATAAAATTTTGAAATAAAACTTCGCAAACAAAACGAGTAAACTCCTTTAAAAAATTCCTAGGCATACCAGGGTTAAGTATAACTATGTGTACTGTTAATTTTCTTAAAGCCCTATCAATTTCATGCTCAGATTTAAAAGAAAATGCAAAATAAGATTTTTTTTACTATTAATTACATTTTTATGATCTTGCAAAAAGAATATATTTATATTTAGGAAGAACCTTAAAGGTTTTTTTTCAGACAAACAGTCTACAATTAACCACAATTAAGCATCAAGGTTCATGTGAACATTTATGTGCGGTTTAAGGCAACTAATATAGCTTTTTCAGCTCCGGTAGATCGAGAGACTCATAAAAAAAGAATAGAATAAAATTTTATTTTGCCCTTTGCAAACTAGTGCTTAGGGCGAGAGACCATAACAAAGATTTAAAAAAAAACTGTCCCAAACAACTTAAGACCAAAGTTACTTGAGAAAAAGTTTTTAAGAATGGAAATTTTCTTTTAGGAATCACCTATAATACTTTTTGCTTCATTTTTTTTTCGAGAAGAATGAAATTTTCCGCTTTTCTTGAACCCTTTTCTGGCCTTAAACCACGATTTCCGCTAAAACGAATAGATTATCCATAGCTAGAAAAAAAACTTTAAAAAAAATCAAACATATCTAATATAAAATAAATTCTTTTCCTAAATATTTCTAAAGCTTCGTTACTCAATCAAAATTTTTAACGTAAACTCCTTTATCCCCTCAACAGTGTGCCCTTCACTTTATGCTCTCCACATCTGTGGACACAGCAGTACGTGGTGATGAGAACATCAGGTGCAATCAGTTGTCGCAGTACCGATCACGAGTACCACGAGACGTTGAAGGGGAAGAAGTTGAAGAAGAGGCTCCGGAAAATGTTGCAGATGAAGAACCTGAACCAAGTGAAGATGAGGAAAGCGATCCCAGAATTCTCGATACGGAAATTGAAGAACAAGTTGAGGTAACAAACGTTAATCCTGCCATTAGTCAGTGTCCAGTTGAGAATGGAGTACTTCTGTCCCAATGGGGAGCTATTTCGGCAGGTCCAGTCATCACAGGTGAGGGTTTATTTAGCTCTTGTCTTTACATTTTGTCTTCATCTGAAGAATTAATTCAACGTTCTCTAAGGCTTAAGACAAAATTCGCTCTCAGGCAACTCTCAGGAGCACTGAAAGAAGACAAAAAGCAATTTGACTTAATTTATTTGACGATCTGACTTTATTTGAATCATCTTCCTTACAAAGGTGTTGCTGCTGGTTTGTCCCCTCAAACTGTAACAACGAGGGAACTGCTGGCACTTTCACGCGAAGCTGGACGATCACAGCGGCAACAGCAGAACTTCAATGTGGACAACCGTTGGGCGTCAACACTTTGTGGTGATCTATCGGAAGTTGCCTTGAGGCAGGGACCAGCAGCTGGTCGGGAAATTGCCGTTGGTGCTCCAGGAACGTTCAACAGTACCGTAATCCCACGATGGTACTTCCTTCGTCAGCGTGAACACTTCGAAATGACTGATGCTGAGATTCGTGGTGGTCTCGATGGGCTCATCCTGGCGACGAATGTCGTTGAATTCCGCAATCGTTTCAATGCCATAAAGCTCAGTCAGGTGCTGGATATGTACTACAGTCATCGCGGGGTGTTCGAGAGGCGTTTCAGGGCATGCAATCGTAATACTTTGTTCCCCGAAGTGGCTCCTGTAGCTCAACTTCAGGCCCAAACAACTGCATTCAGTTCAGTCCTCGATAGGGATATGCAACTCCGGGTAACGCTTGCACCAACGGCTATTCAAGCATTCTCCAATGCTGCTGTTGAATCCCTCTCAACGTACATTCGTAAGTTTACTCTTTAGTGTATCAAAGAAGCAGCATAATGAAGAGTTTCTTTTTTTTTGGTATCAGCTCAATCAATGAATGATCCTTCATGCGCTATAACGCAAAATCGTCTCAATGATGAGAACATCTGGCGTACATCAGCTGATCTTTACATCTTCGTGGACACCGCATGGCCATTCAGGGAGATTAATGGGCCCATTGCACACCTTCTGCATAATCTCGATGTGAATCGCTTTGGAACCTCCTACACCCTTCTCAATGCCGTCGATGGGAGTATCATTGTGAACAAGACCCACCAACTTAGTGATCTGTACTCCCAGTGGAACTTAACAGTTCACCAAAATCGTAAGATTAATCTTAATCCATAATTTCTCGGATAGTTTTTCTTCAATCCCGCATCTGTTCCACAGATCCACAAGGTGTGGAGTTCCCTCGACTCCTACCATCGCTGCAGACTTTTATGACTAATCAGTTGGATCATGAGCGACAGGCTGGAATTGTTGGGGGAAGGTCAAAAATCGTCTTGATTATTCCGAATATGGCTGGAATAAGTGGAGCTGATTCCGATTTTGCTGATGAAAGATTGCGAGCAATGCGAGAAGTTTTCCCCGATATGGAACTCTTCTTCCTCTCCGGCGGAACGGCAACGCGATGGAATCGTTTTGTGCGTAATCCCCGAATTCACATTCATCCACTACGTGTTATGGGACAGGGTGGTGCTGAAGATAATACCATTCCAGCTCAGATGAGAGATCTTATTAGCCGGATTCAGGAAAGTAGGTCAAAGAACCAAAAAGAAAGTTTTCCAGAAGAATCATTCATTGAAACATAAAAAAATATTTTTTCAGCACCACGACGTATTATCAACCACCGTTGCGGAGCTATTTGGCAATCCCAGGATGAAGGTGTTGATTCGCAGAATGATTACATTGAACCTGAAGGAATTATTTTCTATCGTGTCTCTCCGAATTACTTCTTCCGTCCGGGAGATCGTCGACGTGTTGTACGTATTCAGGGACAGGGATACTCTCCTCTAACTGTTTGCATGTCAAGAACTGAGCAGAATCCACGGTAAGTTCCTGCAGGAATAACAACCTAAAATTTCCTCACAACATAAAACATCTTTTCTCCATTAACATCAATTGCAGGGCCAATGCAACGAATCAGGTTGGTGATGTGCGATGCACGAGAATTTCACAGAATTCCTTCGAGGAGGACGTCAGCAACTACTGCGCTGATCACTCGTACATCCACCACTGTCCACCGCTCTTCATTTCCGTCGAAGGACCCTCCCTGGCGGGTAGTGATCAAATTCAAATTCGCTGCACCGATGATCTATGTCGCTTCCCCGATAGCTCCCGTTTTGCCATTCAAACGGAAAATTTAGCCTGTTTCAGCGGAAGTGGCATCAAAATGACATTCCTCTTCATCCTTGTCTCCCCACTCTTCCTCCTCCTATCACGATTCCTCTAAATTCACAAAAAAAATAACTATTTTCTATCGTCTTCATCCGCAAGAAAAGAAGAAAATTCATTCAATGGATTTTTTAAACATTTCCTTATACCAAATGAAGCAGAAAAACACAAAAAGACGAATATTTTGGTAGCTTTTGTATTCTCGAGAGACGAAGATTCTTTCTCTTGGATTCATCTGCACCAAAATTCGTATTTGGCACACCAGACAATTTCAACAAAACACCGACCATTTTTTAAGCCAATTTACATGTTTAAGTATTCGTTTATAATGATTTGTTTTACGCAAACAACTTTAGTGTAAGAATTAAATTTTTTTGGACAACAAATAAAGTCATTTTAGGAAGAAAAAGGTTTTTTTTTTAACTTTGTACCAATATTGGAATTTTTCCAAGATGACAGAAATGGGAAAATTTAGTTGAACCGAAAGGTTAATTAAATGCCCGTGATGAAATAGAAATTCCCATTTCTACCTTCTCCGGGAAAGTCCCAAAATTGACTCAATGTTAAAATTTGTCTTGTGAAATGTTTTTTTTATGGACACCGATGAACAATATCTTGGGAAATTGAGAAAATATTGAAGATTTTGAGCTAGAAAAAAAAATTCTAAACCCAAAGATTTTTTATATGAGAAAATTTGAAATTAAAGTAATTTCCTATCACCGAGTTTCTTTTCTTATCAAATTTCTTAATTAAAAGAAAGGAAATATGACAGCAATGCCTTTATGTACTGATAGATCTAAATTAATTTGATTTGTATTATATATCAAAAGCTTATATCGTGCCGAAAATAGAGTAATAAAAAATGGGGAAATGGCTTTGTATCTACTAGAAATTATTATTTCTTATTGTTCTTTTCTTCAAGTTAAATGTCACCACAATTTTCTTTTCTTTTAACAAACTTTTCTTAAAAATTTAAAAATCAGTAGAAGGCTTTAAGAATCATCCGATAATTATGGAAAGTTGTTAAAAATATAAATAAATCTTTTATTTATTTATTTATTTTATTACGGGTTCCATCCGTTTAGATGATTTCCCCAATAAATCTTTTGAAGATAAATTATTATTTCCAATAATAATTTAATGAATACTTAAAGCAATTTTTTTAAAAATTATTTTACCTTGATTTGTCTCAAAATCCTCAAATTTTTTTTTATAATTCTCGAACCATAGGAAATGATGAAATGATGCTGCGCACCTGCGTGGGAGGAATACAAGGAATAAAAAAAGAATAAAACACCTTTTTTTTTAAATCACAAAAGCAATTTTTTCATTCATAACATCTCTCATTCATAAATTGTATTTTCTCTCTCTCGCGCTCTCGTTCTCTCGTAGTAAGCAAAGATTTTCTTTTAACAATCGATAAGTCGTTGGAAATGAGGGTTTTCTAAATTTTCTCGTTTCACCATCTTCTTCCTGGGCATGAGGTGTATGCTTTGTTGATGTTTCGCGGCAGAGCATTTTCAGATGGAATTTTCAAGAATCCACGGAACAAATTTGGAGATTCGCGTACAAACCCCAGGGAGATTGGCCTCAGCACATCCAACACCCCATGAGATTATGCCCGCAAGGAAGTAGTGTCCATCGCGTGCTTTCACCTGTAGTGGGCCCCCTGAGTCCCCTTGACAGGAATCCTGACCACCGGTATCGTGTCCAGCACACAGGAAAATTTCCGGAATGAATTCATGGCGCCCAGCACGCAGGAACATTGTCTTGCACCGATCATTGCTGACAATTGGCACTGTGACCTCCTGCAGAACCGTGGGGAGTGTGCCACCCTCACTCAGTCTCCCCCAGCCCGTAACTGTGGCATTCTCACCGATGAGCAGGTCATCGGTGGCCGGTAGGCAAATTGGGCTGATGTGCATGTCAAAATCCAGCGGCGACTCAAGTCTGACTAGTGCCAAATCGTATTCGTATGTGAAGAAATTGTACTTTGGATGGACAATCTTCTTCGATGCACCCCGTTCCACGTACGAGAATTGCTCGTGTACGTGCGAGAAATCATATTCGCCCACTCGTATTCGAATTTGCGACGTAAGGAGACTGCAAGGAATACATAAAAAATTGTTAAGGATCTTCTATTCTTTCAAGGACAATATGCTCATTTAATGAGACAGGCAACTTACTCATCAACACAGTGACCAGCTGTGGTGACCCAATTCTTATTCAAGACGGCACCGCCACAGCGATGAGTGCTGGAAAAGCCAAAAAAGGATGTCCGTCGCACTGAAACCTGCCACGGCCATCGTCCAAAAGCTGCATTCTTCCCGCCCACAATTCGTGTCTCTGAGCGCGTGGCCATCGATGAGATGCCGCACTCTGGAAGACAATTGGGAGGGGGGAAAGGAAAGAGCACACGATAGAATCATCGCATTTAACTCAGCCATCATCACACCAGCAGACAATCATTGAAGGTGAGAAAATTTCACCAATAAATCACTTAATCTTCCTCCCTATCTCTCTCTCTGCCCAAGAGGTTGAACCTTGTTCATATGTGTGGCCCTTTGTCCTCTTGAATTAGCCACGAGAGAAAGGCCCCACACCAGAGAGAATTATATATGTTAAACTGCATGCAAATATCGTTGAGAGAGTGATTGTATTTTAACACCTTTCATATAGCAATTTAATTTTCATATCGAAGCAGAACGAAATGATTATTATTTGTGATTTGAAAAGTTAATGAAAATTATATGTTATGGGAAAGGAAAGTTCTTTTCTCACTTCTTTGTTGAAACTTCACATAGATACTTATTTAATCTCAAAACTACTAATTTATTGCATTTTATAATCGTATACTTTCCATTTTATTACATTTTGGCAACATAATTTCGCGATAACTGTTAAAATTCAAATAATTTCCTTTAATTTATTAGAGATATCTTTAAAATTGAAATGATTTAATAAATTAATTCTTATGCCGTCTTTTCGGTGTGACTTATGTTACAAATTAGCTAATCTCAATTCTCTTTTTTAGCATAAAAGCATAAATATAAAATAATTCCAGCTTTTGTAGCTCTCACAAAATTTAAACAGAATGTCTCATCTCTCATCTTATTTGCACAGAGTTTTATCATTGCTGCATTTATGTGAGTGGAAAAGCATAATTCGCGCACAAAATCAACGCATTTTTGGTCTTTTCCCCTCACATGGTAAGCGCCCCCAGACAGAATGTGGGGGTGTTGTTGAGAAGAGCAAAAAAAAGAGAAGAAATTTGTATACCTACTCCTTTGGCTGCGGATATCGTGAAGATACGACTCTCAGCACCACCACCTGTTGCATTGCGATCAGCTGGTGTTGTTGATGCTGCTGCCGTTGTGGTGGGCGGCTTTCGACTAGCCTGCGGCGTGGGTTTCCCCTTGGATGGTGCATGTGGTGTGGCTTTCGTTGTGCTAGCCTTGAGTGGGGCCGTTGTGGCATAGATGGGCTTTTTGCTGGGCTTCGTTTTATGCTTCTGCGGCAGGTATGTTTTAATTGTTGTCGTTGCTGGTCGTGGATTTGTCACGAAACTCGGCTGTGTCGATGATTGCCAATGCTGCGACGCCGGCCGATGATCCGATGAATCCTGCACAGCATTATCCTCTTCCGGTGCTATGCTATTGCTTGCTGTATTTTGGGCAATATTTTGATGATTGACTGCTAATGTGTTGGTGGTGTGAAATGTATTTGGTTTGTGAAATGAGGGACGTACAACCAGCATTCCACCTCCATTTGGTCGAAGAATTGTTGTCATTCCACTGAAATTACCATTGCAAAACATCACATAAGAAAGAAAAATAAAATTGTAAAGCATTATTGTACTATGCATCACCCTCACCCATCTCCCGGAGACAATGGGACGTCGTGACAAGAAATTTAACACAAAAATATTATATTGTTACTCTATAGTTTTCTTGTGCACAGTCATAATTTTCGCAGGAATTTCGCGACTCACAGAAACTTTCCCTTTTCATATTGTCTGCACTGCCATGGTGCAAGAGACCTTTCCTCCTACACACGACAACTCGTGTGGCAAAATGCAAGATTACTATTACCTTTCATATCTCTTGCAAATCACAATTGTACCTACATTTATGTATGTTATTATACACTTTCCCATACAAAACGTTCTTATTCTTCCCACATATAACCAATTAAATATTTATGCTCGTTTTTACCATTGAGGGTTGATCATTGCTGCATTCTAATACACCAAATCGTTGTCTATTCCTCATTAATAATAATTTACAAGGGCACAAAATTCAAATTTTTTTTAAGTCAGACTTCGAAATTGTCTGGAAAAGTCAATTAATTCTCTACAAATATTCTTAAAATCAATAAGTAGTTCTTAAACTCTTCCTTTAACCGAATTAATTCGATTTTTGTAAAACTAAAGATACATTTTGCCATTTCTACGCTCTCAAAGTCAAAAAATTATAAATAAAATAACTATTCGTATACTAATTTTATAGTGCGTAGAAAAAAATGTTATTTTCTAATAATGTAAAGGACTTTATCGAATTTTGTATGGGAAAACCCCTAATTTTTATTCTTTCTCAGCTTCTCTATAATATTTCGCATATATCTCAATTGCTTCTTCGAACATGGGGATTTTTCAATAGAAAACGGATAAACACCTTTAATAATTACATAAAAAAAACTAAAACGCTAAAAAATATAAATATTCCATTGAAAATCGCACAACTATTAGCTAATTTTCTTACTCTCGTGAATAGGTATTTTTGAAGGAATTTTTCTTTGTATGTTAAATATGAATTACACGTGAAAATAATTATGAATTTATCTTACAAAAGAAGCAAAAATTGCCATTCTTTTGCTATTGTCACATTTTTTTTAACTTTTATTTCACCTCAAGTGGTTACATCCGGTGAAAAATTGTCTTTTGCGCAAGACCAACGCGAAGAGAGAAAAAAAAGTGTCTACGTGAACATGTTAAATTGGAATTTATATGCCCCCCGACGGAGAGAATATTTCTCCTCGGTACAGCTAGTCAAGAAGCTGCGCTTATAAGAAGAAAAGTGCATATTGTGGGCAATAAAAAGCGAAAACTATGCTGGTGAGAACAGAACCGCAGTGAGAATGGGAGAAAGTGTGTGGTTGTCGCACCTATCTTGCCCTAAATACTTTTTTCTCTTACCTGGCTGACGTGACGGGCTTACTGGAGAACACTTGAGGCTTCTTTGTGGCAGTTGGAGGTTTATTTGGTATGTAGGTGATCTTCTGGGTTAGGATCACATCGTCGGCTGTGAGGTTGTGGGAGCAGCACGAGCCAAACATGAAGGAATCCACGCACATGCCAACGTGCTGACCGCGTGACTTTATGCACTCCCACACGAACATGCATGTACCCTCAAATTGTCGCACTGAGCACGGCTTGTGCGTAATCTTGAAGTTTCCCGCGAAATTTGTCTCGGAAAACCACATTACAATTATGACCAGCTGGTATGTCATCCATTTCCTCCACATTGTGGAGTTTACGCTATCTGCAAGGAAATTAAAAAAAAAATTAATTTTAACAAGTTGAAATTTTTCAATGCATTGTGCATAATGTCCTTTCAATAAAGTCCTAACATTAATCGAAACATTTTAAGGATTACAGAACAAAGGAAAGGAAGAATAATATTATAGAGAATCAAAGAATATAATTCTTCTATATTTTGAATATTTAAATTTTATGATTTAAAAAAAAATTTAGAAGCCTCAAAATGAATAAACTTCTTTCTCATCAAAAACTGCAGAACAATTCTAAATCAAAATAATTATTAAAATGACCTCCCAATGATCTCTCACACCACGTGTTTTCTTTCTTTCTTTCTTTCTTTCAAAATTTAAAAGGACAAAAAATAACAATTTTAATGGCAAAAATTAGCAAAAGAAAAGCTCTTACATGCCAATAAATTCCCATCAGCAAAAAGTTTCGCGCTGTGAATCAATCTTAACCATAAATAACCGCGTATGGCGAAGAAACATTTTGCTTTATAATTTTTTCTTGTCTCCCCACAGCCCAAACACACTTAAGAGTTGACAAAATTCAAATTAATCAGCATTAAGTATAATTAATATTAATTAATTCGACGATTTTGATTCATCCCATTCCTCTTCTATTTATCCAAATTTTTACTGTTAAACCAATTTGTCTTTTTTTGCTGCATCTTATCGCACCGCGGCGTCTCTGTGGTTGACTTAGCGCGATGTTCTTGTTGTCGCCGACTTTTTTTTTCTTGTAAGAAAGCCCCCCTAAAAGAACCGAAATTGTTGAGATGAAGAAAAAAGAAGAAGAACCCATATGGAGGTAAAAGAAATTATGAGAGCTAATATTTCTGCTGGATGAATACGAGAAATATTTTTTTAATGTGTTGTAATGCATGGATTTTGGGATATTTTATCTTGTATGGTGTGCTTTTTTATACGCCCAAGCACTCCGTGGTGAATCTCAAAAGAATTCCTAATGAATCCCATTAAACAACAAATCTGTTATTAGCTCATAAAAAGATAGAGCATCAATATGGCCAAAGCAATCTCAATATGATCAATTTTATATAGAATATCTTGTTCACTAAATCACCTTTCTATCTCTCGCGACTTCAGAAAGAATTACTATCACACTTTAAGCATACATCGATAAAAAAAACATGTTGGAGAAGGCAGGTGAATGAATGGTGAAAACATATATTTTTCTAACAATAAAATCTCAACAGATGAGGGAAATAAACCCAAACGAGCCAAACTAATAAAGCTCGTAAAAAAGGCACATCGCAGAGAGACAAAACAGTATATAGAGGAGATTGAAGCGAAAAGATTGTACTTTTACAGGAAATCTAACGAGAAATTTTTACTTTCTCACTCGCATGATTTATCATTTAACCCTTGCGCGCGCACATAAGAAAAAAAAATAATATCCAAGAGACACGAAAGAGCTCAACCATGGTCAAGGCGGAAGACTTTTCGCATAAAGGGTACATAAATCTTCATGCAGTTGGTGCATCAACCTCAAAGAGTGTATTATTATTGAATTTTACGCGCGAGATTTTCAGATTAAGATTAAAAGTTTAATCACATATACGATACTCTGTTACAAAGGAGTTTATTCATATTAGTGTGGGCCAACAACCCCTCATTTAAGAGAATAATCGTTAGATATACGTAATCTTGAGTGGAACTGAAAAAGGCATAAGAAAAGACTGAACAAACTATCCTTAAACTGGGATCTTGGACAGAGCCGGCAAATTTTTGCTTGAAAAGGAAAAAAATGACGTCACTATTATGTTTTTTTTTTGACTCCTAAATGAAGCAAAAAATCACCTTCTCAAGAATTACCGATGTAACGTTAATTTGAATGTTTCACACATTTAAAGTAACAAGAAACAAAATAATGACGTCATTGAATGCATTTTTGGGAAATTTTTCTTAATCGATCGTTGTGAAAAATTAGAGACGTTTTTGAGATTTCTGAAACTTCTTTTGATTCTCTCAAGGCTTACAAAATATTAAACTGATTAAAATTAAAAAGGATCTTCAGGATTGATCCATATTGATCAGTAATGAATCTTCCCGGAAAATTTCACGTTATTTCTCAATAAAAAGAAATTATTTAATAAAAAATAATTTTTATAAAAAAATAATATTTGATTGAAGAACTGCAATTAGTCTTCCTAATTTAACAGAATTAAATGAAGATTTTTCAACGAAAGAAAGTAGAGAAAGAGTAAAGAAATGTTGGTAAAAACCTGTTAAGTGAGATCGCATAAATACCTATATAATTTGACATGAAAAAAATTATATATTAATTCAAAATTAGAATTTCAAAATAACCAACACTGAATTTAATCAAATGGAAAAGTGAATCTAGTGCAATATTTCATTCATTTTCACTTAAATCAACAATTCAGGTAAGAGAATCGCATTCACTTGATTTCATTCAAAGGTAGACTTTTAGTTTTTCATCGAAGAGAGAAATTGCAAAAAAGAAGAAAGAAAAAACGCGGTAATTTTCTTGAATTCAGAGAGTTTATCTTTTTCGCAATCATCCTCCAGCGCAATAAGTGAATGCAGTGCAATTTTTTCTTCTTCCATACATTTCAAAATGTTTCAATTTTCCTATTAATAAAAAAAGAAGATGTTTATGATGAATTATTGTAGGTATTATATACACAAATCGCGCAATATTTATTCCACGCATTTTCATTGCTCGCCCTGCGTGCATTCCACCCAATAAATGTGTGCTGTGGCAATTTTCTTAGAAGCTCCAAGATCCGCAAAGAGAGAGGCTTAAGAAGTAAAGTAACAAAAAGAGCGTACAATAGCGAGATTAAATAATGGTGGTAAGAGGAGCGCGATGTGTGTTTAATTTCACTTTCTTTGAATTACCACTCAATGAATGCAAAGTCAGGTTGTATATATGTACATACATATATATTTATACCTCTAATGATTTCGCATTTACGGTGAATAACTTCTAACTGTTTGACGCGCGCACCTAAAGCAAAGAAAACGACGCGAGGTACAAGAAGCATTTTTCGCCTTTTGATATATTATATGGATATATGGAAAGAAAGAGAGAAAAGGAGGATGGAAGAGAAATGCCATACAGACTTTTTTATCTTAATTTTTTTTTTCGTCCATCACACATGTTTTGCCCCTCTCTCGCTTTTATTATTATCTTATTTTATTCTTCTTCACCGTTCAGGTGTATTATTCGCGCAATTCTATACAAAAATACCCATCTCTTGGCTCATTTTCTTGACTTGTAATTTTGCACTGTAAAATACTTCTTATACATTTTTTTTACTTCATCTTCTTTCATTTTACCTCCCGAAACTCCCCGCGAATACACAGACCATGTTGTCGATTGTTCACCGTAATTTTGGGGGGTTTTATTTCTTTCTTCCATACATACTGTGGCAGGTCATACAGAAATGTGGAGACAAACAAAAAAATTGGAAGACAAGAATTTGGCGGAATAAAATAATGATAATGACACGCTAAAGAGACAATGAAATTGGGCAATGTCGCCGAGGAATTTCTTATAACCATGTATGGAATTATGTACATTGTCAAACATCAGAGGGTGGGTGATTTAACTCATCTCTTATGTGGTCAATTAATTATTGAGTCTTTTACTCCTTTTCATTATTCTTTCATTTATCTCTTGCTGTTTTTTTTTCTTTTCTCCATTCCTCCCGTGCTCTTCATCTTATTTCCTCATCATCAATCGCACACTCATCATCATTCCACTGTTGCTGCAACGTGTTTGCATCCAACAGAGATGCATCGTTGGCAGATAGAAGATGGTGTATTAAAGTCCTTCAACCCTTTCGCAGCTATTGGGTCATACGCTGACCCAAACGTGAAACATTCCTAGTTATTTGAATTTAAATTAAGTTTCAAACTTTTTTATTTGTATTTTATGGTGGACTTAAAGGGTTAAAAGGAGTTTATTCATGCATGTTTATTCACGATGAAGACATCGTAATCGTAATCATTCAGGATTCCCGAACAGCAATATTTTTTTCTCGAAAGGTTATTCTTATAAAAAAATTTGCCCTCTTACAATTTCGTCTTACACTATTTTGCTCTATTTCAAAGGGAAATATAGGTTTTTGAGCTTTTCTTTCAAAATTAAAATAAGAAAGTGAACCTATATCGATTAACACTTACACATTCAAATCTTTCTATTAAAGGCATTGATTAAAAAAAATTGAATTGAATTTTTTTCTTCTTAAAATGTGCCGAAAAATTTATAAATCATGACATCAATTTAAAATTTTGAGGAGTGTACTTTTGAGATGTAAAAAAATTTAACTTATGATGAACATTAGCATACAATGAGAGACAAATTTATTTCTAAAATATTCAGTGCGAGACATTTTCACTTTATATTAATAATAATAATTTGCACAATCTTCAATTCCCGGAGTTGATAATGAGCTTAACATGATTTTAAATTTCATTTTCATTTAAGAAAAAAAATCCCATTGAGAGGCCAGAAGTGAGAGAAATGCTAATTAATTTGGACCACTTTCTCTAATCACATCGCATTTAAGACGAAAACATGATTTTGCGAAAGTATATAATGCAATCTCTTATCTAGGTGAAGTAGCACCTAAGCCTCCCTTTTCAACTCAGTTCCCGCAACAAGTTTTTGAGAAAGTATTATGTGTATGTGTGTATGCTTTGCATGAATGAAGGGGTTAAGTTAAATAATTTATGAAGCCACTAACTAGTTAATACTGGAAGAAAATCTCTAATCTTCCTCTTTTACCCCTCTCTCTCTCACACACATGCTTTGTAACATCTCTTTCTCATCGTATTTTGCACTATTGCATGCCTAATATTAACAATAAATACATATCAAGCATGGTTAAGAAGAAAAGCAAAGATATAGTCATGCAGTCAAGCAGTGTAAAAATTGTATGTGTGTAAAATGTATAAACATTTCTCTTTATGATTCCTATTTAATTATTTATTAAAATATGAAAAGCAAAAATGATCTAAAAACATTATTTTATCGTTTCTCATATTATTCAATTTCTACTCGGCTTTTTTCCTCTATGCCGTCTTTTCATTCACCTCACTGTAATCTTTCCTCGTACGTTAGCTTTATAAAACTTCACTAAATGGACACGCTAAAGAATTCAATTTACATTCTTTGCAAAGAGGTTTTATCGCTCAGGCTAGATAGACTTTCATTAGTAGGTATAGTGGTAGATAACAGAAAGGGTTATTATTGAAATAGAAAAAAAAACTTAAGAATGCAAAATGTTAAAATTTTAATTGATGCGAATGAGTCAATGAGTCTTATATTAAATTGACTAGAATATTGCAAAAGTCAGTCCGATTCAGCGACCAAAAAATCCGTGAAATCTTTGAAATTTGTTCTGAAATTTCAAGAATTTCTTGGTCGCAGAATACGACCCAATGCTGAATTATTTTTTTTTACAATTGATTGCCAAAAATTGTCAAAATTGAAGATTTTTCAACCTTAAATTAAATTTATCTTTTACTCCGACTTTGGTTAACTGATTTTCCAAAAACTCTTCTATTTGGGAAAGATGAGAAATGCATTTTTCTGAATCTGACGAATTACTGAAAATCGGTTTACCACAGTCGGAATGATATTCAATAGAATTTTTTTTTATATAAAAATTTCTCAATTTTTGGAAATTTTCGGAAACTTTTTGCTGATAGTGTATTTCCAAAATATTCTTTAATTTTACGATAAAATAAATTCAAAGATTATATTAGGACATTCCCCTCATACAAGTAATTAATTTTAAATGTTAAACAATGACAATTAAGTTGGAAAAACAATGTAAAGAAAAACAAGAGTAAAATTGATGATTTTTGTGTCAAAGAATTTTCTTAATCGTTGTTTCATATTTCTTTGGCATTATTATTTGTTTTGCCCCATGCCCTAAAGGGATCATTGGAATCCCTCTTTATTATTTTCTTCCAAGATATCACGCATATCATTCCTTTGATAGTTTATATTTAGCACTTTATACTTTGTGAAATTGTCTAATTAAAAATTTCCAATTAATGTCTTTTCTTGGAATTATTTCATATTTTCTTTATAAAGTTTACACAAGAAAAAAAAACACAAATATAAACGAGGAATATCCCGAGGATTGATTGCATTTTTGTGGTTTAATATTCAACATAAAACCACCTCTTTTCGATGAAATATCTCTCGCTCTCTTCCACATCTTGCACGATTAAATGCGCGTTATAATATACATTTTACAATATTAAATTTTTCGAAACTCGCCATACAGGTATATAAATTTGATTCTTTCATCTTCTTTTCATCAGAGTACTTTGGCTAATTTACCACATCGTTAGCAATAAATATTTTACTCGAATATTTTCTTCTCTCCTTCTCGCCGCGATTAACGCGAGATTTTTCACTTTGAATGCAGCACACAGCACATAGGGGAATCTGTGGCTGCAGATGGGTGGATGGTGCAAAAAAAAGGTGAATTCATTAACATACCCCACACATAGACGAGGTGCAATCAGCACAATTCAGTGGATTTTGTTGTGAAGAAGTGCGCACTCCTCCCGTGGACTGGTAGCCTCCACTCTCCGTGCACAATGCAGAGATTCTACAACTTGTGAGTATTTTTCTCGCTTTCTGCTTCCTTTTTTTGTTCTTAATCGCCACGACTTCTTTTGTGCACGATTCCACGCACTTTTCTCTACCTCGGTGCAGGTAAATTCTTTTAAGGAGTGCGAGAGAGAGAAAAGAACCGAGAAGGGTATTGGGGAGTGAGATTGATGACTTCCACTCGGAAATGGGCAGCGAAAAGTCCCGATACGTTTTCCCGCGTTTTCACCCACCCCGCGGACACTTCTTGTGATGACGTAGCACTTGAGATTCACAATGGTCCACCCAGAGAGTCAATATATCCACGCACTTTTGCACTTCCACCACGGGGAATTCTAGGTTCTGCTATGCTGCACACTGGTTGTGTCCGCATAAGCACTCACACAAAGTATCTCCAAGATTATTGCGGTTCTCTCCTTTCTTGCTGCGATAAAAAGTCACCACGCAGGTGAGATGAGAATTTTCTTTCGTAGCTGAACGCGCACACAAGATCGTCCAGTGATCCCTGAGGAGGAATCACTCACGCCCACCAAAAACCCGTATTGTTGGTTCTCGAGAGAACGAATTTTTTTAAATTTAAATAAAAAAAAATCTATTTAAATCCCGCGAAAAGCACCTTTAACCGACTTGATGTTTTTTGTGTGTGTTGTAACTGCGTTTTCCGGATGTGTGCAAAAGAAAACTTATTGGATGGAAAGGTGCTTCTCACCTGAGCACCTTTGCAGACAGACAGACACCGACTGAACTAATTCACATCTATCGGCTTACTTTTGACTTTGACGAGAGTCTGGTGCTTCTGCCAAGTGAGCTCTCGGTTGTTCGCGCTTACCTGTTCGTTTGGCGCAACAACCCAGCATAAACGGTGGGGAGCCCAATCTAGAAAGAGAAAGACAGAGTTTAGTGGGAAAGAGTAGTATACGAAAGATGAAGAGCCGCAATTTTACGTCTGCACCATCGACTTGTTCCATCATCGCCAGGTGGTCGGGCTTCTGATCTTAACTGGTCAATTGCGCTTTTGGCCCTCACTCTTGGGGATTTCCTAATTTATTCACCCATCATATAGCGCAGGAAATCGAGGGGCGAACCGCCAACTGAGTGAGTAAAAAGAGACTCCACCAACATTCACCAACTGTGAGTGATTTGACTTCATCACGCAAGGTACACTGGATTATCCATTCACAGTGTACACCATCCTGTGTTCTGTATAATAATCAGCACCTTCCAGCACACATTGCATGGAAGCCTTACTTCAACCACTTCATCCCATTTAAGCCTCATTAAATCTGGAATAAAATAAGAAAAAAGGAAATCTCTTCATTTATTTGTTGATTAAAAATAAATTCATAACATGTGATTCTTAATTTTAATTATAATAAAACAATAGCGGAGACTTGGGTGAAGTAAAAACTGAAATTTGATAGTATTCCGTGAAATTTTTAGACCTTAAAAAAGGAGTATATTCATTTTCATGGACTTGTGGTTTTTATGATTTTTTATGGGTAAAAAAAATATTTGAAAAACTGATAAGACTTTCCATTTTACAACAAAATATCAACATAAACCACGCCCCTATTGTATTTCATTTTCCCTTTAAATTCATGAATCATATACTTCAGTGCTTCAAACAATATTTTTTTTTATTGCTTTAAATAGTATGATTTTTCTTTTATTTTCTCTAGAAAATTTTCATTGTTTAAGATGAATTTTTATGAAATATAAAAGAGAAATCTTGATTATATCAATGGGTAAAATTGAATTACTATTAGGTACTAAATTATTAAATTTAGAGTGTTTAAAGAATTTAAAAAAAAATCATAGGACTTTCTTCAAATTCAAAATATAATTAAAATAATTAAAGTTAAGTTTCATTCCTATTGAGCTAGAATTTTATAAATAAAATTTATGCTCATCAGGTACATCATTCTTCATGAGTTTCACAACCTTTTGCACCCAATCATCAAACGACAAAGTGTCCTTCCTGTGTCTCATCAAATTCCCACAAATAAGACTAAATATCTCATTTGGTGCTTCACAAAATCAAGATATGAATACTTTCCATGAATTTATCAGAGCATAATTTGGTGTGGTTTGAGTCATTTCCCTCCGCGTGAGTTCAACCTGCAGTGATATGTTATACACTAATTAGCGATGAATTAATTAAAACACCTTTCTAGGGAGGCACTTGGTCAAAAAAAAATAGAGAAACACCAGAAGCACCTCCACTGATTATCTCGCGATGAGACCCAACCGTCTTCTTCGTCTGGATCTCCCTTCCTCACTTCTGCATGAGTGCTTTGCACACAGCTTCTACCTCGTTCGTGGCAATGAAGTCAATAAGAAAAAAAAGGTGCAACAATGTGCTCCAAATTTTTTTCACCGCATTGGACCACGAGAGAAAAATATATATATAAATTTAATTGGATTTGATCTAAGCAAGGTGATGCTGAGACGAGCATGTAAATGAATATGGAAAAAAAAGAGGTAAAAGTGGCAGTGAATTTTGGCCAATCCTCAGAAATGGGATCACCGTGCATCGTCCAACGCTTATGTGTGTGCCTTTGGATAAAAAGAATTGCTCTCATGCGCGACGCTTTCTACACACCGCAGGGAGAAATTAATGGCAATATAAGATCTTCCACTTTCCCCCTTGCGGCCGCTTCCGTCCCTCGAGGGGCCCCACCCTGCCCATATATACTATCTACATGTGTACTTAATGTATTAGCAACTACCTGATGTGTACCAGGCTATGTGCACGAGAGCGAGTGAGATTCACCAGCAAAGCAATTGCATGTGCGGCTATTCTGCAGATGGAACTCACCACAGCGGCAGCATTTATTACATTCGGCCGTTTTTTTTTTTATTATTTCTGCTGCAACTTCTCTTTTGCCGTGTGCGCTTCTGGGTGTCTTCACCTCTTGCGCCTACCTTCCAGCGCATTAGCTGACGGAAGTATCGTCAAAGGTCCAGCTACTGGGCACACACACTGCACATATGCGCTTTCCCCAAAACCACGCGTTGATCACTCATGCTCCTGCAGAGTAATGCCCCACATTTTCACAAAAAACTTTCCCACTGATTTAGCAAATTTTCACCAATTTAACACATATACACACTCGCGTGGACTACAGGTGCATCAAAAGAGGGGAAAGAGGGGCTTTACTTGCTTGTTAACCTTTGCTTTATACAATATGATTGTACCTCATGGAGCTAGCACTGAAAACTTAAAAAAATATATATAAATTTTAATACTTTAAGGATTTGATAGCCCTATGTATTGATTTTTTTTTTCATGAAAGAAGTTTATTCGTGTCAATATGGGCTAACATACTCAATTCGAGGAAGTAATCACTGCACGTGTAATCTTACAGAGAATTCAAAAATAAATAAACCAATAAATTCCCTAAAGATTTCCCTCTTTGAATCAGGAATCAATTGGGAAAAGACGAGTTTATTTATCCAGAAAATAGAAGAAATGACGTCACAAATGAGATTTTTTTAAACTTTCAAAACATTAAGCATAAAATTACCTTATTCTAAAAATAGTCAATGAAGCATAAGCATTCATTCATGATTCATAAGCATTCATTTAATGTACTTCATACATTAAAAACCACAGAAAACATGATGACGTCATTGTGTGTATTTTGTAAGCAAATCTTTAACAGAGGGTTCTAGCCTGAAATTCCCCATGCGAAAAAGGAAAGTCTTTTTGAAAATTTTTCATTTATTCTTTCTTTTTTTTATTTTCTATATCTATAGAATTACGTGTCGGATTATTTCCTGAAGGGTTTTCTATTTTTAAAAACGAATAATCTTTTTGGGAATCCTACATGGGTCAGTAGACCGAAAGACCTTAGGGTAGGTTGCGATTAAGAAAAAAAAACGTAAAATATCTTTCATAAAAATTATGAATAATATTTTAAAGTATTTTTTTTTTATCAAAGAGACTTTCAAAGTTATGAGAAATATATTTTAAAAAAAAAAGTTTCAAAGAAATAACTACACAATAATAATGTTTTCATTGAACCTTTCTCCCTTAAACTTCCATGACTAAAAGAACATAAAATACAAAAAAAAACACGATAACCTTCGTAGAAGTGGAAACTTCCTTCAATGTAATATAAACGTTTGTTCTTCCAGCAGCAAAGCACAAAAAGGGTGATTATAAGAAAATATTCAACAGGAGCTTATCCCATTTAACGTTCCATTTGCGAGGTAATCTCGACTGTAAATAATTTTGCAGAGCATAAATCATAATTTTTACACTAAATGATCTGCAATTAATTGATAATGAAATCTCCGTTGTATCCTACCAACAATTGACCATGCGCTGCTTCAGCCGGTAATTCCCATGAAATTATGCACCTTCGCAGAGCGCAGAAAGTTTGATGAAGATGTATGGTTGGTAGCAAAACACTTTGGGAATCACTGATCATCATCCACTTTCCAGATTATTTCTCCATCACACTGGAAACTTTTGCTGCCTCCATTCTATGATTTTTCAAAAGGGAGAGAGTTCAGCTTCTCTTATATACATTTCATCAAATTTCCATTAAATAAGATTAAGAAATGATACATCAAGTATATATATGAATTATTAATGAAAAAAAAAACCTTTAACTGTTACCAATTGAACCAACCATCCAGCAGGTGTAATGAAATCTTTCGTTCAGCAATCACATTAAAAAAAGAAAAAAAAATAAATATTAGAGGAGTGAAATTAGTTGGAAGAGGCGGTTGTTCATGAGTCAGAACACAAGCGCGAAATCAGACTATAAATAAAAGGTAAAGTGTATGGAGAGGGAGAGGGAGAGAGAGGAAAAAGAAGTATATTTTAACATGCGAATTTCTTCAATTTGTAAGATGTGTGTTGCCTGGGATGTTGCGCGGAGCACGATGGGGAAAAAGAATTACAACGAGACCTTTCAAGAATTTTAATTCTCTTTATTAACAGCATATAATAACGCTCTGGTATCGAATAACAACTTATACACACAGGGTGTTTAATAATAATTTATGTTTATTTATTTATTTTTAATCATTATATTTTCTAAAGAAAATTCATTAATGCCTCGCCTTTTATTAACCCTTCGTGCGACGTTTTGAAAATTGTACACTTCATCGTCAAGCAAAAGTTAATGAGATTAAAACAAAATCAACGAATTGTTCTTTTTTTTCTTTTATAATTAAGTCTCTAGAATAGTCTAGTCGAGTTTTTTTTGGATGCAAACCTTCCTAAAAGTTCAGGCAGTTTAGGTTCCTCAATCTAGATCAATAAAATAATTATTTCCAGGCTAAAAAATTTCATAAAAATAATGAAATCAGATTTTCACAAAAAAGGTATCAAAGTTGTAAGACGTTAAAGGGAATCATTAAGTGTTAAATAAGAAATGTCAAATGTTAAGCGTCACAAAATGTCAAATTTTGACATTAACAATAAAAATGACAAACGTTAAAATAAACATCAAATATTAGTGTTGTTTTGAAAATGTTAGAACTATCGTTGAGCGCTAAATTTATTGTAAAACGTTAGAATTATCATCAAAAGTAAATAAGAAATGCCAAACGTAAGATAAGAAATATCAAACGAAAGAAGAAAATCTCAAACGTAAAAACGAAATGTCAAACAATTAAATAAGAAACGTCAAACGTTATGAATGTCAAATTATAGTAAAACACGTGTTAAAATCGTTAGAATTTCATAATCAAGTTGTTAAATCTACTAATTCAAATGCAACAACGATTTGTATAAATCGATATGGAATTTCAATCTTTCTAAACCACGATTATTCCTTAAATCTATAACACTCCGCTATATTAGATTTTTAATTAAGTGTTTGAGTCTTTAAATGACTACTGAAAGATTTGCAGTATCTTTTAGCACCTTCTTATTGTAAGTCAGTTTTTATTTGTCTTGATAGTTATAGGTATAGAAAGTCACTAAAAACAAACTATTGCAGTCAAACCTTTTCCACATTGTGGAATGATCAATTAAGAAAAAAAACACAACTCTGAAGATTAAAAAAAAATTGGATGCTAAACTGTTAGCATGTTTTGTGGAGAGAAAAGATGAGCGGAAATAAATCATTTCCGAGAAAGTAATGAGTTTAGAGAAATATTTTTACCTTTCGATTGCGCCAAGAAAGTCATTTTGTGTGAGAAAATTGAGAGCTCTTATCTTTCTGACTTCCTGCGTGCACTGCACACATATTTTCAGAGTCTGTACCACAAAAAGGATCGTGATGGCTCATTGGCAAAAAAAAATGTGAAAATTCCCGCGAGTAAAAATTTGCACAAAGAAACCACCAAAAGCGTTCCACCAAATCTTTTATATATTGTGGAACCTTTCATGATGCATCTTCCCCATGGCGAAATTCTTTGGCATTTTTCGGACACTATATACCCTCAGTCGGGGGTCAAGGACCGCAAATAATGTTCGTGGCCTGAGGCAGCAATCCATTGGGCCCTTTTTTTATTTAGCAAATTTGCACTCATGTTGCAAACCTCATGCGATCGCGTTCTCAATCTCCTCGTATGGTGCACACATCTCTCGCACTTTTAAAGAGGTTTTATGTGCGATGAAAATGCGTCCACCAATATATGAAAGTGTGAGAATAACGTACTCACTGGATGATACGAGAAAGATCTCTCTAAAGTCTCTAAAAGAGCCAGACAATTGCACTTTCTTTCCTTCATAATGTTCTCTTTCGCATTCCCTTCCCTTGCGCGTACCAGCATCTTGCAAAAATCCCATTCTTTCCTCCGCGACGATAAATGGTGAGAATGGAATCGCGCTGAAAGATCAAATAGGAATCAATTGTGTGTGTACCGGTGAAATTGATTGATTTATCATTGAATTTTCGCTGCTGCAATGAGATCAAAATCAAATGGATCAGTGGGTTTTTCTGCCATTAACTTTGCAATTCTTGTCAAATTACTTTTCACATTAGTTGCGGAGTGGAAAATATTTTCGCATAAGCCTTACAGTGAAAGGAAAATTTTCTATTTTTCTATCCATTTTAGGAATGCACCTTAGACTCCTCTTAGGAATTATTGCTTGACAAAGTTCAGACATACTTTTGGCTGAAAACAGTTTTTGCATTTTATGATCAAAAGATTTGATCCGATTTTATTGCCAGATGCGCTAGAAGAATAACCAGAAATGTATTCAGAGAAATTGTCTAAAGAAGCTAGAAAAGAAATTAAATAAAAGCACTTAGAAATCAAAATTAGAGAAGTAACTAAATCAAATTAATGACTGTTGCAACTATTGAGCAACTATAAAGAATTTGAGCAATTCTAATGTTTGACGTTTCTATTCTAACGTTGTTTATTTTTTTTGTAAAACGCCTAATATTTATTTTAACGTGTTGTTATTTTGTAACTTTTCTCGTTCTTCTATAATGCTTTTTCACGTTTTTTTTTTGAATTTGAAGTTTATTTTTAAATTTCACGTTCATTTTCAAAAATTTTCTGCTTCTTTTACAGCATTTAACGTTACTTTTCTAACGTTTAACGTTCTTTATTTAACGTTTTATATTTTTTAACCATTTGAAAGCCAAGAAATTACTTTTTAAAATTTATTCGTTTTATATCTACAGAAGATTATTTCTTTAAAGCATTTTCTTTTGATCTCTAAAGAAAAGTCCAGTAAACTATCCCCTTTTTCACACATTTTTTTACAGAGCATCCGCAGCTATACGCCACTGTTTTCTTTTGCAGATTTTCATTTTTCGAAAGGAAATGAAATCCATTAAATGATTTCAATGCATGGTTGGGCGAGACTTTAGCCCCACGAGAGGAGAAGCTCCTACACTCACGACATATTCACCATAACGTAAAAATCTCTTTGCAGTGCGCACCACCGCGAAGCTCCCGCCTTTTTGTGGGGAACATTCCCGCGCACACGGAGCCCCAAATAGGAAAAACCGTTGAAGCGGCGTACTTTTGAATTGGGCACTTTTCATTCTACTACCGCACTGTGTGGTCGTTGTTGGAGCGGCTTTCTGGCATTTCGGCTCCACGTGACGTAATATCCCCATTATTTTTTACATGACTCTCCACTACAGTGTGACTCACGGAGTCAGTATTAAAGTTGCGTTGGTACGAGTAAAATCCATCGTCTTTGGGTGTGTCTCTTCTGACAAAATCATTCTCTAAAAGCTGCAAAAGTTCTCCAAGAGTTTTCTTGTGAATAAAATAAGGTATGTTTGCTATATTATTTATTGGTAAAACATAAATCTTCTATTTAGTGCATTTCTCTACATAAAATACATGTAGCATAGCCATTGCACGACACTTAAAAAGTGAACATGCCGGCCTCACTTTTTATTGCAGAAAAAACCTCTTTTGTGCCATAAGAAGGTTTTTTCTTTCAAGTGAAAAGAACATCGCGGCACTTTCGGCATATTTTCACTTAAAAAAAATAATTTACACCTCGCTACATTGATGCCTTTAGTCATTTTGGAGTTTGTGTTTACCAGTGAGATTTAAGCCCACGATTGTTGGGCTTTTTATCTCTCTGTCTCTTCAGATGGTATGTGGGAAATTGCTATCGTGGCAACTTATCAGGAAATAGAGGTGGAAATCATAAAAAAAGAAGTAATAATACAAGCGCAGTGTGAAAGAGCGCAGCAGTGGAAGAAGAAAACTAAAAGTGAAGAAAACTCAAAATGGGAGCGAATCTATTAAAGAAACTGCGTGGCTCTCTGTAACATTTCCCACGCATTGGTAATTTAATTGCTCAAAAAAAACTTTTTCCATTTTTATGTCCAAATTCGAAAGTATCTTCTGTGTACAACCTTCCATTTCTTTTTCATTTAATTACCCACCTCTTCTCTATATGTACATATTTTTCTACTTCCCAAAAAAACGAAGTTTCGGCGTTTTCATTTTCAACACAAAGCCTCCACGAATATTTTTTTTTAGCAACACGCAGATGCGTCCCCCCCCTCAATTAGAAAAAAAAACTAACACCAAAGAATAGAACTTTTTTTATGTGTGAAGAACATCATGAGTCCTTGACTCTCCTGTTTGGTGTGCGCGGTTAACCCATTATTTCATGGTCTTCGATATGCTCAATTTTATTCTTTTTTTGTGAATAATAATTTTGTTGTAGTCATTCTTCAAAAATTTCCCAAAAGCTTTTTCATAGGAATTCTGAATTAGTATTTTTCCTTTTAAAAATCTGACTAAAGAAAAATAATATTTTTTACAAAACATAAAAAAAACCTTGACAACTATCAAAAGGCATTAAAAAATTTTTGTTATAATTAAGAAATCTAAAAGAAAACGATCAGAGATTTTTTTTAATTTAAAGAAACGACAAAAATAAATTTAAAAAACGCCTTGACATTTAGTTTAACCCTTTGGCGTTTTATTGCAATTTTTAATATGAAAATATTCGGTTTATACTCCTAAAGAAAAGACAAAGTTTTTAGACAGTTATTAGACAGTTAAACATCCCTGAAATCCGAGAAAAACTTCTTTGAAAAAAAACGAAACATTTTTTTGGTAAGAAAAAGTAAACGCTGGCACATAATGGGTTAATAACGCATGCTTAATTCCATCCGAAGCAAATTTTCTATGCTTGGAAATATTCACAAAAGCTGATTCATTTATAGACGGGATGTCGCAATGTATGGTGCGCGATTCACAAGAATATGGACAGAATCATCTGTGAGCAATATCTCGCGCGCAAGCTTCTCCATGGAATGCCCACTGGAATAGCGATGATCTAATAACTTCTTGATAATAATTTAAAGTCAATTTATAGCCCGAAAATTTTATTTCCCGACTCATTAATGACTTTTTGATTGGGCTATCATTTTGTTGAACCACATGACATTGATAGGAAATTCCGAGGCTTATGTGAAAGTGATAAGAAGTGCAAGTGATTAGCGGGGTTTGTCTAATTCTCACAATTAGTTAAAATTTTATTTTCTCATTGTTCAATTGGAGTTTATTGCTTTTTTCCCTTTTCTTATTAATCTGTACTCTGCAGCTATCTATTAGACTTTGCATTTACATATATTTAACTTAGCCTCTGAAGGAAGAATCACAGCCTGTAAGTGAAACTTACCATGTACATTTCTATTCCTTAAGCCGCTATGAAAAATTGAAAATCTTAACTTATCAAGTCTTTTCAATCGAAATTTTTCTTAGCGTAAAATAAAAAAAAAAGTTTGAATTTTTCATTATTAGTGAATAAATTAGAGGAATTTTCTATTTTAAAAAATTGATTTCTTACCATCTGTAGAATTTTTTTCGTTTATTTTTAGAATAAATATAAAAAGTTCTACGCCTTTAAGTGCCAACATACCTATGATAAAAAAATTATATCGATGAGTAAAGATATAGTAATGCCATGAGGTGGAATTCATGATGTGAATTATTAAAGAGAAAATTGCTTTTGAGCTGAGATTGTAAGGCACATGAAGAATTAAACGTATGTGACTAACTTGTACGATTGTACCAGTATTTAGTTATTCATGATATGGACATGTGATTGTGTTCTAATGCCAGACACATTGAAAATACATAGTTTCATTTCAATAAACCCCAAGTTCTTCAACATGTGTCTGAGAGAATCATTACATGAGAGAGAAAAAAAAGAGTTAATTTTCAGGGTCAGATTTTTTTGTTAACCTTAAGATTTTCTTTTCAAGAACATTCAAGAGATGGATTTAATTTGATGACCTTCCCATGAAGAAGAATCGCGTCTAAATTTGGTAGAATGGTATTTTTTTCTTTGCAAAAAATTAAATTTATCTTTTAGTTTATCGCAATGGCCTGAAATCTACCTATTTGGATGTGAATAAAGAGGTTTACACGATTTACAGGAAAGTTAACAAAAAAACATGGAAAACTCGTTCACAATTAGAGGGTTAATGAAGAGAAAAATGTAATACATATACCCACAATGGAGGTGGAACTACTCTACCCCGAAGGCAAAAATTCTACTCGTCACATGAAGATGTTAAGACATCTTTTATATCTTTCAAACAAACGATTGATGTATTCAACACGTGATAATTTAATTACCCTTCTTTAAACATTCTCTCTCAGTTTCACCTCATATATATTACTCCATGTGCTATCGTTTCATATCTCTCTTTTTTGTTTGCCTGTAAAAACCATTACCATTTGATATGCAATGGAAGCATCTTTGTGATCCCAGCATCACTTCATTTTTAATCCATGTGAATTGGATTAAAATGATATTACATTGCAAACGATAGTTTATGCTGGGGATGGGAAATGAGGTCGCAATTTCACGCGCTTTTCTAATCATTCATTGCGTTTGATGTACATATTTTCTTATGCCCTCTCTCTCTCTCTTTATCCCTACTTCTAGAATCCGCCCAAGATGTCTTCAGCTGAATACTATCCTTTCCGATGCACCCCAACCGTCTACCCGGCTGATCCCTTTGATGCTGTAGCCGATGCTGCTACCCTCAGGGCAGCCATGAAGGGTTTCGGCACCGACGAGAAGGCCATCATTGAGGTTCTCGGACGTCGTGGCATTGTCCAGCGTCTCGAAATTCTCGAAGCCTACAAAACTTCCTACGGAAAGGACCTCATTTCGGACCTCAAATCCGAATTGGGTGGAAATTTTGAGAATGCCATTGTGGCCCTTATGACACCATTGCCGCAGTACTACGCCTCGGAACTCCATGAAGCCATCTCCGGCATGGGAACGGATGAAGAGTGCATCATTGAGGTGCTTTGCTCGCTTTCCAACTATGGCATCAAGACCATTGCCCAATTCTACGAGCAAATGTACGGACGCACCCTGGAGGATGACCTCAAGGGTGACACAAGTGGGCATTTCAAGAGGCTCTGCAGATCACTCGTACAGGGCAATCGTGATGAGAATGAGGTAGGTCTACACAGCAACTCTAACACCTTTCTCCTCACCATTTCCGTGCACTATTGAGGCGAGATGTGCCTTTTTAGGTATTGCAATTAATGCTTCCACAATGTTGGAATATAATCAAGTTCAGTGGCACTTTTTGTTGCACATCATGTTGTTCGTCACCTCTTTTCCCATCCGTGGATAAATCTTTATCTATTTGGTGCTAAAATTTCACTTGAAGACATTGTTTGTCACCTGTTTTCCTTCGGTAGAAGGAAGTTGGCCTCTTATTTAAGCATTTTAAAATTGATTTTATATAATTTTTATGGAGAAATGTCTTAAAATTAAGTTTTAAGCTTCTTTTTTTTATCAATTTCATTTTCTGGAGAATTTAAAAAATAGTCAAAAATGGGGCAAAAATATTTTAAATATAAGCCTAAATTCTAATTTAAAATATTTAATATTACCTGCTAATTGAGAGATTGAAAAGCTTTCTTTTCATCTGTATCTGAATTTAGTAAAAGCCGTAAAAGCTCTTGAAAGCTTTGTTTTTATCTTAACTTTAAGAGACGAAATAAGAGCATTGCAACATAATTTTTTTTATACTAAATCTTTTCAAATCATTGCATCGGTGTCCAGCAGTGAAGCTCAAGCTCTTCTTGAGGCAATAAAAGTGGGAGGAACGTTGGACAACGCACTCATTGTTTGTAATAGCTTGAATGTCCTTAAAAGTATTCTTAATCTCTCCCAAAAATCAGCTTTTATCGCAGAGTCAAGAAACCTTTTGTCACGTTCTCATGACAAAATTAGACTTATATGGGATCCTGGAGTCTTGGAAGGGAGCAAAAGGGCAGCAATGTTGGCTAGATGCGCTAGTACAAAAGCACAACTAGATAGCGAGTTTGTTAGCCTCAAAGACCTTAACTGTCTAGTAAAATCCAAAATCTTAAATAAGCAACACGAAGGCTGGTTAGCGATTACGGACAATAAGTTGAGAGATCTTGGAGATAATCCCTGTCTAAAACTTCCTCTTAAAAATAGGAAAGAAAATATAATGATAACCCGCCTTCGTATTGGTCATTGTAATTTTTCCCATATAAACCTTGTACACGGATCAACAACACCACCTCTGTGTGACCGTTGTGGTAGAGATATCACGGTGCTGCACATTCTAGAGCAATGCGTGGGATATGAAGAACACAGAAGAAGATTCGGTATTGAAGGGCTCACAATCAAAGAAATCTTGGGGGAAGATCCCAAAATTTTGGAGAGAGCCATCAATTTCCTCAAGTCGATTAACTATAAAGTTTAGAGTTGCATCTTTGTAAGACCTATTTATAGATTCATACTTTATTGAAATATGCTGAAAAAGAATTATTTAATGTATCTTATGTATATTAGGCCTCTGGCCAGAATACAATAAACAATTTTATTCATTCATTCTTTTCAAATCAAAACAATTAATCAAATTTAACGGACTATATAACAAACTTCTGACAAACTGAATCTATCGAGTTTTAAGGAAAAAAATCCTTGCAAATAAATCACCCATATGGGTTAATAAAAAGTTTATCACAGCACCTCTACGCATATTTGCAGAAGTGATGACGAAGAAATTATCACATGTGTGAATCATTCAGCGCCACGTTTCCTTCCTCCAGTTCACCTGTTTTCTCCAAACAATATTCATAATGCTTCCGTCATGGAAAATATAATGTTGCTAATGCACGATGATGTTGCTTCTTCTTCGTATTTCTAGGGAGTCGATGAAGCTGCTGCCATTGCTGACGCACAGACACTCTTCGACGCCGGCGAGGGACAATGGGGAACGGATGAGTCCATCTTCAATTCTCTCCTCGTAACACGCTCGTACCAGCAGCTGAGGCAGATTTTCCAGGAATACCAGAACATTGCAGGTCGTGACATTGAGTCGGCCATTAAGAGTGAATTCAGTGGGGCCGTGGAGAAGGGCATGCTGGCCATTGTGGGATGTTGCAAATCAAAGGTGGATTACTTTGCTGAACGTCTCCACGACGCCATGAATGGTATGGGCACAAATGACAGGACCCTCATCCGTATTATTGTTAGTCGCTCAGAAATTGATCTGGGTGACATCAGGGAGGCATTTGAGGCCAAATACGGAAAGAGTCTCGTGTCCTGGATTAAGGCAAGTTGGGTATGGTATTTTTTGTTAGATTTTCTCTCCCATGTTCATCTTCTGTTATGCCACTTTATGCTGTGGGGCACACTGCTGGGTAAATAATCCAACTAACATCCTTCACGTCTTACATAGGGCTGAGTCAGGCCAAAGATAACTTTTCTTTGATATTTTTGTTTTCATTTTAATTCACAAAATACATATAAAAATTTAACTTTTTTATCAATTTATTTATCGCCCATTTGTAGTTTTTTGATATTTCATTTGCGGCTTTATGCATAAATTGCACATAAAATTATTTTCTAAATTAAGATAATTTAAAAACAAAAAAAAACAAATAAGCATGTTTAATAATAAAAATTCTTTAATAAAAAAATTTTAAAACTTATGCACGATAAAAATAAATTTAAAAAGAAAAAGAAAAGTTATCTTGCAAATTTCGGTAAATATTATTTTTCAAAATTCAACAGCCTTGTTTTCTATTAATTTTATGTGTTTGCAATGTTTTTGCTTTATTATTATTGTTAAATAATTTTATATTAATATTTTTTCTCTTTTATCTTTTTTTAATTCCTTTAGGGCGACACGTCAGGTGACTACAAGAAACTTCTTTTGACCCTCGTCGGTGGCCTATAAGATAACAATTTAGAGTGCCTCTCCAGAGTGCCTAAAAATGCTTTTCCTTTTTTTTGAAGCTGACACCAGCAGAAAAATAAGAAGAAAAAATTACCAATATTTGCATATTTATGCATAATTTGCGAATAAAGTCGTTCATGTCGTTCATATTTTTTTTCTTGGAGAATCTCTTACATAATATACACATTATAAACACCAACAAAAAAATGTTAGAATTTTAAAATATACATGTTAGCAAAAGTCTATATTAGAGAACTCAATATTTTTTAATTGTGGTTGTAACGATTTCTTGGAATAAAAATAATAAATATTCTTCACAGATGTTAACCTTCCCAAAAAAGCACAAATCTTTTCTTTTATTTTTGCAAAACGACCTCTTCATATAAATCACTTCCATCCCGTTGTGATTTTCTATTAAGGAGAGTAAAGACAGAAGGTGACTACGGCGCCAATCGCGTACACCTTCCTCACCTGTAAGCCTTCTCTTTTTCAGCGAATGATGGTGAGATAAAGAAGGTCTTATATTGATATGTGAAATTTTTGGCAAAAATTTTCCACTCGTCACAGCATTCAAAAAATATTCATTGGGGGATTTTTTCCCATAACAAACCTCCACAGTTTATATAAATTTAAAAAAAAATGTACTGGTAAGCTGACCAAGCTTACGAGAGCTGTGTTTCTTTCAGTGTACCAATTTTGTGAGAGCAAACTAGAGCGTAAATTAATTTAAATACGCGCAAAGTCGGGAAAAGTTGAAAATTCATCCCCCGAGAAATCTTTAAAACGCCATATCTCGGGAACGGCTCCATAGATTTTCGATTTTGAGCTATCGTTGGAAAGGTCTTAACCTCAACTATAACATATTAAAATGTGAAGTAAATCGATAATATCATTTTCGAAATATTCGAGTTCGAAATTTTCGAAAATTTTGATTTTGACTTTAGTGCCTCTCGTGGTCATTTCTCGAAGTTGCAATGTTCTAGACATTTGTAGGGTTTCACGAAACCTTTCATTTGCGCTTGAGTTGATCAAAATCGGACTTGTAGAACCCGAGATATGACATGCCAACTTTGGAAGGCTATATCTCGAGAACGGCGACATAGATTTTCTTCATTTTTGGCATGGAGCTAGATAATATGGTCAGCTATAACATATCAAAAAATGAAGCAAATCGATAATGGCGTTTTCGAGATATTCATCGAAAAGTAATCGAAAATTTTGTTTTTGATTTTTGGCCCTCTAGCGGTCACTTTTTAAACTTCTGATGTTCTAGAGAGTTGTAGGATTTGTTGAGATCTTTCATTTGACCCCGGGTTGATCAAAATCGGTCAAGCCGTTTTCGAGTTATGGTCGATTTTCGATGAAAAATTGTGGCGGCATTATTGACTAAACGGCTTGACCGATTTTCGAAAATGAGGTATCGTTGGAAAGCTCTTGATGTCCCCTACAACATATAAAAATTTCAGATTTTTAGCTATTACAGGGGCTGAGATATAGCGAAAACAAAATTTTGAGGTTATTCAAAATGGCGGACGGGGGGGTGGGGGGTAAAATTTGACGTCATAATCGGACGTCTTCCAGTCGACTTTTAAACTTTGCCGTTTACCGCAAGTCTCTATCTATTACCGTTCTCTTGCAATTTCAAGTTGAACCACGGACGGACGGCCGGCCGGCCGGACGGCCGGCCGGAAAAAAAAATTTTTTGGCGCATACGTTTTTTGGAATGTGGGGACCCTAATTCGTGCTCATCCCAAGTTTGAGCCCGATCTGACGACTTTCGATTTTGCTCGGTACACAAAAGCTGTGTCTGAAAGAAACACAGCTAACATTCATTTTTTTACATATTAAATGCAAGAAAAAAATAGAGGTAGACTTTTTCCTCGGCAGTAGTTTTTGAAAATATTTGCACGATGGGATTAAATAAATAATATCGTCGTGAGGAGTGTGAGTGAAACGGACGAAGGGCTGATAAGTACACTAACTTAGTGTCCTCTTATAAAGAAAATTATTTGTTTCTTCATAGGAAACACTCTCATTGTAAGTGGAAACAAGAAATTTTCATGTTTTAATGCTTTGTATCGATGATTTTAAAGAAATAACTCATTTTCCATTTTCCACTAGAGTTGGGAAATTTATCAAAAAAATGCAAAAAATGACGTCACTATCGTGTATTTTTATATTTTTTAATCCTTTTAATACATGAAACATTCATGGTAATATTTCATCAATGACTTTTAAAATTTATTTTTTGCTTAAATCATTGAAAGAGATAAAAAACACAATAATGACGTCATTGTCTTGCGTTCTTATGCATATTTTTCTCAGTTGATTATAGAATTATAAATAGGTAGCCTTTTAGGTGTGTTCGGAAAACTTATGAAATAAAATAATATTTGAATTTGGCGCGCACTCGAAGTGGTGAATTCGTGTGGTGAAAATAGAGAATGTAGGGAAAAAAGAATGATTTGGCGGCAAAAATGACAGATCGGTTTTGGAAGGCAAGGAATACGGATGCAAACGTGCCTGCTCCGTAATAAAGTGTAATTTATCGCGTATAATTCGGGGAATTTCGCGAACATTTATGGTCCTTCGCAAGAACCAGGACCTATGGAAGTGCAGTGAAGTGATGGTGCTTGGAATCGGCTGCAATTGGGGGGAGAATTGAGGAAGAAAATTTGATTAAGAAAAATCAAATGGCGTCCTCATGATTCGTAGAATTGCAGTTCGATTCCAAGAAGAAAAATTCCACAATGGGTCCTCGGAGCGGCTGTGGGGCCGCAAATAAGGAAGTGTGTCACTCCCGGAGAGTGATATGGTAAATCTGTGAGTACAATTAAGAGTAAAAGACTCCAAAGTGACAAATTTGGCAGCAATTTATGTTGCAAATTTGACACGGAGGAACAAAATAGGGGACTTCATTTTTTTGTCAGTGAAGTAAAAAATTAATAGGGGACGTCACCCATAAAAAGTAAAGTAAAAATTGTGTAAAATAACCGATTTACAGCCAGAGTTTGAATTATTCGAAAGGATGCCTTAATTTAGGCACAAATGTTGAAATAATTTAGATGCATTTATTATTAATTGCATATAGAAAGGAAAGGTAACTTGAGAAAATTAAAATTCAATTTCTCATAATTTATAAAAAGGAGATCGTAAAATTATTTATTAATTTTTGCGCTTTATTAAAATGAATGAAAAATCATGTTTTGAAAGGTTATTGAGTGCCTGCTAAGGTACTAATTATAAATAAAATGAGATTTACTCTTTCAATAGTTTGTCCTAAGTACTGGACAAACTCATGGGGCCAACGTGCAGGCCAATAAAGGTTATAATAGTTTGTCCTAAGTACTGGACAAACTCATGGGGCCAACGTGCAGGCCAATAAAGGTTATAATAGTTTGTCCTAAGTACTGGACAAACTCATGGGGCCAACGTGCAGGCCAATAAAGGTTATAATAGTTTGTCCTAAGTACTGGACAAACTCATGGGGCCAACGTGCAGGCCAATAAAGGTTATAATAGTTTGTCCTAAGTACTGGACAAACTCATGGGGCCAACGTGCAGGCCAATAAAGGTTATAATAGTTTGTCCTAAGTACTGGACAAACTCATGGGGCCAACGTGCAGGCCAATAAAGGTTATAATAGTTTGTCCTAAGTACTGGACAAACTCATGGGGCCAATGTGCAGGCCAATAAAGGTTATAATAGTTTGTCCTAAGTACTGGACAAACTCATGGGGCCAACGTGCAGGCCAATAAAGGTTATAATAGTTTGTCCTAAGTACTGGACAAACTCATGGGGCCAACGTGCAGGCCAATAAAGGTTATAATAGTTTGTCCTAAGTGCTGGACAAACTCATGGGGCCAACGTGCAGGCCAATAAAGGTTATAATAGTTTGTCCTAAGTACTGGACAAACTCATGGGGCCAACGTGCAGGCCAATAAAGGTTATAATAGTTTGTCCTAAGTACTGGACAAACTCATGGGGCCAACGTGCAGGCCAATAAAGGCTTAAAGGTTGTCCTAAGTACTGGACAAACTCATGGGGCCAACGTGCAGGCCAAAAAAGGGTTTAAAGGTTGTCCTAAGTACTGGACAAACTCAAGGGGCCAACGTGCAGGCCAAAAAATGTTTAAAGGTTGTCCTAAGTGCTGGACAAATTCAAGCGGCCAACGTGCAGGCCAAAAAGGGTTTAAAAAAAAAAAAAAAACAAGGGTCTGAATAGACTGTCCTCAGTTCTGGACATTTTTAAAGGCTATGGTGCAGGCCAAACCAGTTCCTCCGGGAACAAACTGTCATCGATGCTGGACATCAACAGGCCTAAGCGCTGGCCATAATATGTCCTACGAAGGTTGAAGGTTTCGACTAGTCTTTGATGTTGAAAAAAGATTATTCGAAGGTCTACGAAGCATACAAATAGTTCCTTCGGGAACGAAATGTTAATAGTGTTGAACATTTAAGGTGGTTTATTGCTAACCGTACAATCTGTCCGTAGTTCCGGACATTTAAAGGGCGTCGTGCTGAGCAGGATGTTTCCTTTGAGAACACATTTATTCATTATGGAAATATAAAGGACTTAATTGCTGGTCATCGTATTTCTTTGGGAAATTGCTTTCTCAATGATGGATTATTGAGGGCTTTCGTTTTTTATTCATAATACCTTCAGCAATATATTTGAGGGCCTATGTACTGGCCACAACGTGTCCTGTGGGACTGGGAAAGAGTTTAAAGGTCATGAAGTTTCCTTGGAAACTTATTTGTTTAGTGTTTCCTTTCAAATCAAGAAAATGGACAACTGATTGAACGTCGGTTTGAAAGAACGTATGGAAAAGTGGCTTCGTTTCAGAGCAATAGAGGGTCTCTGTGCTAGCCAAGAGGATCGTTTCAGTGCCATTGCAGTTTGGTACATCAAGTTGATTGGTCTTAGTACTGACCATAAGTTGTAGCTGAAAACAGCGATCATAGGTTGGTCGTTGTGAAGGTTTCATGTGGGCCTCGAAGCTCACTCGTCAAAGGTTTAATAGATATCCTTCGGGTTTTCAAGTGCTCTTGCAGTCTACTAACTGCATGAGGGGACATTTGGCACATTAAAGGATAGATTGAATTCAGAATCGAATGAAAGAGTCGAAGCATTGGCCAAACAGAGTGTTACCTTTCATGGAAACCAAGAAGGTAAATTATAGTAAAAGTACTGCATCGTGGTGTCCGAAATAAAAAGAGCATATTAGTCGTGTTCTATTGAAAGACATATGATCCAGAGAAGGATACACTCGATATATGTTGATTGTTGAACGAGTGCAGATGTTTAAGGTGTCCCGTCTGCATAAGATTTCGCAAACAAGGTTCAGGTTCTGCACTTTCTGGCTCATACTCTGACTTCATCAGCCTCGCAATCGACGATTAGAGATCTAATGTCAGGAGTGACTATTAAGTTTAAGGTCGATGGTGTTGTTTTGAAAATGTCCTGATGAAAGTTTCATTGGGGTCAAGTTCCCAACGAGGGAGAAGTAAGGAGTGTCGCAAAGGGATATGCAGATGCGCCCACGGGGGGACAAGGGACGGTCATCAAGGATACATACGTAGATGTTGATTCACTAAAGGAACTGGATAATGGCAGTACGAAAGGGATAAAGTGCTTGGAAGAGTCGTACGTACCAAGGGTGATTCTTGATTAATCTCAAAAGCCCCACGGGTTAGAATAGAATAGGAATGTGATGTTCCGGGTGGATATACGAAAATCTCCATTGTCTGTCTAATGAGGAGATGAAGCTCTCCAGGTTGTCTGAGAACAGCTGATGATCGTGTTATGAATAAGCTTTAGCCAGTAGAGACGCAGTGTGAACTGTTATTGGAGGAGTTGTAGCAATTAATAGAGGTATTCGGAGAAAGGAATGAAGCCGCAGTAGAAGAATGAAAGCTGTTATAGTCATTTGAATGTTCTACCATCGAAATGAGAAAGCTATGAACTTAATGAATTCCTGGATAGGGTTGATCAAGTTTAAGCAGTGTCACCTTTCTTTAAAGTGGACGTGATACGAGTTGCTCACGTGATCAAGAGTTGAAGCAAATCTAAAAAGAGGCTAAGGTAAAGACAAGTTACAAAGGCAGAATTAGCATCTCGTTGATCGTAAGAAGCATTCGTATAATTGGAAAATGAACGAGAAGCTGTAGTGACGAACTCCCTTATCAACTGCGTTCTAATAATAAGAAACATTCAGTGAAGAAAACCGTAGTTGAAGGTAATTAAATGACAAGGTGTTAAGTCACAGATCCGGATGGAAGTAGCATTTGTGACATGAGTTGCAAGATTTCCCGTAGGGTTCAGACAGGAGGCGTGTAAGGCAATTAAGCAGATTTGCATTCGTAGGCTGATGCTTTTAGAAAATAAATCCGATGGTGAAGTATGCTGCGATTCATATGAAGCCTTTAGGAAGATGTTAAGGGTCGGTGAGTAGACCTCCCGAGTAGCGATTCGGCGGGATCGCTCCAAATAATGTTGCAGTAAGAAGATCTTGCAGGTTGGGAAGTGGAGCCTGAAGTTTAGCATAGCGTCAAACGTGTAGAAGAGGATGTCAAAGAATTCTAAGTATGGTTGGTACTGGCGTTACTGTGGCAGCCCTTGTAGGTGATATCAAAGTACGCAGTGGATAAGATTGACAATAGCGTAACTGTGGCTATCGCTAGAGAATTTGACAATAATTACATGAGGTAGATCTATAAATTGAGGTTCTAGAAGATTTCTAAGGGCAAAAGAGACATATTAGAGCTCGTGGAGTCAATAATGTCCATTGAGCTGAATACATCGAGACATAGTGGATAAATTACGAATTAGAAATTCGACAGCTGGAAGTTGTCGAGAAGCAGTAACATCAATGGAAGCGGAACTCAATAGTAGCTGGAAGCTGAAGAATTTAGTTGTAGAGTGTCAACAGGAACTATGAGGTAATAGCAGTTGCAGAGGAATTTTTTGTCAGCTAGGGATAGTAGCGTTTGACAAAGGAAACAGTTGAGAAGGACGCTACACAATGAATAGGTCGAGCTATCGAAAGGAGATCATAAGTAGTAAAGCAGGACCGCCAAATCTTTCCATTTTTTGTGGAAATCGAAAAGAAGAGATGTTTGATGCTCAGCGGTATGCTTCCGCTCAAAGAGGGGACTGTTCGGAAAACTTATGAAATAAAATAATATTTGAATTTGGCGCGCACTCGAAGTGGTGAATTCGTGTGGTGAAAATAGAGAATGTAGGGAAAAAAGAATGATTTGGCGGCAAAAATGACAGATCGGTTTTGGAAGGCAAGGAATACGGATGCAAACGTGCCTGCTCCGTAATAAAGTGTAATTTATCGCGTATAATTCGGGGAATTTCGCGAACAAGGTGATTTCTAACTTACAGAATGTTATGAATGCTAAGAATTAATTTTAATGTTTCTTTTTAACAAGATTTCAGATAAAAAATAATTAAATAATCTTTCCATAATTTCTATAAAACGAATTTAACTCATTTTAGGTAATAATCGAATGATCGCTAAATAAAAATAAACCACAAGATGATATTTATATTCTTATCACATTGGAATTTAAATGCCAATATCTTATCAAAGAATAAAAAAATCATACAGCGTTGCAATGCAAATTTATCAGGAATTGTTGAAAAATTATGAGCAAATAGCCCGCAATTTGGCTGATAAAATCGTTTATTTTTGTACCAATTTGCATGAGTGGAATAAGATTACAAAAAAAGTTAAGGTATTCTACATCAATACGAGGAACTTCTCAACCTGCTATATTGTGAGCTGTTAGATTAAATTCACTGACAAAGCGAGAGAGAAGATAGATTTTTTTGCGCTTAAGCTTGACCATCAAAGTGGTGATTTATTAGCCTCCCGAAAAAAAGGCAAAGACGGCTTTCGCGGTCTTCAGAGTGCTTCAGTAGTTCACGCGATAATGATCGATGTTAACGTTGCAAGTCAATCCTTTTCCCTCGTGGATTCTGTGATTCTTATCCTTATGCTGATCATTTCATTGGGCATTGGGATCTACCATGGATATGCTAATAGGAAGACACTTAAAACGGAAGTGGAATACCTGATGGGTGGTAAAAAGTGAGAGAGAGAGTAGTTCCAGTGGAAAATTCCCCTGTGGATAATGAGCAAAAAAAAAGAAGTGTTATGATCTGTTTCTTGCAGCATGAGTGTCGTACCCGTTGGAATGAGTATTCTGGCCAGCACATTGAGTGCCATTGGCCTGATGGGAGTACAGACTGAGATGTATCTCTATGGAAGTACTTTTGCCTTCTCATTCTTCCCATTTCTCGTTACGGCGCTCCTCTTCAACAGGTACATCCTCCCAATCTTCTATTCACTCAACATCACCTCAATGTACCACTATCTGGAGAAGAGATTCGATCGACGAGTACGTCTCTTTGGGTCCATATCCTTCCTTATTCTATCCACATTATATATGCCAATCCTCCTCTATGTACCCAGTTTGTCACTCAATCAAGGTAAGGTAGCACCTTATCAAATCGTTTAAGAATTGCATCAGACGCTTCTCTCAATCTTTTCTTCCATTTTTAGTAACTGGCACCAATATTCATGTCACAAGTTCTATTTTGGTAGCAATTGTTGTTCTCTACACCTGTATTGTAAGTTTTCATTCTTTTTAGCATCATCTTCTCCATTTAGATTGCGTAGTAGATCTCTTAAAGAAACACCCAAAAGGGGGTACTCAATTCATGCTCTCCATTATAAAATTCTTAGCCATGAAAAAGTTCCCCCATTTAACTGAGATTTTCTTTTTTCTCACTTATCATAAAACGTAAAATTAGGAATTTACGATTAAGTTGTACGCGCAATTTTATTTAAAATATAAAACTTTATCACTAATTTTTTTTACTGCAGAGGCAATGCAAAAACTTTTATTTTGACAACATATACAATCAATTTGCGAGTTGATTCACATTTTTTTTAATGTTCATTCAGTGATTTAACTGTGAGCTGGTGCTAATACGTAATCCAATCTTCTACTAAAGAAAAAAATTTAGAGCCTGCGTAAGGTCAAAAATATCTTTGGAAATTTACTACAAAGATTAATCAAGGGGCTAACCAATAAACGAATAAATTGCATATCAATATGGAAAATAATTCTATTCTGATTAAATTTCAATATGTAAATCACAGACATTTAGTCTTTTTCATCTTTAGAATTTTTCTCTGTGAATTTTCGAATTTAATAATTTTTTCAGTAAAATTTTAACCCTTTCGCGCTCATATAAAACACAGAAACATGCAGTCTTTTGTCAGAAGCTCTCAGAGGATAATAATCAATAAGAAGGGCTTTCTTCGGCCCCATTTACGTAAATTAAACTCATTTCTGATTTAGAAGAGCCAATTAAATTCATTATATTAGAACATATGATCCAAAGAACATCAAAGGATTTAACCAAGTCTCATTAACGTATAACCTTTAGAACTCGTCTTAACTCTCTAGTTATCATCTAAAATGTTTGTTTGTACCAGTTTAAGTACATTTTATTATGCCCTGAGTACCCCCATGAGTGTACTGAGAAAATCACTTAACAGTGCTAAAATCATCACATTGCTCTTCCCCATCTATATATGTATGTATTTTTTCTTGTTCTCACCACTTCTCAACAAAACACAGGGTGGCTTCCGTGCAACCGTATGGACGGATGTTTTCCAAACAATAACAATGTTTGGATCGATAATTGTGGTGCTAATAAAAGGCACGGTGGAGTTGAGCGATGAAATTGGATTTGAGGGTATTTTTCGCAATACCTACGAGCGGGATCGTTATGAATTTCCCACGTAAATTACACACACAAACACACCATTTTATGTGGGGGTGCTATTTGGCTCGTTTAACATGTCTGCCTTGTAGATTGAGAATTGACCCCACCATACGGCATTCCTTCTGGTCCATCACCCTCGGGGGCGTTGGGTATTGCGGCTACATCTTCTGCAATCAGAACGTCGTACAGCGCTACCTCTCATTGCCATCCCTGAAGAAGGTTCATCGTGCCGCCTGGCTGAGTGTCAGCATTTTCGTTTCCATCTACTTCCTCAGCATCTACGGTGGATCCCTTCTATTGGCCACCTTCAGTGACTGCGATCCCAAAATGGCGGGCCTTATTCGGGAACACGATCAACTCATTCCCTTCTTTGTACTCCTCATCTCACGCAATCTCCCCGGTTTGGCGGGTATCTTCATCGGGGGGATGTTCTGTGCTGCCCTGAGTTCCATGTCAACCTTCCTCAATTCCATGGCTGCTGTTGTCCTTGAGGACTTCTTCAAACCCCTCTCCCGTCGAAATCTCACCATGCGTGCCAAGAATTGGATCATGCGGGGTGTTGTGGTTGTTTGTGGGCTCCTCTGTGTCCCCTTGATGGCAATCGCTGAGAAATCCAACACCATTATGCAGCTCACAAATAGTTTTGAAGGAGTCACAAGTGGTTCAGTCCTTGGAATATTTATCCTTGGCATTTTCTTCCCATCAATCAATGGAAGTGTAAGTCCAAAAAAAATCTCCCTTATTTTATCCTTAATTTTACGAATTTTTCTTTTCAGTGTGCTCTCATGGGTGGTATTGCTGGATTAGTTCTCATGGGTTGGATTAGCTTTTCTGCCCAATCAGCCATTGCTGCGGGAGATTTAATCTTTGAGACGAAACCCCTAACACACGAGGGATGCCCGGATGTTTTTAACATCACCGTACATCTCAATGAAACCGCATTGAATACAGAAAGGTGAGAAAATAAGTCTCTTTAAAATACTATTTACTAATTTTATCGTGTTTGGCATTGTTAATTCGCGGAAAAAGCACAAATGAATCACTTTAATGTTTCTTTTTTTAAACCATCACGACTCATCTGTGCAAATGAATTTCTTCTATAAAGTCTGGAAAATTTTTTATGACGCTCGCAGAAGCTTATGAGCTCCCAAATCGTATGTTTAATAATTTCTTTGCTAATCAGCATTATTTTAAGATTCATTTATCGTTTCGAAGGTTCAACGAAACTTTTTTTTTTATGCGATGTATTCGTGTTTACACAATGAAACACCCCTTATTGATTTTCAAATCAAACAAAGGGATATCAGTATAGGATATCAATTACGGGGAAACATAGTGGAAAAGTACTCTGCGCATATGATGATTATGTGTAGAACGCAGATGCCAAAAAAGAATCGTGATTGACTCTCTTTATTGCTTTATATTGCTTCACGTAGTATCGCAATGAGATGCCAATTTCAAATTGATATAATGTGCTAATTAATCACCTCTTCACATTGCTTTTTAGCAATGATTCCATTTCGTTTCACGTAATTTTCATTCATTAAATTTTAGAATTTTCATATTTATCAATCTAATTGAATAATAGGAAAATATTTAACTTACCAGAATCCATCGCAGATAGTGAAGAATCTACTAGATTATTAATTTGGCAATCAAGCAGCAAGTTCTGATCTTGAATGTTTCGTCCATTAGTTAAGATGGAAATTTATCAAAAGTTCCGGCATCTAAAGGATTCTATTCACACATGAAACCTATTCGGATAGAATAGGAAAAAAAAACTTCAAATATTTTTTTTTTAATTGCATTTGCTTAAATCTCAAAAGAATAAGCTTAAATAGCCAAGAATTATAAAAATTAATCTCAAATTAGGAATCATTTGAATGACTTGCGAAGATCAATTGTAGTACATACAAAATTTCTGAAAGAAGTTTATTCGTTTTTCCATGGGAAAATAGGAAAAATCCTTCATTCTTCAGAAAAGAATCGAAAGTTAAGCACAATGTGGAATACCAATTAATACACATTTTCTTGTAAAGAGATCAAATAATCATGAGAAATATCTAAAAGAACCTTTTTTTTTATTTGAATCAGTTGGAATAACATGATAGACTTTCCCAAAAATACAAACTATGACGTCACATATATTTCTGCTTTTCCGATCTTCGTGAGGAAGAAAATTTCTTCTTCAACTGTAACTTAGAGAGGAAAGCTCAACTTTTCTTCCAGAGCTTTCTGCATTCTCCGAGACTCTCATGGGGAGCAATTGTACATTCCTCATGAAATCCTCACAAACGTCAGAGTGAAGAAGTATTTTCTTCCTGACGAAGACCAGCAAAGCAGAAAAATTATAAATTATTTTTAAAACTTATCGATGAAACATCATCGTGAATGTTTCTCACAAAAACATAATTGTGACGTCATTGTTAACATTTTTCAGCAAATTTTTTCGACTTTTCCTAACCGATTCTAGGTGTGAAAAAAAGAAAGTCTCTAGCAATTTTTCATATTATTGGGCCTTATTCAGCGACCAAGAAACCCTTGAAATCTTTAAATTTTGTACTGAAATTTCAAGATTTTAAGCGAATTTCAAGGGTTTCTTGGTCGCTGAATAAGACCCATTATTCATTTCTCTACAAGATTTGGCGGATTGAGATAGTTTCCTTAGACGATGTGTTTTTCCATATAAAAACGAATACATTCCTTTTAATATATTTTTTTTCATCAATTTCAGTTCCTACGTAATGCCCCTCTTTCGGATATCATATCTCTTCTACATTCCCCTGGGAATCATCACAACAATCTCCGTGGCTTTCCTCATGCGCCTCATAAGTGGTGGCAATAAGCCTGGTGATGTGGATGCCACCCTTATTTCACGGCTTGTCCACTCACGTGATACGGATGTGAATGAAATTGCGCAAAGTCAAGAAATTCTCGAGGAGAAGATTGATCTCATGTCAAAGGAGGAAAAGTTGCTGTCTCGTGTAAAAATCACCAAGTAGCATTAAACTTGTATGTAGTTTGTAGGTACTTATATTGGGTTATTACATTAGCAAATATACTTGTTTTTTATTAGTTTTTCTCATACTTTGTATAATTTTACAATTGCAAGACATATTCAATAGGTCATACAGTAAATTAAATAATAAATATAATTATACTTTTTTTCTCTCTCAAATATATAATAGAGATTAAGAAGAAGGGTGTGTTTATATATACTTTTTTTTCTTACTACTACATTTTTTGTTCATTTTTTTCTCAATTTTTTTTACGCAAATACTTTTTTTTTGTTATACTTGTCTCCTTCTCCATCATTTATTCTTTTTTTTTTATTCAGCTCTCCTCATCATGACTAATTTATTTTTTTTAACACTGAATTTATAAGATGAACGAACAATAATTTGCACATACGACATTAAATTAGTTAAATTAAAAATTATTAAACTGGTGGTTTAATTCAAGTTTTTTTCTTTCTTTCTTCTCTCAAAATATCCTTAAAGATACGTTTTATTTGTTCTTTAGAGACTCTCTGGTAGGTTTACCTTCAGGAGGACAAGAGTTTTATATTCTTTTGTAAAAATCTTTACATAAAAATATCTTGCACCTCCGTCACAAATGGACATATTGTCATCATTTTCTTTCAATTTTTTTCATGCTAAAAAAATTTTGCGCAGCACAGTGGGGGTTCACTAAAAAATCAAGAGGTTTATACTTCATTAAAACCCAATATGACACTTGGAGAAAAATATTCTTTTTTTTTTACTTTGAATTATATCATTATAATTATATTATATTTATATATTTATTTATAATATATATATTACTTTTATATATCCACAAACACGAACACGCACAGAACTCCTTATAGAAAAAAAATGAGAGATACAAGAAAAAATCTCACGTCCCACCACAGTGCTGCTGCGAAAGAAATGATAAATCGTCCAAACCTACCAGAAGTCTTTGTACGAGGCTCAGGAAGCGTGTATTTGACTTCTACTGCCCGTTGGAGCTACAGCCTGGGCAGACACCTCAGACTTGACACGACGTGCAATGTGACTTCGAGTGTGCTTACGCAAGTGATCCTTCCGATAGAAGCCTGGAAAAGTTTTATTTTTTATGGCACGGTTGCAGCATAAATAAAATGCACAAAAATATAGAAAATTAATTTAAAAAAAAAATATTTTCTTTGTTCTGTTGAAAATTAAATGATAAATTGATTGATTGATTGAGAAAAATTTAAATATTGAATTTTTATAAAAGCAATTTCGAAAGAAATAGAGCGAGACTAACGCTGAAATTGCTAAAATTCGATTTAAAAGATTATTTATAGATGGATTTTCTTGAATATTTATAATTTGCAGATTTAGCAGATTCCAACAAAGAGCAGTGGCGTAGTCATAGAGGTAGGTTGTATGATTAAACACCCTAAACGACTTAGGTCAAGTGTCAAAAGAAACTATTTGAGTAAAAATTAGATTTTAAAAAAAATTTAAAAAAAATTAAATGTTAGGTCGTATTCTGTGGCCAAAAAATCCTTGAAATCGTTGAAATTTCAATTAATTTCAAAGGTTTCTAGGTTTTCTTGATCGCTGGAATACGACCCGTTATTACAAAAAAGACGTCAAGAGTTTGAAAAGAAACGCAAATTTTAAGAATGTCTAAAGTTCAAAAAAATGTCAAACGTTAAAAATTCAAGGAGTTAGAAAAACGTCAAGTTTAAAAAGAAATGTCAAACTTCAAGTGATAGGATATGAAGAGTCAAATATTAAAATAAATGTCAATAGAAAGATACATAAAAATGTCAAACGATATAAAAGGAGTGCAAAGCATTAAAATAACGTTAAAATAAAGAAAAATCCAACGTTTAAAATTAAAGTTAGAAAAAATCATCAAACGTTAAAATCATCGTCAAACGTCAAACGCTAAAATTAGAAACGTCAGTCAATACGATAGTAAAAGTGTCAAATGTTATAAAGGAAAGGCAAAGAATTAGTTTTAACGTTAAAATGAAGTTAAAGGTCAAACGTCAAAAATGTCAACATTAGGATAAACAGGTAAATCGTTAGAATTTCGTAAATTGCATAAATAAATTCCTGACTACGTCCCTGATGAATTGCAATATCAACAGAATTTTCTATAAGCGTAAAAAAATCATTAGGAAATATTTGTTTTTTTTTTTACAAAATTCCCTCTCGCCACCCACAGCGCAGATCTTTATAAAATACAGTCCGTTTGAACTGAATTGCCCTAAACCATTTAAATCTGAAAGCTTTACTTTCGTATTCAATTCAAAACCAATTGGAATCCTATTGGACTTTCAAGCTACATAGAATATACATTTAAATAGAATAAGAAATCTTGTTCATCACTTACCTTTGCCACATTCCGGACATATATGCTTCTTCTCCCCAGAATGGATAACGATATGCAATGTCAATTGCTCTTTACGCTTGAATGACTTCATACAGATCTGCAAAAATACAGGAAAAACGAAAGAAATAATTAAAATGAAATAAATTAGAGGAGATAAACTACAAAAAAAAGGATTTACATTGCAAATGTGCGGCCTGTCTGGGATGTGAGATAGCTTGTGTCTCGTTAGATGATCCTTGCGCTTAAGGGCGGCATTGCAAATGTCGCAGACAAATCTAATAAGTTAGGTGAAGAAAGGAAATCAATTAAGATGAGTTAGATTAGATTCTTTCAAGTTAAATTACCTTCTCTCTATGGCATGCGAGATAACGTGCTGCTCAATAAGCGGCCTATCCGGGTAGGCCATCTGGCATTCCGGGCAGCAATAGAGCGTTGACCCATCGAGAGCTTTGGTTTCACGTATTTCCCCGGGCTTCGGGCGTGGCTTCTTCACCGTACGCGGTGCCTTCTGCTTTGGGGCTTTCTTCTTTTTCTTCTTCCCTGAGCTTGTGCCCGAATTGGTGGCCGGAGCCCCCGTGGCTTGTGTTGTGGGTGGATTGAGATCCGCCTCAAGTTCATGCGTGAGATTTGCAGCCAAGAGGCTCGAGGCGGCACTTGTGACGGCCCCATTGGCCGCGCCAGCTGACGGGCCAGTCCCTGAGATGCCAGATTCCTTCTTGATGGATTCTGAGTACTTTAGGAAGTGCTGGATGGAGATGGGCAGTGTAGCGGATAGCAAATGCGATGAGTAGTCAACGGAATTGGCTGGATTTGCCAGCGTCTGCCAGGATTGATTGACATTCTGCAGTAGTTGCTGATTCAGCACCGCCTCATCGCGACTACGATCCAACTTTAGTCCACTCGCCTTTTGCTTTTCATGCAGAAAGAGATGCTCATTCTGTGATGGCTGCCCAGACGCATAGGGGATTGGGATATTCTGGGCGTACTGCATATTGGGACTAGAAACTGGAAATCATACCCCCCACACCACACGACATTAAAACATTACATCCTTCGTGTTTTGCATGTAGCAAGATTGCCGGCAAATTGTTTCTCACCTGCTGGATTCTGACTAAAGTGATTGGGATTTGTGTAGCGGCCATCCTGGGCCCCAGACTCAGATGACGCGTTCGCCGCATAAGAACCAAGTTGTGTGGTGTCGTTGCCGAACTTTGCGGCAAATTGGTGGATCCCGGAGAAGGGTCCGCCGAAAGCTGAGAAGTTCATTGTTATCCTTTGCACGTTATCTTGCCTTTTATTGCACTTTCCTGGTCTCACAGGGCGCACATTGTGCTTTTTTTCCTCAAAAAACTCAACAACAAACAAAATGACAGGACCTCAGTTCTCAAAATGAATTCACACAAACATGCGCAAATCACCCACACACGCGATACGTGCACGCACACCACCGCAACTTCCCCACTTCCTGTACACTTTTCCCATGATCCCACATTGACCTGCACCAAATTCTACACTTTGCATATCAATATGTCCTTGAGAGGGGTGCATTCTTTGTCTAATTTTACTCTTCTAGCGCCACAATTGCTATGTATTTTATTGCAATAAATTTATTTAATCATAAAATGGCCTTAGGGATGAATTTAGAGGCAAAATAATCATTAATTTTGCTGTAAAATCAAGTTTAGAATATTGGTGGTTGAAACACAATCTCCAAATACGTGAAACATTGATGAAACATCACTTGCCTTAGGAAGAAAGTAAACAAAAACAATGCCCGGTGTTAACTTTGCACAATTTCCGCGATTTTCACGAGTTTCCCAACGAATTTTCACTCGCAGTCTATCAACAAAGGCCGTGGGGGAAACAAAGGCACCATCCAGGACAGCAATTGAGATTAATCATCGACTCTACCATCCAGATGAGTGGACAAATGTTAATCCGCGAATTCTTTCCTTCCTGGAGCGAAGGATTCACGTCCAGCCGCATCATCCATTGTCAATTGTACGCCAGAAGATTGTCCAATTCTTCGGGGAGAAGTACAGAAACTCCAAAGGGAATCCCCTGTTCAGTGTCTATGATTCCTTGAGCCCCATTGTGAGTGTGGAGCAGAACTTTGATAGCCTCCTCATTCCACCGGATCACCCAAGTAGGGATAAATCGCAGTCGTACTATTTCAATCGGGACTACATGCTGCGTGCCCATACGACTGTTCATCAAGCTGAACTCATTACATCTGGGCTCAATAATTTCCTTATTGTCGGAGATGTTTATCGGTGAGTTCTCAAACTTTGCTTTAGGAGGGATTTTTGAGAGTTATTCTTGGGAATAAATTACTCTTTGTAGACGAGATGAAATCAACTCAACCCACTACCCTGTTTTTCATCAGCTGGATGCTGTACGAATTCACACGCGTAAGACACTCTTTGGTGAGGCGGATCTCCAAATAATGGAGACAAAGCCAAGAACTCACGAGGAGCCCACCCATCAGAGCTGCCACACGTTGGAAGCTGTAAAGTTGGTTGAAGTAGAACTGAAGGACACCCTTTTGGGGCTCGTAAAGAGTCTCTTTGGGGACAAAGTCAAATATCGCTGGGTTGAGACGTATTTCCCCTTCACTCATCCCTCGTGGGAGCTCGAAATCCACCACCGGGATGATTGGTTGGAAGTTCTCGGGTGTGGCATTATGCGTCACGCTATCCTTGATCGGTGTGGCCATAAGGATGCAATTGGAATTGCCTTTGGGCTTGGTTTGGAACGCATAGCAATGGCATTGTACCAAATTCCCGATATTCGTCTCTTCTGGAGTCGAGATTCGGGATTTCTTAGTCAATTCCACGACAATGCCCCACCCGGATTAATATACAAATCCGTCTCGGTGTATCCTCAGTGCACAAATGACGTATCCTTCTGGCTCCCAGGAACATCCGCAGCGGAATCTTTTGACCCAAATGACCTGTACGATGAAGTTCGCAGCGTGGGTGGGGATATTGTGGAGCAGGTGCACCTTCAGGATAAATTCACACACCCCAAAAGCGGCAGGACAAGTATGTGCTTCCGTATCATCTACCGACACATGGAACGAACCCTCACGCAGGCGGAAGTGAATGAAGTTCATGCAAAAATTGCCCAAAATCTCGTTGAAAAATTCAACGTGGAAATCCGTTAAGGGGGCGCTTCAGTGCTAATATTTATTGTTAATCTAATAGAAGGGAATAAAAGGAGTTTAATCATCGTCGTCATCGTCATCATTCTTCCCATCTTCCTCCTCCTCATTGTCATCTTCCTCCTCTTTATCATCAGCTGCATTCCCCCCATTTTCCGATTCACTCTCATCGGAATCCTTGAGGGCTGCCTTGGTCTTTCCACTCTTCTTTGGACGTGCCTCAAAATCTGAATCGTCTTCGTCTGATGAATAAATTCCCGCACCTCCTGCTAAAAAATTATTTTTTTTTGCATTTTTTAGATGAATTTTCATCAAAGAAAAAAGAAAAATTCTCATACCTTTCTCCAATGGCGCCTTTCCCTTTTTATATTTATTCTTAATGGCTGCAATGGAGATTCCTCCTTCATCTTCAGACCCCTCATCTGGGTCCCTGTACGAGGTGCTCATCAAATTCGACGAATCCCGACTCCTCTTGGGCTTAACACTGCCACCGGCTGCTTTCTGTCGCATCGCCTGTCGCAGCTTCTCCTCTTCCTTCTTCAAATGGTACTGCCTATCCTGATCCGGATCCGGGCCAACTGCTGAGAGAATCTTAATACCACTCGTCTTCTGGAGACGATCTGCCAGTGACATGGTCATCTTCTTGTGCGTGAAAGACTCCGTCGAGTGCGGGCGGAAGGTGAGCTTCGTGCGGAAAACTGCCTGCCCCTGAAGCCCCGTACCTTGACGGATGAACAAGTGATTGTGATCACCCTGTAGTGGTTGCTTGTACACATCGAAGATTTCATTGCCCAAATGCAGGCTCATACTGCCGTCTGACCACTTGATCACCCTCGCATTGGATTCCAGCTTGCGCTTCCCTTCCTTGTCGAATGTTTCCTGCCATCGGATCGTATTACTGACTTTTAGCTTAATCCTCTGCCTTCCCTCCTCATCGAGTGTCTCCTCTTCGTCAATTTCATCCTCATAGGTGTCTGGATCAAAGGGACGTGTCTCGACAGACAAGAAATTCGGCAAGATGACAAAGTGAATGTCCCTGCCGAGATCTGACATTATTCGTGGAATCTCCACGTCAATTCGCGTCTCATTCACCGGTTCAGGCTCCTGTGGGGCTTCCTTCTCCTCATCACGATCACTACGTCCACCCTCATCCTCAGATCGAATGAATTCTCGTTCATCATTCTCCGGAGTTGGGGATTTCCCACGCTCTGAACGTTTCTCTTCCGCCTCGGATTTACTCCCCTCATCTGAACTAATATCATCGGCATCTCCAAAGAGTTTTGTCGCTGAAACTTCCGGGGCTTCTGCACTCTTTGTCGGCTGTTCATCCTCCTCACTATCCGTGTCAATTAGTGCCGATGCCTTCTTTCTATTCTTCACAATTCTCTCCTCATCTGAATCCCCCGCTTGATCCTTTGGTGGGGGTGATTTGGATTTTGAGCGTTTCACTGCGGGACTTGCACTACCCGATCTTGGTGTAGTCTTCCCAGATTTAGGGCTACTTCTCCCGGATTTAGGGCTACTTCTCCCCGATTGTGGGCTACTTTTCCGGGACTTTGGGCTACTCCGTCCAGATCGTGGGGATGTTTTTCCCGAATGTGGTGTCCCTGGTCCCGAATGGGGGGATCGTGAACGTGCAGAACCTGCACCAGATTGGGGAGATCCGCTACGAGAACGTGGTGAGCCTGAACGTGAACGTGGTGATCCACTACGTGATCGCGGTGAGCCGGATCGTGAACGTGGTGAGCCTGAACGTGAACGTGGTGTCCCGCTACGAGAACGTGGTGTAACACTCCCAGAACGTGCTGATCCACTTCTGGAACCACTTCGACTGCGTGGTGTGCCACTCCGGGAGCGTGGTGTACCCGAACGGGAGCGTGCTGATCCTGCTCCAGAGTGTGGAGATCCTTGCGGTGAACCACCTGATCGGGAAGATCTCGGGGACGCCGAACCCGAAGCATTTCCATCAATTTGCAACTTTGGTGAGCCCGAAGCTTCGTCATCTGATGTATTGTGGGCATCCCTGTGCACACTACCCTCGTTATCTGAAGACATTTTTCACGTGAAATACAGAATTTTATCACAAATTTGCAAAATTCACGCGATATTCTCTTTTCTTTCGTTAGTTGTAAACAAAACACGCTGCACCTGTCAAACTTTTTAGTACACAACTACTAACGCATTAGTATGTCCCGAAAAGGTCATCAATATGTTCAAAAAATTATTTTCTTTTTCTTATTTCTGTAATTTCTAGAATTATTTAAATAGTTTTAATTGCACCAAATAAGCGAAAGAAGCGAAATGAATTCAATTACTTTAAAAAGAAAATTAACAGAGCTCAAAATATCTGAGAAAACAGAGAAAATCACCCGGAAAAGCCCAGATAAAAGCCTCCTAAGATTTGACATCTCGTTTCATCGTTTGAAACTCGAAAATAATTTTTTTAGCATCATTTTTGTGTATTAAATTTTAAATCCACTTTATCTGTGAACATTTGCACAAGTAAATGTCCAATTAATGCAAAATATTCTTGCTGAGGAGCTAAATAGTCCGTATTTTCCACTATAGGTTGCCAATTTAGTGGACGGAGATGCAAAAATGTCCTTTGAAGTGAAGACATTGGCCAAGATGGAAAAATCATCAGCGGAGATTGAGACAGGAGGAAGTTCCAGTAGTGGTGGTCAAGAGGAAGGACGTGGCTTCCGGGTGAGGAAGCGTCTATCTGAACCACTGTGTTGTCCCGTGTGCAGCTGCACCGTGCGCCCCACGGAGATTGACCAACATTTTGCCATTGAAGTGGATAGGCTTGATAAGTTGACACAGCGCAACAGGAAGCTAATGGGGCAACACAACAATCACACCTGCATCGCCGGTACATCCAGTTCCACATCAAATAGTTGTGCCAGCACCAGCAACAGTAGTAGTGCACCTGTTGGGGGGAATTCTACGAGGGATTCCACATGGGGTGCATACCAGAAGATTAAGAGAAATCGCCAGACACGACTGAAGATGAAATCCAAGAGGAGAAAGCTTGAACAAGTTTGCCCGATTTGCGATAAATCCATTCCATCGACTGAGGATATCAATATTCACGTGGAAGGGTGCCTGCGGAAGACGCGCAACGACAGGACTTCCGGAAGTAATTCCAGTGATGATGATAGCATTGATATTGATGGGGAGACATTTGATGAGTATGAATTTGCGGGGGAAACACGAATTCGGGCAACGAGTCTCATTGAGGGTGGCCTAAGTGGTGCTGGTATTGGCACAGTGGTCACCAAGGAGAATCCCGATGATGACGATGAGGATCTCAATGTTGACGGGGACGATACCCACATCTACGGCCCACCACAATACTCCGAGAAGGATGTCATCTCCCCCCTAATAGTGTCACAAGAGGAGAATGGTGAACACCTTCGACGTCTTGTCATGGGAAATTCCTCACGCACGCCGGAACTTGTGGAGGAGCCCGAAGATGCCGACACACCTGCCACTGTGGATGTTACCACTGTTGAGCAATCCACAGGGAAACCACATGAGATCATAATTGAGACGCTAAAGAAGAAAATTTATGAGCTAGAAAGTGGCAACCGCAATAAGTACAAGTGCCTAATTTGTCTGGATGAATACAAGGTACCCGTGGTGTCCATCTCCTGTTGGCACGTCCACTGCGAGGAGTGTTGGCTCCTCACGCTAGGTGCTCGTAAACTCTGCCCGCAGTGCAACATGATCACCTCCATGGCAGATCTACGTCGAATCTACCTCTAAATTCTCCTCCCCTGATGATTTATTTACTTATCCTCCCCTCATACACCTCAACATTCTCAATTTATTGTTTTTTTATTCCTTCCGGAAATAAAAAAAATTAATTCTTTTTTGTAAAAAAAAAGTCTTTTTCTTGTCTCCAAGGAAACTTCCCCCAAACAACCCCCTACTAAAAGTCTTTTAAAAAAATTCTTCAAGTGGAATAAAAATGTTTGGTGGCAATGGGAAGACAAAGAAGACGGCTCTGCCACCAATTGTGGCCCCCTCAACTGTCCCAGTGTCCAATGTAGTCCTCCACAGGGTTCATGAGAAGCCAAACAGAGGGAAATTCATGTGAGTAAGAAAAGAAGCTCCAGCAAGAAGATTTTTGCATTTCAAGGAAAAACTTTTGTGACTAGATACTCCCACAAATGGACAGATTTGGAGGAATCTCTAAGATTGAGGAATTTTCATGTGGAAGACACGGCAGTTGAGGTGAATTTTCATTTTATCTACTGGAGTCGTATTCTGCGACCAAGAAATCCTTGAAATTGCAGGTCAAATTTCAAGGATTTCTTAGTGGGTGAAAAGGACCGATTGTCCTTGAAAATCTTAGAGATTCCTCCGCATTTTCACCTTTAGGTAAAACACCAACAAGATGACATGCGAAAGAGCGCAAAGAAGCAGAGAAATCTCAACAGCAGTCGCCTTGAAAAAATCTACAAAGATCAAAATGCAACCCGGATCAAATGTCTGGCTCTCAATGAATTCCTCCGGGAATGCCATGAACGAGAAATCATAGCTGAGCATCGTGAAGCTGAAGAGGTGCGCAAACAGGAAAAATATCACCGGGAAATTGAAAGTTTAACTGGGAAAATTGCCGATTTGAGGGATTTCAAGAGAGTCCTCGAGGAGAAAGTGGATGAAATGAAAATCTACCGAACGGTGGTTGAGCAAGCAGCTGAGGATTCCACCCAATTTGCCACCCCTGACGGGCTAATGTCCTTTTGCGACGCCTTCTTCCATGCACAGCGTGAAATTGCAACAATTGAGCAGGAAAAACTCCATGAGATTGACACACTGAAGAAGAGCCTTGTACAGATCACGGGGGATTCAGCGGCTACCATCCTTGGGTACATCAATCGCTTATCGGATTTGGAACAGAAGTGTCACACATTGAAGACCGAATCACTGCGATGGGAGAAGGTGCTCAAGACAACAAAAGACTTCATTGCTGCGGAGAATTTTGAAGCACAGCGCATCCAGGAGTCCATCCGGCATCTGCACAAGCTCCTCTTTGCTCGACATGGTGGACGCGCCAGGGTGGAACGAGCGGTGCCACTTGAGAAGCAACTCGAGGAGATTCGTCATGAAGTGAAAATCCTCAAATTAATTGCAGAAGCATCCAAGGAGCACATTGAGAAGGGGCAGAAGAGCTTAGCCGGTGAATTGGGGACAAGTACGGCTCTGGCATTGATGAAAATGGGAAAAGTTTCCCACAAATAAATAAATAAAACGTTGAGCAACTCGAAGTTTGTACACTTTTCTTCCCGGAATGGTTTGATGCGTTTGATATGCTTCCCGGAAAGTACCATAAGTGCATGGAAGTTGTGCAATCATCCTACCCATTGCTTTAGGAAGTTTCTAAGGGATCTTTGGAACTTCTTTTTCAATACCCGGCTGATCTTTGATGTCATTTAGGGGTCAAAAATTGTCCATTTAAGATTGCGTAAAGTATTTCTATAAACTCAGATTTTGATCCAAAGATAATATCATGGATCAGCCGGGTGTTGAAAAGGAAGTTCCAAAGATCCCTAAGAAACTTCCAGATGCAATGGTCAGGATGACTACACAACTTCCAGGCTCTTATGGTACTTTCCGGGAAGCACATCAAACGGTTGCTTAAATTTAGAAAATGAGAAATTTTACTTGATCTTTCACACCTCCTGTGTGTGGGCGTTTATTCGATCTGGAAGAGGACACATTATTAGTTAATTTTAGTCTGGAAGAAAATTCCCAGCTTGGAATGAAAATTCAGGAATGATTGGGGTTTCATTGGATAATCCTTTTGGTGTAGGCATCCCATAGGGTATTTTTGTAGGTTTTAGCCGCAGCTGCGGCATCCTTGGCCTCGTAGATTCCCCTCCCGACCACAGCAATGTCACCCCCACTGACGCCAATTGCCGTAGCTGGTGTATTGTACTGCTGCCCCAGAGAATCTCCGGAGCTTTCAATCTTTACGCCAGGAATGAGATGAATAGCTCCTGGATGTTCCTTCAGTAGCTTCCCATCTTGACAGACAAATCCCGCTACGGTATCCTCAAATCCTTCGGTGAGTTTGATGGCTTCCTGAGCATAGGAGGGGGTTGTCAGTGTTCCAGCTGAACTTAGCTCAGCCACAACAAACATCCCACGTTTCTCTCCCGTACTCTCCATGACCTTTCGCACACCCTGAAGGATTCCCGGTCCCGGAAGAATGTGCACAGTGACCAAATCCGCCCAGGTGGATACTTCGTACACTCCATCGCGATACTGGTGCACCACAGTGTTGCCAATATCGCAGAATTTTCGATCTTCCATCAGGAGGAAACGATTCTTCGCCGCCAGCTGCTGCAGGGAAGCAATAAACTCCCGCGAAAAATCCCTGATGATGTCTACGTGGAGTTTCAGGATGCAAATGTATGGACCCACCTCTGTGGCTAAATTGAGAATATCCGTGGCATTGGTCATGTCTGCTGCAAGGCATAAATTCGAACTCTTTGCTTCCATCAGCTGAAACAACTCTCTAGCCACGGGATTCTTTGCCACTGTGGCTCTCTCCCCATAAGACATGCGAATTCGATCAACAGGCTGCACGGCAATGTCCCCATTTGCGGGAATTGTATTCTCCTCAACATACTTCCGGACGGAATTAACAGTTTCCGCACTTATCTTTCCCGCCCCAAGGAGAATGTCCAAAAAGGACGTCATTGTGTACAGTGAGAAGCTCTCAATGCCCCTATCGGAAAGTCTTCTCTTACCTCCTTGTTCCCTGTCAATGATCACAAGGGCTGTTGTCACCACAAGGCCATCATTTCGCAAATCCGTGGCTGTTTCCAAGACACTTCCACCCGAAGTGATGATATCCTCAACAATAAGGCAATTCTCTTCGCGCTTAAAGTGTCCCTCAATGAGTTTCTTCGTCCCGTAGTCCTTCTTCTCCTTTCGCCGCATCAGCATCGGTAGACTGGACTCTACGGAGACGAGCGTAGCAATTGGGAGAGCCGTATAGGGAACGCCACAGACATACTTTGCCTCAATGCGTTCAGCTTCGATTACCTCAATCAGGAGATTTGCCACAGAGCTCTGGAAAATTAAATCAAGATTTTCATTCAATTTACTTTCTAAAAACCGAGAAGAGATTAAGTAATTCCTTACGAGGACTCCCGGATAGCTGACGATGACACGCAAATCAAAATAAACCGGAGACATGAGCCCGGATTTCATTTTAAATTCACCAAATTTTACTGCATCTATTTCGTGCAATTTCACTGCCAACTCCCGCAGTCGACCTTCCATATTTAGTGGCATTTTGCAGTTAATTAAAAAAATGTACGAAAAATGCAGGAAAATTAGAGAAAAATAAAACTTATTTACAAAAAAAAGTCAATCATAACGCGTCCAGTTATTAGAGTTGGTATACCACAACGCGGATGGGTCAGTTTATGCGTTGTAATTTAATTTGTGAGCAGAATTAGTAGGCAAAGCCGATCTTTTGTGAAATTTGGCAATTTGATGCATAAAAATGCTCATATCTCAAGTTCTATTAGACTTACAGAAATTTCATGATTAGTTATGGAAAGGTATTGAAATAAGCTATAATCTGACATACATTTAGATACATTTCAAGGTCACCTCCAGAACACAAAATGGCGGATTTTTGTTCTACGAAAACAGTTTTTTGCACTTTTTGTCCTCAAGGAATGGTTTTAGAGGTTTCTGATGTTCCAGAAAGTTGTAGAGTTTTGCAAAACCTTTAATTTGATATCAAGTTGAGCAAAATCGGTCAAGCAGTTCAGGAGATATGACTCTAAGAACTTTTCAAATTCAAGAATTTTTCAAATGGCTATATCTTCTAAACGGCGACATAGAATTTCTTCATTTTCGGACTGATGAAAGATATTGAGTCAGGCTACAACATATCAAAATTTAAAGGAAAACGATAACAGATGTTGGGAGATATAGCCCCTTAAAGTTAGGCAATTTTTGTTTTTGTTTTTAGCGCCTCTTGCGGATGTTTTTGAAACTTCGAATGTTCTAGACAGTTGTAGGGCTTCTCAATACCTTTCATTTGATACTAAGATGGTCAAAATCGGTCAAGCCGTTCTCGAGTTATATCGAAAAAACACTTTTTGCTTTAGACCGCCATATTTGCTAAACCGCTTGACCGATTTTCAAGTATGAATTGTTGATGAAAACATCTCACTAAGCTCTACAACATACTAAAATTTCAGATCTCTAGCTGTAAGGGAAGTGGTTGACGGTGGTTCAAAATGGCGGACGGCGGCCATCTTGGATTTTGAAAATGCGAAAAAATGAAATTTTACACCCACATTTCTATAGAAAACTTCAAACCCGAAGTCTTTATCTGTTACCGTTCTCGAGCTATAATGCAAAATGTGGAGTCCTGCCCGGCAGGCCGGCCGGCCGGCAGGCCGGCAGGCCGGCAGGCCGGCCGGATCAAAAATTTTCCACCACCATTTTCGTAATGTGGGATGTCTAAAACGTGCTCATACCAAGTTTGAGCCCGATCTAATAGGGTCGGTTTTTCCGACGATTACAATACTTGGTATGCCACGATTGTGGTATACCAACTAATTGTATCAGCTGACAAAATTTGATGTTAGAAATCACGCCATATGCGCAGAAACTGTTGAAACGTTTAAACTTTGCACATGTACACGCGATCAGCAGGATCAGCAAAACAGAAAATTTTTGAATCAAAATGTTGGTTTTCTTTTAAAGTTTTTAATTAGGTATTGTTTTATTTATCAAAATTTCACCCTAAAAAAGAGTATGAAAAATAAATTTTAAAAAATTAATTAGGCGTTAGGTTCGTCAGTGATAATTTATTTGAAAAAGGTAAAATTCTGGATGATCTTTTGATCATTTTTGACCAAAATTTCATTTAATTCTATTACCGATAATCTTCATTCATATTATGTAATTCAAAGGCTCTTACTTCATATATAGATCTCTGTGTGTATGAGAGAGCTGCATAATAAAAATATTTTAATAGACCTAATTAAGTGGTTTTCATTACCTTTTTTATTTCTAAATTAAACAAATAAAAAGCATCGAATGCCCTGAATTAAAAGATTGAATGACAGAAAAATTAAGAATTTAGTCTTCATTCAGATAGCACACAGAGAGCGCACAATGAATACTGAAAATTCGGAAAAGTCCTACCTTGAAAAATTAGTGAGTGAAAGTGAAGCAATTGATGTTGAATTCTTCAATCTCCACTATTCTGTGCCTTCACAAAAGAAAGGTAAAAAAAATATTTTAAAGAATCTTTTTTAACGAGATTGTCAGAGTTTTCTTGGTGCAGTAGAATTATTTGAATTATTGAATTAAAACTACATTTTTAATTAATCATTAACCAATTTTTAAACTACTTAAACATACATTTTTTAAGCCCGTTATGTGGAATTTTGCTTGAATAAACTATATACTAAAAACTCTAAAAATATATTGAGAAGAATAGAAAAGCATTACCTACTGTTTATATAATTACCTATCCTTGAGACAAAATAATAAAAATTTAACTACTGTCTGCTTTTTTTTTTACATATTTGAAAAATTATATAAACAATTTTTATTCACAAGAATTTTTCTTTTCTTTAATCAGATGAAAAAGTAAAAATTCTCAAAGGCATCTCTGGGAAGTTCCTTTCAGGAAGAATATGTGCAATAATGGGACCATCAGGTGCTGGAAAAAGTTCTCTTCTAAATATCCTATCAGGATTCAAGTAATGTTCATGAATTTTTAAATTGCAAAAAAATATTATAGATCTAAAGTTTTTTTTTTCATTTTCAGAACAACTCTTGAGGACGGAGAGATCCTAATCAATGGGAAATATTGCAATAGGAATAAATTCAAAAAGAAATCCTGCTACATTCTACAAGATATAAATCTACACCGTGAACTAACCACTTTGGAAACACTAAAAATAGCAGCTGATTTCAAATTTCCATCCATAGTTTCAGTGGAGGAAAAAATGGAAATTGTGAGCTCTCAAAAAAAATTTTCATTAGGTATATTTCATTTAAAAATATTAAATTTTAGGTGCTAAATGTGTTGCGAATTCTTGGCTTGACTGCAAAATCATCCACACGTGTGGAGCATTTATCTGGTGGGGAGTGCAAACGACTCTCAATTGCTCTGGATTTACTTACGAATCCTCCTGTGATGTTTCTGGATGAACCAACAAGTGGCTTAGATAGTGTTTCGGCTGTTCAGGTGATTCAAATAGCCATACAACAGATAATTTTAAAAAAAATCTATATTGTCTTTGATATAGGTCATTACGCACCTCAAGGACTTGGCAAGAGCAGGAAGGAATGTTATCTGTGTGATTCATCAACCATCATCGAGACTTCTCGAACTATTTGACGACATCTTCATCATGTGCAACGGGCAATGCATCTACAATGGGCCTCTAGATAGTATGGTGGCAAAATTTGAGGAAGCTGGCTTTGAGTGCCCACAATTTTACAATAGAGCCGACTTTGCACTTGAAATTGCAACGGGAGAACGACTAGGAAGCTTGGATAATCTCATTAGCAAAGCAACAAGAAGAATTCATTGTGTAACCGGTGAAATCCTTAAAGATCAGGAGAATTTTCAGGAAGAATATTTAGAATTCAGTAAGTGATAGAAATGTGACTAAAAAGAATCTCAAGTTTAAAATAAGTTATTATAAAAAACTAATTCTGTTTCAGCTAAAGTGCTCGATAAACAAGAAAGAAAACGAAGAAGTTTGAACAGAGATATTGATCAGAAATATCCAATATCGCAATGGAAACAATTTCTTATTTTATTAAAGAGATCATTCGTCTGTATTTCCCGGAATTTTGTAAGATCAAAGCTAATTTTTCATTTAGTATTTTCCTGTGAATAATTTTTACTCGTAATTTACAGGTAGTAACACAACTGAAGATTTTAACACATCTTTTTATTGGATTAGTCGTTGGTTGGATTTATTACGACGTGGGCAATGATGGTGCAAAAGCTACAACCAATATTTCTCTTCTTTTCTTCTTAATTATGTTCTTTTACTTTGGAAACGTTATTCCAATTGTTCTGCTTTGTAAGTTTTCTTAAAATTTTAACATATTTCATCTTTTTTACGCCTTACCTTTTTATTGTAGATCCTTCAGAATCTAAAATTTTCTACAGAGAATACCTAAACAACTGGTATGGTTTCCTTCCATATTTTTATTCGAAAATCATAGTGGAAATCCCGTGTTTGGTGATTTCAACATTTTCAACCCTCATTCCAATCTACTACCTCACAAATCAACCAATGGAGATCGACAGATTCTTCCTTCTGGCTAATATCCATCTCCTAACAATGCTGATAGCCCTCTTTGCCGGACTTGCAACCGGGACGCAATTTGGCACAGAAATAGGAATGTTCTTTATGCCATCCTCTGGATTGATCTTCGTTGTTTTCTGTGGCTACTACATACGTTACAATGAACTATCACCCATCCTACAACCCTTGACATTCATCACATTCTTCCGGTACATATTTGAGGGTTCCTTTCAGGCAATCTATGGCTTTGAGCGTCAAAATCTCGATTGTAGTCAAATCTTTTGCTATTTGAGATCTGTGTCCAAGATCCGTGAAGTCATGGATATGACCGAAAATACGTATCTATTGGATGTTTTGGGGTTAATTGTGTGGATTCTAGTCTTAAAATTTCTCTTTTTCATTGCTTTGAGGCGTAAAATTAAAAAGTTTACTGATTAATGTGCTTGTTTTGTTAAGTATGTGTGGGAAGGACTAGAAAATGTAGTCAAAATCGAACTTCTTTTTATTTGATTTAATAAATATTCCGACTGGACTTTTTGTGAGGGAGGAGTTTGTGATGACACAATTCAATTCCACAGCGTATCCAAGGTAATGTCCTCGTGACGTTGATAAAAATCATGATGTCCTTAGAATCATCTAGCAAGTTTAGCTATGTATGTCTTCTCTCTACTACTTAACCGGCGCTACAGCTGGTCTCCAGCCTTGGCCTGATCAAGGATCCTCCTCCATCTGTCCCTATCCCGCGCCACTGTCCGCCAGTTCGGCACCCCTATTGACTTGGCGTCCTGGTCCACGCCGTCCTTCCATCTGAGGCTGGGCCTTCCTCGTCACCTCGTGCTATAGACTCTACCCCAGAGGACTTTCCGGGCTGGGTCGTCTTCATCCATACGTGCTAGATGACCAGCCCACCGCAGTCTATTAAGGCGTATTTGCTTGACGACATTTACCTCTCGGTAGCGCTCGTACACCTCATGGTTGTATAGACTGCGGAATTGTCCTCCCTCACATACTGGGCCAAAGATCCTTCGCAGAATCCTTCTTTCGAATACGGACAGGAGTTCGCATTCACTTTTGCTAAGTGGCCAGGTCTCGGATGAGTATGTGAGTACTGGCAAAATCATGACCTTTTTCAGCAGGAGCTTTGTCTTGATGGACAGGTGTTTGGATCTGAAGAGTCTTGATAGACTGAAGTAAGCTTTGTTTGCTTTTAACAGCCGCGCGCGGACTTCGGTGGTGGTATTATTGTCGGCTGTTATTGTGGACCCAAGGTAGACGAAGGAATCTATGACCTCAAATCTTTAGTTTCCGACTTCTACTTGACCGATGTTCTCTGTAGATGAAGTTGGAGTCGTAGTTGGCGTTTTTGCTGACGATGCCACCATATATTTTGTTTTGTCCTCGTTGATGTGCAGCCCCAAATCTTGCGCAGAGCGTTCAATCTGGGTGAAGGACTCTTTGACATCACGGGAATTGCGCCCCATGATGTCTATATCGTCGGCATACGCTAGAAGCTGCGTGGACTTATTGAGTATGGTCCCCCTCATGCGCACGCCGGAGTCTCGAATCGCTTTCTCAAGTGCCAGGTTGAAGAGAACGCACGAGAGTCCGTCCCCCTGTCTGAGTCCATTCTTGACGTGGAACTCCCTTGAAAGCGATCCGTCTACCTTTACTCTGCTCCTCACATCGGTCATGGTCATTCTGGTCAGTGTCTTCTCTCTAATGATAAAAAAAATAAATTAAAATAATAGTCTGTGACATACCTTTGGAGAATACAGCGATAGAATAGAATAGGTAATATTGACAATACCTCAGACACTTCCTGCCACGAGATCCTCAAGAATGCGTACATTTAGAGATACAGCAAAAGATTAATGAGGTTTTATTTGCGAACCTACAATGCCTCCTGCCACGAGACCCTCAAGGACAGCGTACCTGCAAGTAAGGTAGCGATTAATCTATAGCTCTTCCGGCGAGAATGACCGGATTTTTTGCTGTTGAGGGCTGATGAGAGGTGGCATTTCACGGAAGCTTGCTAAATCTTCGTACGCGTTGATGAAAATATTGAAATTAAGAGAACACACGGTGCTTCTTCTTTCACAAATGTCTTTATTTCACTTGTCACTGCTGTCTCTTCTCTTCTAATGTATTTCACAAACAAAATATTAATAATAAATCGAATAAAAAGATAATTTTCTCATGAATTTCACAATGGCTGCCGCTCAGAATCTTGTACAAAAAAGTGAGGTTAGATTGAATAAACCCCATAAAGTTTGTCGCGTATCCTTCTGCAACTGCTGTGCGGAATAGTCCTTGGACAGTCGTGCATAATAATAAAAAAAATCTGAACTCCTCAAAACTAACCGTTATTTCAAATTATTCAAATTTTTTACCCTTTTTTCAGCATAGGTAATGATCGAAGAAACCCTGCAAAACCCCACATTCCCGGAAGGAAAGCCCTTCAAATGTCAGCCAATGTCAAGGAAGTTGAGGAAGAAAAAAATTGTAAACAGGAAAAGATTTTCATCCGCAATTGTGCGTAAAATAAAGTAATTAAAAAATTTTTAGGGACAATGAATGCTGCTAAACAATTAAATAGCCTATTTAAGAGCCCTTACCTGCGAAATCAGTGTGGCAGAATAGTTTTCTCACGTATCTCTTGCAGGCCTATTTGTTGTTCCAACATCCGGAAGTTTCACATAACGTCTCTGCATCGTTTCTCAGGTGACATTCAGGAGATCAATATGCGCCCCCAGGTCTATGTGACACGTCCTGACTATGCTTCTGTTGGCATGGAGATCCTCGGAGAGGAGTAAGTGCAACTGGTTGACTGATGGGCTGTTGTGAGATTCATTCCTTAACTCTTCGCAGATGTGATTTGACATTTTGGAATCAAGCCTGCCCAGTTCCACGGGATGAGCTGCTGAAGAATGTTGGTGGCAAGGATGGGATCTTCTGTGCACTCACGGAGAAGATTGATGTAGAACTGCTGGATCAGGCAGGACCGAATCTTAAGGTGGTTTCCACAATTTCCGTTGGTTACGATCACATTGATGTAGCTGAGTGCAAGAAACGTGGGATTCGCGTGGGATACACCCCAGATGTACTAACGGATGCCACGGCAGAGCTGACAATGGCTCTACTCTTGGCCACCGGGAGACGTCTCCTAGAAGCCAATAAGGAAGTCTACAATGGTGGATGGCAAGCATGGGAACCCGCATGGATGTGTGGACCAGGAATCAAGGGGAGCACCGTGGGACTCGTGGGATTTGGGAGAATTGCCCAGGAAGTTGCTCGGAGGTTAGTTCCATTCAAACCATCGAATATTCTCTACCACAGCCGTACGAATCATCCGTATGAAGCGGAAAAAGTGGGTGCTGAGAGGGTGTCCTTCGATGAGCTTCTCATGCGAAGTGACTACGTGATTGTGCTGTGTGCCCTCACAGCTGAAACACACCACATAATTGACGCTGAAGCACTGGCAAAGATGCGACCAACGGCAATTCTGATCAATACAAGTCGCGGTGGGTGCGTGGATCAAGATGCTCTCTTTGATGCCCTCCAAAGTGGCCAAATTCGTGCTGCAGGCCTCGATGTAACCACTCCGGAGCCCCTTCCACTCAACAGTCCCCTCCTGACGCTGCGAAACATCGTCCTGCTGCCCCATATTGGCAGTGCGGACATTACAACGCGCCAAGAGATGTCCCGCGTGACAGCATGCAACATCCTAGCAGGTCTCAAGGGTATTAAGATGATATCAGAACTCTGACCTGGCTGCGCGGTCTCAATTTAAAGCTTCTTTATTCATAAAATGTGAGTTTTTCTTCTTTTTTTTTCATTTGGGTTTTCTCATCCTGCGTCCTGCCACGGGTGTGTGTGTGAGAATTTTCTTAAATTGCCACAAATATAGTCAGGATTATACATTCAGCAATATAGATTTTTTTTCCGTTTAATATCATTATACAATGTTCATTTTTTCTTTTATTTTAAAATGCTTTTTTTCTTATTTTTTTTTAGAGAGAGAGATATTTCTTGGGAATAAGAATTTATAATTGAACAACACTATCGCGCGTGGATCCACCGACGAGGAGAAGATATTTCCTTTATAAAAATCTTTATTTTTGTTTTAAATTGTTAAAGAAAAAAATAATTGTTCTTTGTGATAAAGAATGCAAAACCAAAAAAAATTATGTAATATAAAATTGTTCAATTTTTCTCATTTTTTGTATTTTTTTTTCTTTTGGAATAAGCAAAAATCTTTAATGGAAGAAAATTTTGATTTAAAAAATCTCCTCTCGTCTTTTGGAATTTAGGATTTTTTTCTTTCTCTAAAAAAAAAGCTCGCTCATCAAATCCATTATTTATTACTTTGCCAATCATGCTCCCCGCCCCCACAGCCCAATCCTCTCGGTGAAAAAATAAACTTTTCTTTGCACAGCAATAACAAGGCTTCAATTAGAAAATAATATTTTTTTAGCTTTTCTTTTATTTTTTTTTCTGGAAAATCTACACACTTTTTGGAAGATTTTTTTTAACCCTTTGGGGACTATTGTTTTTTGTTTATTTCCCAGAAAATTTCTTGAGTTTTTTTCTTTTTTTCTGTTGTTTCACGGAACAATTTTTATGCTCTTCAAACTAACTTTGCACCGAGAATCCACCCCGTAGGAAGACAGAGTCAATAAAAATAATTTATTCGAATTTATTAGCCAATCGCAGGTCTTCTTTGAAATTAGGATTCTTCTTCTTATTCATTTATATTTCATTTCTTTGAATGGTTGACGTTTTCTTTTCTAAGATTTGACGTTCGTTTAACGTTTGACACTTTCTTAACTGACATTATTTGATATATTTTTAACGTTTGACGTTTCTCTTCTAATATGACGTTTTTTTTTAATTGTTCTTTTTCTAGCTGTGATTTTTCAAACATTTAATGCATTTTATAGTATTCAAAAATTCCCTTTATAAATTTTTTCAATGCAGATTTTACCTTGAAATTAATTTGTCTTGAACTCTAAAGAAAAGTCTGAAATTCCTGAATATTTAATTTAAAGGGTATTTATATACCTTCCCTGGCTACGCCCCTGTCGTATTTTAATGCTTTTTCCGATCCTTCAGATATAATATAGTTAAATTAACAAATTTCTCACCATAATTCTTCCAAAAAGTGTGTAATTTTCTTTTAAAATCAAAGCTTAATCTTTTGGAACAAAGAAAAATTGAAGGGAATCATGTCATTTGAGAGAAATTCCTCAGATGCACCCGGGGGGAGGGGGGGGCTCTTTGTCACTCAAACAGCTCCATTGTCCAACCACAGGGAACTTCCAGTGTGGAGGTAGCCACCCAACAAGAAAAGTTGACTGACTTTTCAGCTGATGAGGAAACTCCCAACACTTTCGATTCCATCTACGTAGGCTGTTTTGTAACGTGTCCTTGAGTGTCAAAGAGCCTCCCTCGCATCCATCCTGATGCGAATACTCTCCTCAATGGGATTCCCTTCAGCATGAAATTCAACAAGAGATGCAGCGCCAATTTTACGTATCATTTGAGACTTCATGTGTCCTTCCTTCCTTCTCATAAATATTTACAGCACAATAGATAATAATATTTTCTTTTTTTCCTTCTCCCTCATCTTCTTACGCTCCAAGAGGGCCTCCCTCCCGAAGAAAAAAAAATATCGTGGGAACTTTTAAAATAAATATTGAAAGAATATTTAAAAAAGGCATCACCAGAAGCTCCCAAGTGCACCATTTTCTCCTTTTTTTCTCAAGCTAACAAATATTTAAAATATTTTCACTACAATTTCCACCTACAAAATTTTTCTCTCTTCACATCATTTCTCATTAATTTATAATAAATTTAATAAAACTATTTACACAATTTTTTTTGCAAATTTTTTTAACCCACAATTTTTTTCATGTCTTTTTGTTGTTTTTTTTTTAAATCTCTTTTTTGTATTATATAAATAAGAAATGAAAAAAATGTCATCACAGAGCAAAATTAAATTTTTAAAATGTCTATTAGAATTCATATAAAGGGAGGTTTCTCTTCTCATTTCTTTTCTATTTTCACTTTTTATTAACTTTTCAATAGAGGGTGCCCATAACGGAATTAATTGAGTTAGAACCAATTCTTTTTTTTCTCAGGGGGTTTCAATGAGTTTAATCAGATCAATAATGTTGCATTTAAGTTGATTTTTTAAAAGAATTTTAAATGGGCTGTATTCAAAACAATTTTGCACTAAAGCTCCACCAGGTGATATTCTCTAAGAGTGAAAAACTCTCGTGATAAACTCCCGTAGGCTTTTTGCAGGGAAAAAGTGAGGAAAACTTCACGTGAGCATGATCCCCTAAGAAAAATAATGCATCCGTGATAAACTCTCGTAAGATTTTCCCGGTTTTCACGTTTCTTTTAAAACGCTAAAGCCTTCAAGAGTTTATCACGGGAGTTTTTCACTCTTAGAGAATTCATGCCCAGGTAGAGAAGTTAGAATTGAACGCAGATTTGACCATTTTTAGTACGTTCAGTTTACTTCATTAGCTCTGAGTGTAAGAAAATAGAATAAAAAGTTTTTGTTTTTGCAACAATTAAATTGATTCAATTACCGAGAGAAATTTTACAATTTTTGCATAAAATTTCAAGAATTTTGCTTAAAAATTAAGTTTTCTAAACAATTTTGAAGCTAGACGTCTTGAAAATATTAATTTTTTTGGACAAAACTGTAATTCACCAATAAGCGCTCTTTTTGGGATTATTTAACCAATCAGAAAGAAAGGAGAGAACTTCCAATTCTTTTTCTTATTCATTGAAGTTTCAACGATCTGTTTTAGCTGCGATCGCTGTGAAGAAACGGATTTATTGGATTAAGCTCCACCCATATTCCATCAAACGGGGTGGTGCCTCAGTGTAAAGTTGCTTTGAATAGAGAATTATAAATATTTAGTCGGGTTGATACTGACGGAAATTTAATGTTTTGATGCTTTAGGATAAATATTTAGCACATCACAGAAAACTATGAATAAAGAGCGCTTAATGTGTCAGATTTCTTTCCCAAAGCTTTCGACTCGGAAAACTCCGGAAGAAATATTCTTTTCACTTTAAGCTTAAATAATTATTCAAAGAATTCAATTTTTTGTGAATTTATTTTGTTTTCTTAAAGGATTCAAGATTAATCATATTCTGGGCACCCTTTAGTTTTTCTTTAATCTTCATTTTTTTTTAAAATTATTAAGTGATTATTCCACATTTAATAAATACTTTTTTTTTGTCATGTTAATACAATAATATTTTCTTCTATAGTGTAAATTATTTAGTATATTTTCTTTTTTTCAATTTTTTTGTAATTAAGAGATTTTTCTTCTCAAAATTTCTCTCTTTTCTTTTTTTTTAGTACAATATAATTGATAAATCATTCTAGTTGAATTGTTAGTTTAATATTTTTTTCTTTTTTTTAGTGTATTTTTATTTATATATATTTTTTTTACCTGCCTAAATAAATCTGTCCACATGGGGCGATCCCTCATTTCACGATGAAGAGCCTGTTTTGGTGTGTAATATACTCCATTATTACAAATTGCGATTGAATTTTCTTTCTTTGCTCTTGAAGGGAATTAAACTTTAACAGTTTTGAAAATAAATCTCCTTCTGCTTTGTTTAAAAAGAAAACAAATTAAATATAAAAATTAATTTTAAAACTTAAAAATCAACAAAATGAGATCTCAACAAAAACAGTCAGGCTTTTAGTACACCAAAACAGATTCCATCGTGATTGTATCTCATTTGCTTGAATGTTGCGATGATGTAACACCCTGAGCTGAGGCTTCCACATTCCGTCGAGCTAGTCTCGATCTGAAAGAATTGTGAATTGTTCCCGGATCAGATTTTATTTTTTCTGGCAAAATGCAAAATAAAGAAAGAGGGAAGAAGGTAATAGAAACTTACCTGATTTGCCCCGCTAGGAGAGGATTAATGGCATAGAGCCAATCATGTACTTCCTTATCCCCAAGAGTTTGCAGTAGATAGCCCCTGTGTTTGGTCACCACACTGAAAGAAAAAAATCGAAGAATATTGCAAATTATTTATTTGAAGAAGAATTTCAAGAATTTCTCCTCCAAAGTACCTGAAAGTATTGGGAATCTTCACCATAGCCGCTTGATCTTCACTACATTCAACTTGTGCTGTACCCAAATTGAGAACTGCCCTCTCAACGGGATCCTTTTCACTGCGGAAAATGAAGACATACGGACGACGTACAGTCACCCAGCGCTTCTTCCATCCTGAACCACCATGTTCGAGTACATTCAAGTAACCCTTGCGCGCCACAACGGGGCTCACGCGTATCTCCTCCAAATCAGGAACGTACAGTCGCAACGGAAGAGCTGGTTGTGGTGCCGGTGCTGGTGCTTCCCATCCATTTGGTACTTCCACGCGTTCCGGAGAGCACAATCTACACACACGCACAAAAAGTAGTTTTGATTAATTTTAAAATTAAAATTTTTAATGAAAGAAACAATCCCAAATTTTGCGACTAAGAAATCCTTCAAATTCTTGAAATTTCAGAAGAAAGTCAATCATAACGCGTCCAGTTATAAGAGTTAGTGTCCCACAACGTGTAGAAGTTTATTTATGCGTTAAAATTGATTTTTGAGCAGTACCATTAGGTAAAGTTGATTTTTTGTGTGAAAGTCAGCAATTTGATGGATAAAAATGGTCATATCTCTGGTTCTATATAACCTACAGAAATTTCTTGAGTAGTTTTGGAAAGGTCTTAGAATATGCTATGATTTGATATATATTTCGATACTTTTCAAGGTCACCTCCAAAACACAAAATGGTGGATTTTTGTTACACAAAAATAGTTTTTCGCATTTTTCGTTTACAAGGAATAGTTCTGGAACTTTCTAATGTTCTAGAAAGTTGTAGGGAATTGCAAAACCTTTAATTTGATACCAAGATGAGCAAAATCGGTCAAGCAGTTCAGGAGATATGGCTTTCAGAACTTTTCAAATAGCTATATCTTCTAAACGGCGACATAGAATTTCTTCATTTTCAGGCTAGTGAAAGATATTGAGTCAGGCTACAACATATCAAAATTTAAAAGATTTGCCTAATGGGGATTCAGAGATATTGCCCCTTAAAGTTAGGCAATTTTTGTTTTTGTTTTTAGCGCCTCTTGCGGCCATTTTTGGAACTTGTAGGGCTTCTTGAAACCTTTCATTTGAGATTGAGTTGGTCAAAATCGGTTAAGCCGTTCTCGAGTTATATTGAAAAAAACACTTTTTGCTTTCGGCCGCCATATTTGCTGAACCGCTTGACCGATTTTCAAGTATGAGTTATCGATGAAAACGTCTCACTGAGCTTTACAACATATTAAAATTTCAGACCTGTAGCTGTAAGGGAACTGGTTGATAGTAGTTCAAAATGGCGGATGGCGGCCATCTTGGATTTTGAAAACGCGAAAAAATGAAATTTTACACCCACATTTCTATAGAAAACTTCAAACCTGAAGGCTCTATCTCTTACCGTTCTCGAGATATAAGGCAAAGTTTAGCGCAGAGGCCGGCAGGCCGGCCGGAACATTTGTTTCCACCACCATTTTCGTAATGTGGGATGTCTAAAACGTGCTTATACCAAGTTTGAGCCCGACCTGAGGTGTTCGGTTCTTCCGACGATTACAATACTTGGTGTTGGTCACGAAGTGGAACACCAACTAATTCTTGAAAGAAAGATTCCTTGTTCGCACGATAGTAGCCAATCTTACTCAATTGAATTCCCGGAAATATAGCTCGCCGTCATATCTGCACATCCCTCATCTCCAGGTGAGGCATCAATTTGCCCAATTGTGCTCTCTTGTTCACCTTTCATCCCAATACGCCCCTGAATGAGGTGAATACACTTATTCAGTAGTTCCTGTTCCTTCTGCGTGTACTCCCGCTCTGGCATGAGTGCCTGCTGATCCTTAATTGGTGTTTGCGGTGATGGTGGTATGACCATATGTACGGGTGATGCACCAGCACGTGCTGCTAAATTGCAAACATCCTTCTCCGTTTTGGTCGTCGGATTGGGATTTGTATCCATACCAAGACGCTCACGGAGCATCAGTAAATGCCTCACACGTCCCACTTCCTCGAGGCGCGTTAACTTCTCCAATTCCCACTGATGATCAAATATCAATGAATCCCCACGCGGGCGCCAACCATGAAGATTCTCCTCACCACGCACATACGTTGAACTTGTATCCAGAACCCTTCTCTGTCGACGTTGAACACCTAAAGAAAAAAAAATCAACAAGTTTGCTTAAAAAATCTCTTTACAAATAATTGTAAATTAAACTTTGCAGTATGCTTCATGCTTTAAAGGAAACTACTACTACTACTATTAAAAAAAAAAGTTCTATCCAACTACAGCACACTCTGCTACCTGGACTACCTGCTTCGGATGCACGTCGTAGGGAGAGTTCATACACTCCTGAGAGGCGATTTGCTTCTGGATTGCGGTACTGCCCCGAAAAGAGATGCTTCAGTGATCGTGGTCCAGTCCTTGCATCGCGTCCATAGATAATCATGCTGAGATCTTTGGTCACAATTGCTGGACGAGCACAATTGTCCAACTGGAAAAAATATTTATTTTCTTAAAGTTTTTGCGCATAAAAATTCTGTTATCACTCTTAAGAAAAATTAAGTAAAAGACTAATTAATCAGTCACGATCTTCCACCATTTGAATTGGTGAAAAACGATCGAAGTTCTTCAAATGATTGCAGAACTCGCACAATGTGATTTAGGAGTAGATTCTCACAAAAATCTTTTCTTTGCCTTTTTAATAAATGAAAAAAAGTAAGATTTTGACAGATGGGTGTTTTGAAATCGTTTTATTGTCGTTTTATTGTCGTTTTTATTCAGGAAAATAGACAGAAAAATCTCTAAGGAGGTCTGGAAAAGCATTTTTTCCTTCTAAAATTCGATTAAAGACAGAAATAAAATGTAAAAATCCTATAAGACTTTTCCCAGAATACCAAAAATCTTATAATTGACGAATTTTTAGAGAAGAAAAGATTTATAACAGAATCTATCCCTTAACTGAATTATTTTGTCTATTTTACTGAAGGATTTCAGTCGTTTTGACCAATTCAAATAGTGGAAGATCTTGACTGATTACTTCAGTTATTTGAATCAATTTTTTAAAGAGTTTATTTTAACAGAAATAAATTGTCAAAATCTTTAATCAATTTACTTCTGTCAAAACTTTGATAATTTTGACTAATTCAATTGGTAGAAGATATTTGACAATTTTATTAAGTGAAAGGGTATTTTGACCAATTAAATAGTTGAAGCACTTCGAGCAATATGATTTAATTGAATCATTCTGCCAATTTTTTTTAAATAATTCTGTCTTTTTGACTAATTCAAGTAATAGAAGAACTTATCTGAATCATTCTATCTAATCTTTTATCGGTAACTTATGTCCTAATTTGTTTTTTTTTCTTTAAATAATTTAATTCAGTATTTTTTTCTGACAGTAATTAACTTCTGATTTTACATATTACTAATAAACTTCTGCTAAATTATCTGTTTTCATCTGCTTTGGTATCAATTCATTGAGTAACTATTGTTTTTTTACTGTTTCATTATATTATTTTAACCAAATAACTTCTATTGCTTTGACTATTTCATATCTTTGACCAAATAACTTCAGTCATTTCAACTATTCAAATCTGCTTTTTTATCCATTCATTGCTGTCAATTAATCTAGTGAAAATCAGTTAAAATAAGTGATATATTTAGTTAAAATGCCATTTCACTGTTTACTTCAGTCAATTTCACCATTAAAAAGAAGATTGTTATCTTACCTCAAGATAAGCACTGAGTGTAATGTAGATAGTTTCACCGGCCTGAGTGACACGATTGAGCAATGTGGAATTATGTAGGCTGGAATCCCATGCAGCTTCAAAGCGGAAGAATGAACGATCATCCCCGGGAACATCGAGAACTTCCCCCGGGAACAATCCAAGCGACAGAACGCATGAATCATCATCCATTTCATCCCCAGACTCGGGGGTATTCCGAATACGTCCCACCACAAGTTCCCGGATATCCTTCCACTTCAGCTCTGGCGTTGGTTCGTGCACAATTGTAATGCGTATACGCCTCTGGATACCCTGATGCAAGAGGAAGAGCCCCCGGCATGCGAGATCATCGCTGTGCTCCACAACAGACGGCACATACTCCCCATTGGGGGCAAGTTCGCATATTTCAAACCAAACAAGAATATCATGCTTTGCCAGCACCGTAGACGACGGTGGGCAAGGGAGTGGCCCGAATTTGGGACTTCGCACCGGCTGACTAATTGGAATACTCGGGGGGAGCATCCTACGTGGTGGTGGACGCGTCTGACACTCTTGTTTTGCATCCTTGTGCAACGGATGATTCTGATAGTGCCCAAAGATCTTAAACATAATCGGTTGCGTCTTTAGATACTCAATAAATGACTTTGTCACCGGCACCGTGACATTCTGTACGTGGTAGAAGCCAAGTGGAGACCCAGAACCACTATTCTTTACTGGCTCCGTTGAGAAAGCCTCCTCATGACGATGCAGGAAGCTAGTAAACGTCAGAAGAAACATTTTATTCTTCCTCCATTCCTTTCAGGGAGCTGCAGAGGATTTTTTTTTTAAACTTACTTGAATTGGCAGAAAATATCTGCATACTCAGCAGCAATTCCCGTAGCCTGCAACACAGTCACGCGGAAGGTGAAATCCTTGCCAATTTGGAGATGTTCCCCAGGCTCCTCAGTTGCTTCGTGCACCTCAGACGATACACTTGAATCCCCGCGTCCGGAATCAGCATCCTCAATTTCCACCTCTTCGACTTTTCCACATTCCTGACCCTCAATGAAGCGCTCATCGCGCTCCTGCACAAGGGATCTATACTTTGGTTTGTGTTCCTCATCAAAAAGAATCCTTGCCGACTGTTTCACCCCATTGCTCACATCAATGCTCTCCTCATCCTGCAACACATGAGATTTCTACCATTCGCTTCCTGTTAGTTTGACCTTTTTTTTTCTTCTTGTCTCTGTTCATTTCTTTGAGACACACCAATACGACAAATTCTTAACTTAACCCTTTAAGGTTTTTTGGGTCATACGCTGACCCAAAAGTGAAACATTTTATTTTTTCAATTATTTATGAATGTAATTGTTTTTCCATGTTACAAATGCATCAAATTCATGCATAAGGGATCAAAGACGTTCTGAGTGAGAAAAATCCTCTGTTTCAATGTTTTTATGTTTCACGTTGGACGTTAAAGGGTTAAGAAAAAAAATCCTTTAGGGATAAATTTATGAATAAGAAATGATGAAGAGGACGAAAGAATAATCAATTAGAGCCATAAGATGAGAATAGCAGAAGGAGAAGAGATTGAACGCGGAGGATTAAAATATTTTATAAGAGTTCTAAAGCCAATTTCAAAGGAATAAGACGTGAATAAAGCTAAAATTCATTCCCTTTTCACCATCCACATCGCGTATAGATCCTGTTTCAAGAATGTCGCAAAAGCAACTCGAAGTTTGTACACTTTTCTTCCCGGAACGGTTTGATGTGCTTCCCGGAAAGTGCCATAAGTGCTTGAAAATTGTGTATTCATCCTGATCATTGCATCATAAAGTTTCTAAGGGACCTTAGAAACCTCCTTTTCAACTCCCGCCTCATCCTTGATGTCATCTTTGGGTCAAAATCTGAGTTAATAAAAATGTTTCACGCAATTGCAAATATTTCGTAAATGGACAGATTTTGACCCCTAAATGAAATTAAGGATCAGCCACGTGTTAAAAAAAGGTTCTTATGATCCTTAAGAAACTCTCTGATGCAATGGGCAGGATGAATACACAACTTCCAAGTACTTATGGCACTTTCCGGGAAGCACATCAAACCATTCCAGGAAGAAAAGTTTATTCAAAAAGTGTACAAACTTCAAATTGCTTGTCGCAAGGAACAAACAACTAGAGTTTTAAGGGTACTCACCATAACAGGTTGAACGGCAACACGTAGGTATCCCCTCACGTCACCCCTTTCATTCACAATGGCAACCTTGTGCACAAGTGGAACTGGATAGAGGAGATTGCTAAGGTAGACAAATGACCTCCCCACCATCCGGAACCACGGAAAGCGATCGTAGAATGGATCACCACCAGTGAGACTCTCAACATTGTAGTCCGGAGATGTTGGACTGAGCTCCGCCTCATTGTGGTACATTTCACGCATTAGCTCCAACCTTTGTCTGTAGCCCAGAAAATCGAAGGAAAAACGTTAAATATAAAATTTTAAAAATTAAATTTATTTTAGCAAGCATTTTCTATCATTCGCAAGCATTTGAGACAGACTTTTTTTTTGTTAAAAATTCTTTTTAAACAGTCAAAAAGCTCATTAGGACTGGGGTGCAGAAGCTTGTGACAAAGAAGCGCAAAAAGGGAAAGGAAAATACGTGAAGGTACAGAGATTTTCTAAATTACAATGAAATGATGTTTTAATCCCATCTAAACGTGCATCCTATGGCGATGATCCTTGACAAAAAATTATAAAAGATTCGCTTTCATGAGAAAACTGAAGATAGAAGAAAAGAAAAATATCCTCAAAGGCATGAGGCGCTCTGTTGAAGCGCTTTGGGAGAAAAATTCAAATAAAAAGAAAAACTTTTCCATCAAATAATACAACAAAAAAGAAGAATAACAGCAAAGGAATTGAATTCTGGTGTCTCTCAGATTTCTCTTTAAAAAAATAAAATAAAATTCAGGGAACAATCTTGTCCCAAAGTGTCTGTTTTTTTGGTTGATGTTGTGTATTTTTTTTTAATTTTGCTAACCTAGATGGTAAGAGATTAGCTAATGAGAGTCTTGATGCATTGGCACACGCTGCCGTCAAGCACTGAAGTAGTTCCTGTTGCTCCCCCGATTCCAGGGGCATTTCATCCGGGGACATCACCATCTGCCCAATTGATTTGCACACCATCATACCATTCGTTGGGGTTTCCACACCACTACCAACCATCGGTGGACTCTCCGCATTGTAAATTTGGCGCATCAACTCAAGACGGCAGCTAAATATTTTTTTTTTGTTATGAATATTTCTTGAAATTTTCTCTTTTACAACGCAAAAGAATTTTTTTTTTATATGAAAGAAAAAACTTAAAATGAACAATTCTAAAAAAATAATAAATTATGGTGGAAAATTTCAATTTTTTAACCCTTCTTTGTGGACCGAAAATACAATTAAGGATGATTTGACTGATAAAAAAAATGAAAATCAACTTTTGAAATAAAAACAGTGACTGTACTCGAACCGAAGGATTTTTCAATGCAAGACATGAGCTCTATCAATTGCCCCCCTTTGTCTCTTTTAACAATTTGAAAATCATTAAATTTAAACTTTTTTTTCACGTTTTTTCAATTGTTTTTCAAAATGTTTCGAAAACAATTTGGGTTTTTACAATTAAAACATTAATTTGTGACAATTTCTGTATTTCTTCTTGTAGGTTAAACAAAATGATTTTTTATTAAACTTAATCTGATTTTTTTTTAAATAAATTAAAACAATATAAATATAAAAACAGATAAAGATAATATTTTAAGACTTCCTGAAAAAGAAACTTGAAGGTTGATTCTGATATAAATCTTTTCTTACAACTTATCAGTTGTAATATTTGTGGTATTCTGGGAAAATCTTAAAAGATCCTGATATTTTATTTGTTTCTTTAATACGGTTTTTAAGGAAAATAACTTTTCTAAAAAATTCTTTGTTTGTCTTTTTATAGAACTGCAATAGAACAGATTTAAAAAAAAATATCGGTCAAAATCTTACTACAACTTTTAAGTTGTTAAAAAAAAGAAAAGATTTTTATTAGAATCGACCCATTGATTGAATATTCTTCTTTTCATTCATTAAATTGCCTTTGAGGATTACCAAAAAATTAATGTGTTGAATGAAAGAAATAAGAATTATGAGGGGAAGATTATGTTATAACAAAAAGGTTAAAAAAAAACTTGAAAGATAACAAGAGAACCTCTATTAAAATGCATTTTGCAGGAAAGAAAATTCCTAAATGTGTTTTATATAATAGGAAAAAATGTCTTTTTCTCAGGTAAAGAACTCTAAAGAAGAAGGAAAGAGGACTTACCGCAATTTCTCTAACGTCCAATAATGCGTTGCTCCATTCTTCATGTCAGTCACTTCCACAGCCACAATTGTTCTCGGGGCTGGATTTCCGCCAAATTCATCTTCATTCCCCCCACTACCCTGTCCGGAAGTTATAGCTCCCAAACTACCACTGTTAGCCGCCAATTCAGGCGGCAATGGGGAGTACAGGGTGTCCGTGAGGAGTGTAAATTGAAATTGAACCTTCTTTTTTAATTCCACGGAAATTGCATTTGCTTCCTTGAGGAAGATTGCATTTCCCCACAAATCATCTCGTAGGGATGTAAATTGATGGATTCTCCACTTACGGAATGCCCATGCTGCTAGGCCAGCTTCTCTAGCGGACCAGCATGATTCAAATAATGGATTCACTGTTTGCAACAAAAAAAAATATTATTTAAATTAAATTTTCACTTCCAATAAAAGAAACGCTAAGGAGAGATTTCTTACCAAAGATATCCTCTTCCGGATGAAAATCTTCCGGTGTATAGCTACTATACATGGACATTGTCATCGATTGCTCCTCCACTTGCTTCTGTAGTGCATCAATTCGTGCCTCATAGGATTTACGTTGCTCCTCAAATTCCTGATCAGCTTGCAATTTTTCCCGCTTAAATTGTTCCTCAAGTGCAATTAGGCGCTTCTCCATTTCCGCCTTGAGATCAATTCCCTGCTTCTCCAGCAATTCACACTGTGCAAAATTCCAATCAACCGTCTCCCCACTTCCCGGTGTCTCCGTAACTGCCTTCTCCCTTATCTCACGCGCCTGTTCCGGATGGGTGAAGCGAAACACATGATTCTTCCCCAGAATTACCCTTGAACCCGTTGTTAAGACCTCGGGTTCAATTAATTTACGCCCATTTAGATACACCAGGGCATCTTTGTGCGGCACAAGGGTCACAACGCCATTTCTATTCTCAAACATTACATGCTCCTTGAGGATATACGGGCCAGATAGTTGAATATCCTGCGGGAGATTCGCTTCAGCTGTCCCAAGGCGTGTTATCCCATCCTTTATGTAGTACAAAAGACACTCCGATAGCGTCGGATCTTCATTGAGATTCACCAAGTGTGGTGTCATCTTTGGCGAGAAGACACCAACTGTATTTCCATCCTCCTTCACAGCCACACCCATTTCCGCAAAAACAGCTTCACGTTGGAGACGAATTTGTTCTGTGCGCTTCAATTTTTCCTCCCACGTCTCATTGAGTTCTATTGCGCCAAACCACAAAAAAATATGAAATTTTAGGGATGATTTTTCTTCATGGAAAAGGACCTTATTCGCTTTTGTATAGGAAAACTTTTAATTCGTAGGGTATTCATAATCTTGCCCAGAATAACAAGAAATAGAAATAATTATAGCTAAAAGAATAGGAAATCACAAAAAAGTCATCCTATTTTCCACTCTGGGATCAGCTTTGAAAAGATTTATTCACAAAAAAGTGGAAAATGACGTCACTATTGTGATTTTTTATAGCTCTTAACCCAGACATATGGAGGAAATTTCAAAAAAAACTAATTTCCAATCGAAATTCTTGAATTTTTACGGGAAAAAGTTATTAAAATCCTACTTTAACCCTTTAACGTTTTTTGGGTCATACGCTGGCCCAAATGTGAAACATTTTATTTTTTCAATTATTTATTAATGTAATTGTTTTTCCATGTTACAAATGCATCAAATTCACACATAAGGGGTCAAAGAAGACGATCTGACTGAGAAAAGTCCTCTAAATGCATCTACAGAATAAATATCGTGATTAAGAGAGCGCATGTTACAATGTTTTAATGTTGCACGTGGACGCGATAGGTTTAATCAAATCCATTTGACTTTTCTGAGAATAATACCTTTTTATTGCACTTTTATAAACTTTAAAACAATTTTTTGACAGCAATGAGCAAATCTGAATGAAACATAAAAAAAACTGCTAAAAGTCACGATGAAACATTAGCGAGAATGTTTCATGTATTAAATAAGAAAAATGTACAATATTGACGTAATTTTTTACGATTTTTAGATAAGTTCTTATCAGTTTTTCTTGATTATTCTTTAGGGTGGAAAATAAGAAGATTCTTCGTGGAATTTTTATTTTGCAGGATTATACGTACCTTATTAATAATAAATAAATAAAAGAATTTTACATACAAAAACAAATAAACTCCTTTCCCATTTCCCCGGGCTTTATATTTTTTTTCCAATTAGAGCCCTTGAACATCCTTAAATTTCTTCAATTTTTCTCAATTTTTAAAAATTTCTTTCTTGAAAAAATCTAAAGAATAAAAATATTAAATATTTCCTACCTGCAATCAACTTTTCGCTAGCCTGAAGTTGATCAACTGCCATTTCTGTGGTTGATCCTGTCCTAGTGCGTCCCTTATTCGGGGATGTTGGAATGTTTTTGATAATACTCTCGGATTTTGTATTGATTTCATCTTCTAGAAAAACAATTAAACAAACGAAAAAAGGTAGAAATGTATTAAAATTTAATCTTTGAAAAAATACAATTGTAAAAAGAAAGAAAAAAAATTGAGAGAAAATTTCTCAATTTTCCATGCAAATTAATGCATTAAAATGAGATTTTTCTCTCTATCTTGTGTGTGAGATGCAGAGAGAAACATATAAAGCTTTTAAAGTAAAAAATAAAATAAAAATGAAAATAAAATAGGCTGGACTGAAGTTGTTGTTCCTTCAACTAATTTTTTCCCCGGAATAATGAATTGTCCTGAAAGAAATTTTGCCGCAATTTTCCTTTTGCCAAAATGAATAAATTTTGAATATTTTTTTTTGGTTTTTCGCCTCAAATGAAATCACTTTGGTCCAACCCATATGGTGTGAGAGCTTTGTCGTTTTTTTTTTTGTTTACATATAATGCAAAAATGCCAAGAAAGCCTTTATCGAGAGCACGGAGGTAAATTAAAAGATAAAATAAAATGATAAGATGCACTTTTAATCATGTCGATTGTGTGGAAAGGAATGAAAGGATTGGCTCTGTATGGTGGAGAATGACAAAACAATTTTGCGCCAAATTCTTTTTGAAAATGAATGCTTCGCGTGCGTGCAATTTAACTGTACGCACGATCATTCGTTTTTGTTTTTTTTTTTTTGCTTGAGATTTTGCAAAAGGAACACACAGAAAAAAATTAGCCAAGTGGTTGTGGATTTGCATAGCATCAGGATTCTTTTTTTTTTTAAATGTATTTCTTGGTATTTTTTTTAAAGTTCTTTTGCTTTTTTTAGATGCGATTTTAGCCGTCATCTACTTACTATTGGGATCTCGTTTCTCACAAACCACTTTACCGTCCGGTCCTACATGAAAATAATTTTGCTCTAATTCCAAAGAAGACAAAAAAATGTTGGTTGTTTGGGGGATTTTGATTGCTTAGAAGAAATTCTTCGCAAAAAATAAGGAGAAACTAAAATATTGAAAAAACAAACTATTCACTATAAACACCTACCTCACAAAAAATAAATAAATTGGAGGGAAGGTGTTACTTTTTCTTATTTTTCATCTAATAAGTTTTTTTTACTTTTCAACTAATCAAGCTTATTTAGTGGGGGTGGTTTTTTAAGGGGAAAACCATTTAAGGTGTACAAAAAAGTCCTTACCTTCCTGCACTTCAATTCCTTCGGCACGAAGAAGTTCTCGAAGCTTCTGAATTTCCTCCTTGAGCTCACGAATAAGCTTAGCATTTGCATCCTCATTGACAACAGCTTTGCAAACAATCTGTTTGGCACGATCCGCGTATCTGTTGACGAAAATTTCAAATTATTTCAATTCCAATCAAATAATTAATTCAAACAAATAATTTCTTCACCTTAGTGTGCTCAAAGTTTCGTCATAATTAATGTCTGCCGGTGAAATAGCAGCTATCATTGCTGTCTTGGAATTACCACCCAAATTCTCTCGTAGAAGCCACGTAAGAACTGAATCACGGTACGGAATAAAGTCCGCCTTTTTTGATTTCTTACTCTTTGATGCCTTAAAAAATTTTCCAATTAAAAAAATTCATTACAAAACTATTCGAAATTCTCAAGAATATCTCTTCAAAAACATTTTAAGTTTAATCTTTCTTATAAAATATTAGCGAAATGGCATTGTTTTTGTTCTTACTTACCGACTTTTGATTGTGAAAAGCAAATGCGTAGAATTTTTATCCATAATGTGATTTTTAAGCATTTTTTTTGAGAGACATGAATAATTTTTAGTGTCTTTTGTCATTTCAGGTAATAAAATCATAAATATGCGCATTATGAAAGAGCTTGAGAGAAAATATTTGTGAAAAACACAAAAAGAAAATGAAAAAGAGTAATGAAAAGTAAAGAAAAGAAAATGAATGTAATTGTTTAGATTTTCTTACCATTTCGGCAAGAGCTGAAATCACTTTTCCCAGTGTCGTAAGACTTTTGTTGATGTTCGCCCCCTCCTTGAGACGTGTCCCCTTTGCCCCTGTACTATCAGCCCTCTCACTTCCGGCTAAATCAACAAGGCTAATCTTGGAGACTTTCTCCGTGATTAAATCCGTGGTTACATCGTGACGTCGCTGTGTGAAGAAAATCGTGAAGACAGCATGTGATCGTGAGCTTGTCTCATTCATATTTGTAGCCGCAACGGTACGAGCTTTGTTGCCTTCATCAATTAAATCATGAATATCTTGGTAATCTGTCACTGCTAGCTTCGATAGATCCTCCACGTAGGGCCCTAGGAGTGGATGCTCACGTACACGGAGGTTTCCCTTATTTTTCGGATTCAGCAAATCACGCACGCGTTCACAATAAATCTCCATGTAGCTCACTTCAACCTAAATTAACAAAATGATTTTAATTTTTAAAAACTTTCTTTGTCTTCTTTGCATCTCCCTTTTTCACTCAAGAAAACTTGCCGTATATTTAAGTTCTTCCGATGCTGTTTCCTTGATGCGCCTAAAGAGATCTTTACACACCATCGGGATAATCCCTTCCTGCCCCTCAACCTCCTGTCGACCCATCATAGTGTATGACTTTCCTGCACCAGTTTGTCCATATGCAAAAATGCACACATTGTACCCATCGAAGGAATGCTGCAGCATCTCCTCCCCAATATCCCCATAAACCATGGATTGTGTCGTAAAATCAGGATCATTTGGCTATCATAGAAAATATCAAAGAGTAATTAACTTCCCTGACTTCTACAATGATCTAAAAAACAAACAAGTTTTGTCCAATCGTGACTCAAATAATTTTTAATTCAGACTCAAATGTCTTATTGAAACTCAAAAATAAAGCATAAACCTTTTGCCTAATTTGCACTCAATTTTATTACCTAATAAATCCTCAATTTAATCTGCAAACTAGATAAAAATTGAGCCCACATTACACAAAAGTTTCGTACAAATAAGACATTTTTTTAGTGTTCAATAAGACATTTAAGAGCAGACTTGCAATTTTTTGCGTGTCAATTAGACAAAATTTCATTCACATTTTATTATTCATTAAAAATTACTCACATCATGTGACCAATATGAATAATCAAAGTTGAATCTCTTGACTGAATCATTTGATCCTGGTGGTACTTTGGGATTAACAATGCACGTTGTGGCCCCACTCATTTCAATTATGCATTTTGACTCGCGCGTTATTTCGCGCGTATTGAATGGGCGCACCCGAACTGCCACCTTTACGGACGACATCGTAAAATACTCTTCTTTGCTATCTCTCACTCACCCACACCTTATTGGCGGCGTGGCGTACCTAAGCGTACAAAGACGCTCAGTTAAATGAAATCTATAAAAAGAACCATGCAAATGTTGGTTAGAATTTTAAATAAAATAACATCGAACTAGTTTCATCATTTTTTATTGAATTATTGGAGTGAAAAAAAAAGATCAATATGGGATTTGAACCTATAATATTCATGAGAATCACATTCTATTCGAAAAAAACAACGATTAGAACCTCTCGGCTATCTAATGCATATAATTTTTCCATGTTTGATTTATTGAAAATTAAGAGAAAATCAAAGAAAAAATCATCTCTTTGCCTGAGGAAAACACCTACAATTGAAGGAAAATTATCAGCCGCAAAAAAAATCCAATTCTGAGGCTTTTTTCAGCTGTGATTCCTTTTAAATCCCCGTCAATTAGTACAGATAATCCCGACTCTGAGTATTCCTTGGAATTTGTGTCTTTCTCCTCAGCAGCCTTCTAATATGCCGGCTTAAAATGATCTTTTTACATGGAAAAATCTCTTTTTTTGCTTATTTTATAAAATAAAATCTCCTGAACCTTTTGCTTCTTCTCCAGAATATTCATTTTTCATTTGATTATTGCGCAAAACGACGGGGAAAAAGGAAAAGAAAACATCACCACGAATTTTAAGCACGAAAAAGACACAAAGAAACCTTTCCCGCGAGGATGTACATTGCTTTGGAAATTGAGGAAGCATATTGAGAGATGCAAAAAAAAAAGAAGAAAATCACCCCATTGAGACACAATTTATTCGATGTATTAGAATTCCTCCCACCCTCTCCTCTTTCTCTCCCTCTCTCTTTGCCAAAAAAAGGCCCCGTCGTATTGAATTCCATTGGTTGTTGGTACAAAAACAAGGAGGATGAGAGAAAAATTCCAAAGAGATGGGAAATGGAAAAATGAAATGGTTGCAGATCAATGTGGGGGTGGTGGATGGCTTATTTTGGGGCGGTGTATACATAATAAAATTATTCGTCATATGCTTTTCTCCTCTATTTTTCCCCTCTTGGCACCCCTAAATCAAGTCCTTGCTTTTCACCCAGGACTTCACCATCATGGGAAGCATTACACATACCCCCTTCATTCAATATAATAAAGAAATTGCAGAAGAAAACCCACGCAAGAGCACGAGAATTTTCTTTTCTCTCGTTGTATTGCCTGCCGAAAAAGGTTCAAAAATCCCCTTTCTAGAGGCCAAGGAGAGAGAAAAAAATTGCAGACGTGACTCACAGGGAGGAGGAGTATGAGATGGAATAATATTGGATTTCTCGCAGCCATGTCCTGCCACATTGTAGATGGGGGCAAATATAGACTCCATTTGCCGTGCAATTTTGAATATATACACATATTTGGTGACGACGAGTCGCCCGATTACGAGGATTAAGTCTATACAGCTATTTTTGAGTACATACAGCAATGGAAATTATACAAGGATTTGCTGACGCACGAGGACTCTTCTCCCATTTCCATTTTTTTCTCCACTGCAAATGAAACCCAAATGAAAAGGGGTTAATTTGCAAAGAATATGGCTAAATAACAAGAGTGTAGGCTACACAGACACTTGTTCAGGACGAATAAGGATTGTAATCTAAACCGAATGGATTTTTTTTCTTATTGCCAAAACTTTCCTTTCTAGAATTATAAGAATTTAACGGAGTGCTTTGGGATTTTTTAAATTGAGAATTAGAGATTTCTTAACAATATTATCGGTAATTGTATTTGAATTTATTATAGCGTTTGACAATTCTTTCAAAAAAAATCTAACGTTTAACGTTTCTGTTTCTTTTCAAGTGTTTGAAGTTTTTTTTTTCTAACGTTTATCGTTCCCTTTCTAACGCTAGACATTTTTTTCTAACGTTTCACAACTGCCGTATTTTTTCTAAAGTTTGAGATTTCTAATCTAACACTTGATGCTCCTTTTCTAGTGTTTGACGTCTTTTTTCATTATTTATGCATTTTTTCTATATTTTAACGTTCATTTTCTAAAGCTTGATGTTACTTTTTAATATTTGACGTTCATTTTGTAATGCTTGACGTTTCTTTTCTTACGTTTGACGTTAATTTTGTAATGCTTGACGTTTCCTTTCTTACGTTTGACGTTCATTTTCTAACGCTTGAAGTTCCTTTTCTAATATTTGGCGTTTCTTTTTTAACAGTTTTTTTATCGTGCTGGAAATTTTCCTTTTTTGCTTGAAAATGTATTTTATGAATCTTAAAAAAGTCTTTAAGTTAGTCTTAACTTTTTGAAATTTTAAGGGTGTTTAGACACTTAATTAATCCCTCTTCCTGGTTCAGTCTCTAGCTGATCAATATCTCAATTTCAAGATTTTAAAGAGATTTTTATAGATTTCTTTCTCGTCTATTTAATGCTAAAAACTTTTTTCTTTGTGAAATCTTTCTTCGAAGAATTAAGAGAAAAAAAAACTTTGTCCCCTTAAAAATTCAATTATTCCAATAAATAGAAAGAAATAAAATAAATTCATTAAAAAGAAAGGATTCAAGCTGAAAGTCAATCATAACGCGTCCAGTTATTAGAGTTGGTATACCACAACGCGGATGGGTCAGTCTATGCGTTGTAATTTAATTTTTAAGTAGTATTAGTAGGCAAAGTTGATTTTTTTATGAAATTCATCAATTCGAAAGACAAAAATGGTTATATCTCAAGTTCTATTGCACATACAGAAATTTCTTGACTAGTTTTGGAAAGGTATTGAAATAAACTATAATCTGACATATATTTCGATACATTTCAAGGTCACTTCCAGAACACAAAATAGCGGATTTTTGTTCTACCAAAACAGTTTTTTGGACTTTTTGTCCTCAAGGAATGGTTTTAGAGGTTTCTGATGTTCCAGAAAGTTGTTGAGAAGTGCAAAACCTTTAATTTGATACCAAATTGAGCAAAATCGGGCAATCCGTTCAAGAGATATGACTCTTAGAACTTTTCAAATTCAAGAATTTTTCAAATGGCTATATCTTCTAAACGGTGACATAGAATTTCTTCATTTTTGGACTGATGAAAGATATTGAGTCAGGCTACAACATATCAAAATTTAAAGAAAAACGATAACAGATGTTGGGAGATATAGCCCCTTAAAGTTAGGCAATTTTTGTTTTTGTTTTTAGCGCCTTTTGCGGATGTTTCTGAAACTTGAAATGTTCTAGACAGTTGTAGGGCTTCTCAATACCTTTCATTTGATACTAAGATGATCAAAATCGGTCAAGCCGTTCTCGAGTTATATCGAAAAAACACTTTTTGCTTTAGGCCGCCATATTTGCTAAACCGCTTGACCGATTTTCAAGTATGATTTGTTGATGAAAACATCTCACTGAGCTCTACAACATACTAAAATTTCAGACCTCTAGCTTTAAGGGAACTGGTCGACGGTATTTCAAAATGACGGACGGCGGCCATCTTGGATTTTGAAAATGCGAAAAAATGAAATTTTACACCCACATTTCTATAGAAAACTTCAAACCCGAAGTCTCTATCTGTTACCGTTCTCGAGATATAAGGCAAAATGACGACCACCGGCAGGATAACCGGCAGGATAACCGGCAGGATAACCGGCAGGCCGGCCGGATCAAAAATTTTCCACCACCATTTTCGTAATATGGGAAGTCTAAAACGTGCTCATACCAAGTTTGAGCCCGATCTGAGGGGGTCGGTTTTTCCGACGATTACAATACTTGGTATGCCACGATTGTGGTATACCAACTAATAAGCAAAGCCTTGATGGGGCTTTACATTGTCAAAGTTGAAATATGAGACAAAAAAGCTCTGCAGGTGTTTTCCAATAAAGAAGTGCATAAAAAGATGAGTTTGGGAAGAGGGGAAAATAAATCTTTGTTAAACAAGAAGAACAGACAAAGAGTGAAAGTAGAGGAAGAGGGAAAAAAATCCATTTTCTGTAAATCATAATTATCGTAATTCCTCCCCATTTGCCGCACTTGTGCCAGACATCCACATAAACAGAGAAGTAGAGAGAGAAGATCAAGATATATTCCAACTGCGTAATTGCATATTTTATGCTCTCTCTTTGGCCGCCCAACCACCCCCCGAAAAAAAAATAACCTCTGAATTGCGTTGCTCCAACCCACCCGAAGGCCATCCCTGACTAAACGGAAGATGTAAATGTGGAGAAATTTCTGGTAAAGGTGATCAAAGAAATAGGGGGTGATTTAATTCACATCCTTAAGGGGTTTTTAGAGAAAAATTAAATTGTTTTCACAGTCCCAAAAGACAAATAAATCCATTTGGAAGGTCTATGATGGAGAAATCCCCAGGATGAGTCATCCTTTGCCATTAAATATTGACAAAATAGTGGGAGGGACGAATGAAGTTGAACGTCTGGGGCGCTTTCTTACCAAGAATTCTTCACTATTTCACCAAATTCTTCACACTCCGGCCACACTCTTGGCACACACAATCAATAAAATTGAATTAAATTGCAGAAAAAGTTGATATTGCACAAGAATTTTCACTGAGAAAACCCCCACAAAATGGCGCTACATCTTTTTTCCTTGACTTCCTCAACATTATGCGGAGGGAGAAAATGTGGTGAATCTGATGGAGACATTATAGGAGAAAGGGGAAAGGACGCACGCGTAGGAAGAATCATTGGAAAAATGGCTGAAGATTTTTCCCAAATAATATTTTCAAGGATTTTCCAAAGCAAACTTTATGCAATATTCTTCCTCACTTTACGCAACTTTGAACATTTTCATTTCAATAGGGAAAATAACTTTTGAAAATAAATAACAAAATTTCTAAAGGTTGAAAAGACAAATGTATTAGCTTATGTTCTAATGGAGCCCCATGTCGCCCCTTATTGATTAGAAAGTTAGAGAATTTCAAGGAAAAATAATCTCAAAACAAGAACTTCTAGAGGCCAGTCTTACATTTAAAAATCTCTTTTACAGGTAAGTCTAGCACCTCTCCCACGATACTTCACATTTGAAATTTTCTTTTCCACCCACGCAGATACACTGATAAATCCAATGAAGGTGATGCACCAAGAAAACCAATAAATTTCTTTACTTCACAGACAGAACAATTTTGGTTGTGGTGTTGCAGTGAAGAGCTCACAGGGGAGACTAACTGAAAGTGCTACTACGGCTCAACAGTTTCCAGTGAGTCTTTTTGAGTAAATTTGCGCATGGAAATAGCCAACATATTGATTTGACTTTCCCTTCAAAAGCAAACGAGGAAAAGCCCTCCACAATACATTCCTGTCTCGTGAGAGAATTTGTGGAAAATTGCGCGCGCAATTTTCCATTTTTCAATTTTCCAGTGTTTGACGTAAAGGAAAACCATATTGCCCCTCAATTTGGCACCCTTTTTCAACCACCCACCTTCCCCCTCATTTGTCTCCTGTCCTTTGAACCATGTTCCAGATTATTGATTTCACCAAGTCTCTGGACAATCATACACAACACAAACACATATGAAGAGAAAATCCATTTAATTGCCCATAATTGACTGCAGAATACATATTTTCCAAGAAGGGACCATTTATTAATTTAAAAGACAGGAAGTAGGACCTAAATTTATGATTTTACTATTGATTGGCACGAGTAAAAAGGACAATTTTTGGCATATTTTTTTTTTTATTCAAAATTTTAATTTCTTTGAATGGAAAATCCTTCCTGAAAGAATCAAAATTTCTCCTGTAAGTCCTAGACTTTTCTGTGAAGCCCTAAATTTTTCTTTGAATGCCTTACTATTAGAATTTTCTTTTCATTAATTGTGGGAGCCATTTAAACTGAATTAGATTTTTTGACGAACTAATTTCTCGAAAATTTCTACAAAAACTGAATATTTAGTTGAATATTATCCGTAGTTTTTGTAGAGAAGTTCCCTGTACGATATTCAAAACAACCTTACACTGAAACTCCACCTTCAAAACGAGAAATTAAATCAAATCTGGTTTGAAAGGAAATAAAAATGAATAAGAAGAAGAATCTTTGAGCTTTTCAATTGGTTAATAATTTCTGGCAACGTATTTTTATTGGCTGCCCCCACTTCGCTATATCATCACCTGAAATTTAATTGGAGGTGTCTGGTTGCAAGATTTATTTTAAAAAAAAAGAGGGCACCCAAATTTTGAACAAATTTTTCCTAAAAAAATCCTATTCGTTCCTCTTTTAATAAATAATTTTTCCTAAATTTTTTTAGCTGTGATTCTTTCTTGAAAGAAGCACAGCTTCTGTGTACACTCCAAAATGCAAAGTCATCAGATCGGGCTCAAACTTGGGATGACCACGAATTAGGGTCCCTACATTCCAAAAAACGTATGCGCCAAAAATCTTTCCGGCCGTCCGGCCGTCCGGCCGGAACCTTTTGCTATTTTTTTTTTCAAAATGATTTTTCTCTCAAAGATTTTTTTACATTTACCTTAAATCTTCGGTGTTGGATTTATTAGACAGAGGGGAGCCAAGCACGAGGCTATAGAATAATTTCTCTAATGAAGCATGAAGACCATGACTCACTGGGCTCAGCTGGGAACAAGAGGGGACTAGGGTATTGACCCTAAAGAGATTGAAAAAACGTCGCACAATCCTCGCAAAGGATTCCGCAAGATAATTTTCAAAAGAAGAGCCTCCGCCGTTCTTTCAGGGCATTGTCATTCATTAAAAATCTCAAGGATGGTCAGAGAATCCTCCAGGGTATGTCAGGGGGTACCTTCAGTGTGAAGAGGAACATAAAACTGACCACAGAAATGCAGCGGATTGTTAGGAAAGTGTGTGCTGTGTGTGAAAATTTCTTCTTGTGCTTGGAGGGAGAGGCTTTTCCGTGTATGCCTTCTGGGGGGTGGCAGATGGGGAGGAAGGGAGGTGTTTTTGGAAAGCGGCGGACACGCGAATGAGTCATGCAAGTTGTATGGTGCCAAGGAGTCCGAGGAGGAGCTCACCCCCCTATCCGTAGGGTGATTCACATAATTGTCCCTTTTTTTGCGATTGAACGTAAATTGAGGTCTTTCAGTGCTAATTTATGATCCGAGAAGCTTCAGGAAGTCCTTCTGAATCTCCTGAATTCCCCTTTTGTCGTGTAGGACAGCTGTGGTGAGCATTTTCTTTGATTTTCCCAATCCGAGGGAGAACTTCCACCCCATTGTTTGCAACATATTGATCAAAAAAGAAAAACATCCCCAAACACCTGAAAATTTCTCATTTTCCTCCACTTACCACGTCTTTTGAATGCTGTTATTCCTCTCCTCTGCTTTTATTGCCTTTTCACGGTCACTTTATCACAATTTTCACCAAATTTTCACACTTTGTTCCGCGAAGGTACGGAAAATTCATACAGAAGAAAATTCACTTTCTTCTTCTTCTTTATGTATCACTCACATCGCATGCTGAAAATTCAAATAAGAATCCGTTTTTAACACCCTGAATTCCAGCAGGGAGGAGAAAAAATAAAATGTATTTTCCTTCCATTTAAGACCATTTTCCTCTAAAATCTTACAAGAAAAAACTTCAAATAATTCTTTTAAGAAAAACTTTATTACATCAGCAATTTATTTACAATTTTTAGCACTCTAAAAGAGACAAATTAAACAATCTGTAAGCTATTTTGATTAGAATTTTACATGGATTTATCTTTTTTCTTTCAAATTACTCTTATGGGCTGAAATAAATTGTGAATTTTCACAATTCATGCTTATATTTTCCCTCTCTATATTGTATTACTTTACTCTATTGAATTAATTGCTACTTCTTAAGATTTATCTTTTCATAATTCTTATAAGATATTCAGCTTATTTTATTATTTTTTTCAATTGATAGCATTTTTTTCCTATTGGATTTTAATGATTTAATAATAAATTAAATCCCTTCCTCCACCTAATTTTCTCGCGGATGACACTCAATGATAATCAGGGGGGAAGATTGTTGGCTGCAACGATGGGGTGGTGTCAAATGTTTGCGCTAGGGGAACATCCACAGATTCCCGCTCATCCACCCCATCGTGCCTGTCCTATAGCTGCGGCGGTACTTTTGTGCCCCATTTCACGTGCAATTGCATGTGATTGCGTGCGTGATCACGCCTCGCGAAGGCTTTTGAGCAAATTTCACATTTATGTCTCTTCTCCCCCGTGTGCACCTTCATGTGACGATTCTTGCACGACGGATGGGAGAATTCTTTGCCACAGAGTTCACATTTGAACAATTTCTGATCATTGTGGGTATTCAGGTGGGCCTTGAGGCTCCTCTTGCGACTCCACGCCTTCCCACATATCTCACACACGTAGCTCTTGAGACCCCCATGCCCTTGTACGTGGAAATTGAGATTACCCTGCGTTGTGTACGTCTTTGGGCAGAGATGGCACTTGTAGGGACGCTCCTTGGTGTGTGAGCGCATGTGAATTTCAAGATTGTGTCGATAGTCGAAAGATTTGGAGCATAAATCGCAGAGAAATTCCTTCTCACCCGTGTGCACCCGCATATGCCGACGAATTTTCTCCACGCTCACGAAGGTTTTGGAGCAGATGTCGCAGAGGAATTGCTGTCGTCGATGCAGCTTCATGTGACTCCGGTAGCTGCGACGTGTCTTGAGTGTTTTATTGCACAAATTGCACTTTACGCGCCCTTCCTCGAGAATATAATCATATTTTATACTCTTCCCGCGCTTCTTTCGCATCACTCTGGGTCCTTGATGCTCCACCAGGGGTTTAATGTCTTCATCATCGAAAAAATCCGTAGAACTGAAAGACAAAAGGAATTTGTCGAATTTGTAGACTTTAAGACCCTCTTCTTGGGCAGAATAGCCTCAAGAACATACTCTTCTTCCTCTTTTGCCGATAGCTGGAGCGTCGTGATGGGTTCGAGGCTCTCAGCAGCCTCCACAGCTTCCACATACTCTTCATGCGGCTGATCGACATCAATTACCTCCTCCCGCTCATCTTTTATTGCCGGCAGGAAGAGGAATTCATGCGAATCCGGAAGTATGTCATGCCCCACGAAGATTTCCGTCGCGAAAACTTCCTCGCCAGCGGAATTATTTTCAATTTTTACAATATTAACTTTCTGTTTACAAAACACCAGGGTTGTCTTGTTGCTCTTCGAGGAGACACTCTCAAATGCCTGGCAACCATAAACTAATATTCGGCACATTGTGCACCACCTTATCTTTCACCGCAATCCAACTAATTTTCCCTTTTTTTCGTGAGTTTTCACGCTTTTCCGGCAAGTTTTTTGTAAGAAGTAAAATTCTCTAAAGAAAATAAACAAAACTTTGTGAAAATGTCAAATGATTCGGCAACAATCGGTGTGTCTTCGTTTAATTTCGTAAATTCGGGCAGTGGATTTTTGGCGGGAAGTCTGTTGTAAGGTTTTTCCTTGAAACAGCAACAATGCAATCTCAAGAAGCCTCCCAGTCTTCCCAGCCAGAGTAAGTTCATCTTCCCCTCTAAACTGTTAATTTATAACTAATTCTCACGACTTCCTCTTGCAGGATCTACCAAAGGAGTCTCGATGATGTTCACTCCACAATTGCCCATGCAAAGTTGGAGGAGAGAAATTTGACGGATCTCACCCAGGCACTCTACTTCCCGGAATCAACGACGGATGATTCGTCAAATTTGAAGCTATTGGAGCTCAATCCGCACCTCTTGGAGCACATAACTGAAGGGAATACCCTCCTATTTAAAGGTGGTCTCAATGAGAATGTTGTGCTGTGCACAAAGAGCAAGACGTTTGATTTGAAGGAAGCAGAAGTTTCCAATAGTATCTGCCTTGTGCCTTGTTTGAAGTTCGCCGCGGAAACGAGTCATAGTCCACTGAAGACAAAATCCACAGGGGCTAACAATTCCGCCGACAGTAGCCTCGAAGAAGACACCGAAGATCATCTCAATCGTTCAGACATCACCCTGGAACGAAGGGATGTGCTCAAAATCTTCCAGGAATACTTTGAGGTGCGCGAAATTCAACCGAGATTCCGAAAACTTCATGATTTGCTGCAAATGACACGCTATTCGGGTCCTGAAAATGAATACTGTATCGAGAGGAAGCTTCTTTTCACGCGACAGCAACTCCTAGACACCACCCAATGCAGTGAGGAGGAATTTGCTGAAGGATTGAAGATCGTACGAGCCATTGAGATTGATCAGTACATGCGTGTGCTGGAGATTGAGTACGAATTTCGTGTGATTGGCCTCCTCCTTGGGGTGATTGATGAAAATTCTTGGGCTCTGGACGCTGTAGATCGTGAGGAATCCATTGCAGCTCTATGCGAAATTATTCCCGAAGGTATTCTTCGAGCTGTATTTGCCCATTACACCCATCCAAGTGCCAATAATGCGGGAAAATTCACCTATATTGAGGAGAAAGTTTGTCGAATCATGGCCAGGAGTATCCTTAAGCCTGGATTGAAGTTCTACATTGAAGATTTTTTAACCACGTGGCAGGAAACTCTTCCGGAAGGGATGAAAATCAATGAGAAATACTTACGTGGAATCGGTGTGATTGACAGAGACTCCAAAATGCCCTGCGTTCGTACCCTGCTCGAGACGAGTCTTCCCACAGGTCAGCAAGAACGCTTCCAGGTTCTCTTTCAGGCTAAGCAATCGTGGACACTGGACGAGATTGAACCCTACGTGGAGTGCTTTACCACACCAACGGTCACAGTGACGTCTATCCTCAATAGATTTGCCAGATCAATGAATCAAGATGGGCAGAGGGTCTACCTATCCAAGCACTGAATGAATATCAATAAAAGCCTTTTTTTGTTCTCAAGAAATTCACAAATTGATGATTAAATTTTATTTGTATGATGGAGAGATTATAGAGACAATAAATTTCGGAGATGGTAAGTTAATTTACTTTCTACGTGTTGATTCACTAGCAGTCGGGGGTGGTGGCGGTCCCCGTTTATTGAGATCCTCAAGATGATGCAAAATCATTTGTGTCCTCTCATGGGCAATGTGCTCCAAAACAAGGTATCTCTTGTCATTCTTCAGTATCTCCTCAATTTCCCTGAGATGATTTGGGTTATCTTTGAGTGTATCAAAACTCTTGTGGGTAATCAATTTGCATTCCTGCAGCAGCTCCCTGAAGGATGACTTTGCCTCAACTGTTTTATCTCGTACATACTCACGGAATTCCCGTTCGCACTGAAAGAATTTTTAAAATAAATTATTTTTAATGATTTTTTTTTATATTAAAATTAAATCTTTCTTCTCACCTTTTCACTGCTGTTGTATTTTAAGTATCTCGGATCCTCCTTGATGAGCCTTTTAACCTCCTTCCAGGAGCTTGTCAGCTCCAACTGTACCATTTCATCGAGCATCTCACGGAATTTATCTCTCTTCTTCTTCGCCAAGCTCCCAATGTGATCATTGAAGATTCTCTCGCGATCCTCACGCTCCAGCTGCTCCACCAATTCCCATCGATGATCCTTCCGCAGTTGCTTCTTCACCTCCTTCCACGTGAGATCAGCATTCCGTACGAGATCAGCAAGGAGAGCTGTAAAATGCCGAATTGCCTCATCGCGCTTATGGTGCTCACGCTCCTTGTCGCGATCACGCAAATGCGTTGCAAGTGTTCGCTGAACTTCCTTCTCGCGCTCCTTAATGCTCGCTTCTGCCCTTATTTGACGCTCACGCTCTTTCTGTTGTCGATCTGTTTCCTCATCTGACGTTGGCGGATGTTCACCCTCCTCCTGATCCACCGATGACTCTCTCCCCCTATCGCTGCTATCCTTGCGACTGTCGCGTCTTTTCTTCTCCTTTTCCTTCTCCTTCTCACGATCCTTACTCTTATCGCGTTTTCCTTTAAATCATAATTTTTTAAATTAAATTTTCCCAATAAAGATTTTTTTCTTTTTTTACCTTTCTTCTCTTTCTTCTCACGCTCCTTCTCCCTGTCCTTTTCCTTCTCCTTCTCCTTAGCACGCTTCTTCTCCTCCTTCATAATTCTGCAGTACTCATGGAAGTAATCCTCCCGTAGGACACCACTCTCAACTGCCCGATAACGTGCATCCGTCTCAATGCGCTTCTTCACATCCACCCATCGACAGTGTCTGTCAATTTCGGGATTATCTTTTAGCATCTCAATAAATTCCTTTCTCACCTTGAGGAGATACAAAAAGAACGGAGAAAACTCCATGTTAGATAATCCTGATATGGGCAGGTTTTTTCTCTTATTTCTTATCTTAAATAAAATCTTAAATTAATTTCTTTAAAATTATACTTATTACAAAGATAAAATGAGAAGGATTTAATTTAAAAAAAATAACGATATGTAGCCAGAAATCTATTTAAGGGTGAATTTAATGTAATTTTTATTTTTTTTTTAAATAAATTATTGATATTTGTCTCCTAACGTTTGACATTTCTAAAGATTGACGCTTGTTTTAACATTTGTCGTACATTCTATTACATTTGACATTTTATCTAAACTTTGACGTTTAATTTTCAATATTTGACTTTTCTGTCCTTACGTTTGACGTTTGATTTTCAATAATTGACGTTTATTTTCAATTTTTGACGTTTATTTTACTAAATGTTTGACATTTATTCTGACATCTGGCTTCTTTCTTCTTTAGTTCGTTCCTTTTCAGAGAAATCCTTTTCATTTTTTTTCTTTACTTTCATTTAAAAATTTTTGAGAAAAAAATGCTGAAAAAGAATTTAATTAGGCTGAAAGAGATATTTCAATTAGTTGATTTTCTTTTATCATTCCAAAATATAACTGACGCGCATTTATTTAAGTAAATTTTCATGTCTTTTGCAAAGTTATTTCTTTCACCAACAACGATGAATATTGATAGTTATAATAATTAAAAAGAGATATTTAAAAAAAAATGAAAAATAAAAATCAGAAAATCAAAAATTTCTTGTCAATTTTCATCGCTGTTGATTCCTCTAGAAAAAAAATTCCTGTATAATTCTTTTGGGCTTTTCTTTTCTTTAAAAAATGTACCATTTTTTCACTCTCTCTCAATCTTCCTTCTCTCTTTCTCACTCTCTTTCTGAATGGACTTTGCTATCAGAGGAGGAAGGTGTGTGGGAACGTGATCTCGCGCGTGTTTGTGTGCCATTCGTGGGGGAGTTGGGGAAGCTTCGTACTGTCCAGTTGGGCTTCTACTGAGTCGTTGGATTCCCTCCCCTAAGTCACTTCCTGCCTCGGCACCACAAGGAGAAGAAGAAGGAGAAACACACGAGGCATCGTTGATGTCTTGAAAAATTCACACAAGGCGCTCGTCAATTGGATGTAAGATTGTTTTTTTTTAAATCGAAAAATTATTTAACTTTTTTCTTATTTTTTTTTTTTTTGTAAATATACTTTCAAGATTTTTTTTTGTTTCTTTAATGTAAATTAAAAATAAAAATAAATATAAATTTACCTTTGAAGATCTGAAAAGTAAAAGTTAGGTATTTTTTTTCCTTTCGAAAATATTTAAATCTTAATTCTATTAACACACTGACGACGGGTAAAATACTTCCCAAAGGTTTTTTACGCGACATGTAACAATTAGTCACTGGCGTCCAGAAATGTTACCCGGTGGGACCATAGTGTGCTTATGTTCTTCGCACGTTATCAGAAAATATTTATTTGAAAGAATACTCACTTAAGTGAAACACAAATATTCTTTTAATATAAAATAATCGAAAACAAAACAATAAAAAAAAGAATAATATCAAATTAAAATACAATTTAAATTTCAAAAATCTTTCTTTAAGATTTCACTAACTGTTGTATGTTGAACATCAAATTCTAGCTCACAGAACAGTCAGGGGAATAGTTTAAATGGTATGATATTGGTGAAGAGAATTTTTTGGACATATTTGTCATTTTTTTTCTGATTTCAACATAACCGCACTTTTATATTTACATGGGAGAAAAAGTCAGATTTATGGGATAATTTCAATGAAAATCTCTCAGACGGGTTTCCTTTTTACTATTAAACATTTTCTTGCACTTTTTTTTATCACAAAAATTAAAATGAAGAATATAAGAGGAACATTTTCTTCTCGCAAAATATATAACCTAACTCATCTGAAGTTTTACACGATGAAATTTTCCGCTATAAAACACTTAAAATTAAATGTCCATGTGAATTTTCAGCTAGAACATTATTTTATAGCCTTAAGGGAAAGTTCTGGAAGCTTTTCTTTGCTAATTTATTCCATTATTCTCACTTTTTTCGGGCACCAGAATAAAAATTAGGTTATGTTGAAACGAGAAAATATGCCAGATATGTAAAAAAAAATGCTTAGCCATCCGTTCTGAACCATTTTGAGAATTTTCTAGAACTTACATTATTTTATATTAAAAATAAATGGTAATGATAACGTGAACGAGCGAGTAGGTTGATTTTTTTGTTCTAAAAATTCTGAAAACTTCATAATACATGTATTTAGCTAAAATCTTCTCTGTGACAGAGCAATTTAAAAAAAACTAGAATATTCTAAATATCCTTCTACTTATTTCTTGTTTTTTTTTTTAATTTTTGAAATTTTTTTTCCACTGACATGATATTTTTCATATTTTTTCTTTATAGGATAATAATATCTAAGAATGTTCTATTCGTTCTATTGTAAACATTGTAAATATCAAGATTAATAGATAGAATATTCTAGATAATTCCATTTTCTTGTCACAACTAATTTGAAATCTTTTAAATGCTGATTCCAAATCATTTCATAAATTTAATAAATAATAGATTTATTAATCATATATGAACACCTTACGAGTCAGCAATCAAAATTTGTTGAAAAAATGTTGGAGAAGTTTTCCTACCGGGTAAATGTCAAACGCAAAAAGAGTGGCAAATTGTTACAGCGTACAGAATTGAGAACTGTCAGTGGACGCCGATGTGCGTCAAGCCGTCCAGGATGTGTTAAGAATATAATATTATTTAATCATATTATTATATAAATGGGATATAGAAGAAAAGAAAAGAAGAATACGTACTGACATAGTACTGATTTCGACGAAGTATATAATTTTGTTTTTTTTTCAAAGAAAATAATTCTTTATGTATTTTTTTTATTCATTTCTCTGATAAAAAAGTCTAATTTTTAATGAAATTTTTTGTTCTTTTTCTTTCTTTCATCCTTTTTATTACTAAACCACTCATATCCTATATAAAGAAGACTATTCAGCTATGTATGGGAGTTGTCCTGGGACGAGAAAATAATTTTAGCCCACACAACCTTGTAGAGAATCAAAAGAGAATGAGAAATTGTTTAAGAAACTCTTTATTCTCCACTGGAATCACATAGAAAAAAGCCAACAAAGATTTCATACAAAATGCCCAAAAATCACAACCTAATTTTTTCCTTAAAATGTTTTAAAACATTCGTATTAATGTTTCGTAGTTACAAATTCAATCGGCATCGCAATCGAGAGGACATAAGACGTAACTTTTATGCTTCAGCAACGTTTCGCCTTTATTGGCATCATCAGGCTCTCTTGTACAAAGAAAAAAATTTTTCTTTGTACAATTGAGCCTGATGATGCCAATAAATTTGACGAAACGTTGCTGAAGCATAAAAGTTGCGTTTTACTATTGATTGAATAAATTTCAACAAATATCCAACAGTCGTTATGAAGTTTACACATTAACCCTTTAACGTCCAACGTGAAACATAAAAATATTGAAACATGCGCTCTTTTATCGCGATTTTTATTCTATGAATTTTTTTTAGAGGACTTTTCTCACTCAGAACGTCTTCTTTGGCCCCTTATGCGTGAATTTGATGCATTTTTAACATGGAAAAACAATTACATTCATAAATAATTGAAAAAATAAAATGTTTCACGTTTGGGTCAGCGTATGACCCAAAAAACCTTAAAGGGTTAATACAAATGTTTCGTAGTGGCAAATTCATCGAAGAAACATTAATGTGAATGTTTTGAAACATTTAAATGGAAAAAATTGGTAATAACATCGATTTTTTGGGCATTTTATATGAAATTTTTGCTGGCTTTTTTTCTAACTGAACACAATGGAAAATGAGGAGTTTCTTTAACGATTCCTTATCCTTTTTTGATTCTCTACAAGATCCTCTGGGTTAAAATTGTTTTCTCGGCCCAGGGCAATTCCCATATATAGCTAAAAAACCTCTTTATTGAGATACCCCGTGAAATTAATTAGTAGATGTGTGAATGTCCTTAAAAAAGAAATTCAAATAAATCTTTGGGGAAAACTCGTGTTTTTTTTTTCTCATAGTCATGAAACCTTGCAGAATGTCTGTTGCATCCTGCAGGACAGCTGGAGTACGTCCGTGTGGAGCGGGAGAAATAAAAAAAGGAGCCAAAATATAAATGAACTTTGAACTAACCTGTTCCTTCTTGAAGATTTTATCCTCTTTTTCGCGCTTCCGTAGATCCACAATGAACTCATTGAAGAGTCCTTCGCGCTCTCGCACTTTCTCGATTGCCTTGAAACGATCATCCTTTGCAAATCGCTGCACAAAGTCCGTGAAAGATGATCTGTGTGGATAAAGGAAAATTTAGAAAAACTCTAAAGGCTTTTTTTTTTAAAATAAAACAACTTACTTCCCGTGCAGATTGGCCGATTCCATGAGAGCACGAAAATCTTCACGCTTCTGCCGCATTTTGTTGCGCTTCTCACGACGTTCCTCCTCAGCACGCTCCTTGACGTACTTCTCGAAGACTTGCTTACGCTCCCTGGACGTTAGCAGCAAATATCTGGGATCAAAGACAATTTTGTGTAATTCCTTTTCCCATGTACTAAAAGCTGAAACATCTTTCTCCTTGAGCATCTCCTTGAATGACTTGACGCGAATGTCCAGTGGTACGAGGGCACGTTCACGTGAAGCTCTCACCTCTGCCTCCATGGCTGCTTCCTTGCCAATGTCCCCGCGATTCCGGTCGCTGCTCTTTGTCCCCACGATGGTTACTGTGGCCATTCAATTAAAAAAAAAAAGAAAGAGTTATTGATAAGAAATTCTCACAGAGAATACAATTTGTTCAAAACTACCCACCATCGTCATCTATTTTGACCTTTTTCGTTGGTGTCTCGTCACTTTCATCACTTGAATCCGATTCCGAACGCTTCTTCGGTGACTCTGCTGCATTCTGCTTTGTCTCCTCCTTAGCTGCTGCCACACTATCAGCTCCACTGGATACACTGCTGGCAAGTTGCTCGGGAGGCGTTGACACGGCTTTATCCACATCTGCACGTTCCAGGAGATCTTCCGGACGCTCCCACACGGATGTCCTTGTTGAGGGATTGTAGAAGAAGACTCTCCCATCTCCCGTCCAAACTACACACCTTTAAAACAAAGGAAACGAATTCTTATCTTATAGAGCTCTTCTACCACTTTTTGATAAAAATTTTAAAATTGAATTTTCTTAAAACCAAAAAATACAGCAACTCGAAGTTTGTACACTTTTTGAATAAACTTTCCTTCCCGGAACTGTTTGATGTGCATCCCGGAAAGTGCCGTAAGAGCCTGGAAGTTGTGTATTCATCCTGCATATTGCATCAGGATGTTTCTAAGGGATCTTTGGAATTTCCTTTTCAACTTCCGACTGATCTTTGATGTCATTTAGGGGTCAAAATTTGAATCTATAAAGATGCTTCACGCAATTACAAAGGGGATTTCCTAAATGGACAGATTTTAACGACTAAATGACATCAAAGATCAGCCGGGTATTGAAAAGAAGATTCCTAAAATTCCTTAGAAACTGCCTGAAGCAATGGGCAGGATGCCTGCACAACTTCCAGCCACTTATAGAACTTTCCGGGAACACATCAAACCGTTCCGGGAAGAAAAGTTTACAAACATCAAGTTTGCTAAGAATACTCACCACGGTGTCCCACTGATTGGTGTACTAGAGATTGGTCTAGTTTTATCCTGCTGCTTTGCAACTTTTGCCTTTTCCTCTTCCTCCTTCTTCTTCCTTTCCGCTTCGGCTTTTCTCTTCTTCTCTGCCTTCGATTCAGACGATTCATCATCCTTCTTCTGCTGCTGTTGCTGCACCACTCCTTCTCCTTGAGGTTTCACAGCAAATCCCAGTGGATCAAATACAACACTTCCCTGAATTCCCGGCACTTGCTGCACCATACTCGGCGGGGGTACTTGATGCTGAGCTGGTGGTATGAGAGGTTGCTGCATAAGTGGGGGGTGATGCAGTGAATTTGTTTGGGCAGCAATACGAGCTGCATCCAAGTCACGAAGAGCCTGAGGGCGTTCCCAGACACTCTCCCCCTTGGCGGCATTGTAGTAGTATGGCCGTCCATCGGGTGCCTTGTGTTCCGTCCATTCGGCCGCCTTGGCCACAATGGTGGGATCAATGTCGCTGATTTTCTTATCCTGCTGCTCCTGATGCATTGCCCATGGCATATTGGGCGGAACACCCCATTGTGCGGGTGGGAAACCATGAAAACCCGGCGGGGGCATTGCAAAAGGTGCCTGTTGGTTATACTGCGGCGGTGGGGCACTCATGAAAGACTGCATCAGCGGTTGAGGTTGCTGTGTAGCCGGTGCAGCCTGCACTGGAGCTGCTTGAGCCACTACAGCTTGCTGTGGAACCTGCGCCACAACCGGATCTGTTTTTATTTCTCCCGGAATTGCCCCATTTTGCGCGGATTCCGTGACTGTAGCTACAGCAGAAGGATCTGTTGCATTTCCCGGGGTGTCACTCTGTGGAGTAACCCCTTCAGCAGCAGGTTGTACCTCAACTACTGCCTGATTTTGAGGTGTTTGCTGCACAGCTTGTTGCGGCGTTTGCTGTGGAGTCTGCTGTGCTTGCTGCTGCATCTGCTGTGTCTGCTGCTGAGCTGGATTTTTAGCATTCAATGCCTCAACTTCAGCTTGTGTCATGATTTTGATGTGTGGCCCCTCAGGGCGTGTCCACGTTGTCTCCCGACTAACGGCATGGTAGTAGTAGGATTTTCCTTCTTCCGTCTTTGTCTCCACCCACAATTCCTGCATTACGGGAGGTGCCTGCATCCCCTGAGGCCCGCCATACGGCATATGGGGATTCATCCCCGGTGGCCCATTCATGTACGGCGGCTGCCCCATGGGATTCCAGTCGTAGTTGGGCCCCTGGAAACGCGGCGGGGGACCTCCACCGCGACCACGATAGAAAGGAGGCTGCCCACGTCCTCGCATCATTCCACCCGGTGGCCCATATCCACGGCCACCAAAGCGAGGAGGAGGACCCCACGGGCGTCCCCTAATACCAACAAAAACAAATGCGTTAAAGGAGGAGAGAGAAAAATTGATTTTATTTCGTCTTACCGGAAGCCACCACGACCACCCTGCTGAAATCGATTAAATTCTTCCTCCCCTTCTTGCTCCACATTCTGCTGATCAGGTTGTTCATCTGTATCCATCTTTGTGGACTCCTTCGGTGTATCCACTTCCATATTTTTCTACTAATTTGGTTTGCGGAATGCAAAAAGAAAACTTTTTGAGAAGAAATCCACGAAAACACTAAAAAGGAAAGCTACCCATTAAACATTACTCCCGACTTTCCTTTGACGTTTACTGTGGAGTTTCTTAGGAAATGTCCTATGGGTACTTTGTTTATCTCTGGTGGATTCTTGAATTCTTCTTTTTAAAGATCTTAAAGATTCATAAAGGATTTATTACTTTATAGTACAAACATGTGAGATTGAATCTCTTACAAAATTGTCAAAGTTTTATCAAAATTAAAAACTAAAAAACAATAAAACTATAATCAGACTTTTCCAATGACAATCCAGGAGTTTGTCATTGAATATTTTTTACGGGGTATTCCCAATATGGCTGTCAATTTGGTAAAAATCAAAATATTGTTGTGCGTTTTCTGAGTTTTTTGCCCTTTCACGGCATTTTCATTGAAAGTAATTCAACAAAAACAGAGGTAAATTAATTAGTAATGGAATGCAAATACATTCCTCACGTACAATTCGATTTTTTGGTGTGAATTTCGGTAAAATGTGGATGCGTTCCATGTCAGCTGTCAAAGGGGATTTCTTTTGGGGTCAAAATTGTATGAAAAAGCTATTTTTGGGTACTCCACGCACACGAAAAGCCCCCCATTTTCCACTCTGTCGCTCCGTGAGTGGACAATATTGTATTTTTTGTGTAGTTTTGCGTGTACGTGCGTGAATTTTGGGGCAATACCCATCGCGTGTTCGCGTCCAAATGGGGGAGAGGAATCAATAATAAAATATGGATGCGGAGTCTGACATATTTATGTTTTTCTTTCTTTTTTTGCCATTCCAGAACCTCCAGAGCTTGAGTCAAGGGAGAAATTTGTGTGTTGTGTGTATTTTTTCATTAACCAAAAAAGCGCCACAGCTGGACGTTTGGCAAAAAAAAAGAAAACAAAGAGTGCAAAAAGTTTGGACAGAAAGAATGAACGCTGAAGATTCAGAACAATGTGCTAAAACGGACATTTCTGTGAAAAGGGAATCCTCACCCACGGCATCCGGGAGTACAACGACAACACAGAAGCACGATCTACCCGACGAGCACCTGAGACTTCTGGAAGGTACTGAAAATCCTTAGAGAAAATAGCATTGCGGGGACGTCACTTGGGTGCCCCCCCTGCAATGATGCGAGTTTCTCAAAGCAGAAATTTGCAATAAAACAATTTATTATTCTATGTTTAACTTTATAAGTAAAAAAAAAGAAGTGGACAAGTTAGTACAGAAGAGCGAAAGAATGGTTTTCAATTTCGGAGAGATTTCTCTCGAGTGCTTCTTGTGTGGAATGTAAAGAAATGTGAAGAAAAAGAAATTTTCTCAGGAAAGTGTAAAAGAAAAGCTTTCAGAGTGTTTTTAAATGGAAAATATATCTCTTAAAAGGTGCCCCAGAGTGTGAGGGAGTCTCATGAGGCTCCCATGTTAGAAAAATAAAGATTAAAAAGAAATCTTTCAGTGATTGAGTGTAGTGTATACGTGCTCATAAATAAATTGGACATAAATTATATAATAATTAAAGTGATCCACCATGAATCTTCCTCTTCTTGTACACCACCCACCAATAAATCCACAAAAGCACGATAATTTTCGTACAAATAAAAATTAATTCATTCTGGGTAATGAACGAAGCGAATTTAGTTGTGCAATTAATGTTATTGAGAGATTAGAAGAAAAGAAAAAGTACAAAAAAAAATATTCTTATCAAGTGCTTGTGTATTGACAATATTATCCCCGCATTGAGGCACTTTTCTCCGCGCGAGAGATTATCACCTCTTCTTCACTGCCTCAGTCACATCAGAAAATGCGAGCTTCTTCACTCTCAGGGCGTGTGTGTGGATGTGTGTGATTCATTTTTTTTTATTTCTGGCAAAGTGAAAGGCTCAATGTGAGCATTTTGTGTACAAAAAAAAATATTATAAATACATTTACTATATTTTGTGCTGCAAAAGAAAGCAGTGTCTTTGGAAAAGCAAATGCACTCGTTCCTTTTTAGAACATTTGAGAAGTAAAGAAAAGAAAACACTAAAAAGGTCAATTTTAGCATGTGGAAGGATGCTTTTGCACTGCCCATCCAAGGTATGCTTAAATGTCTCTGTAAGTGTTGAATTTCAGGGAATTCTTTTTTCTTAATCTTATCATGGACCCGCATGGACCAATGGAAAACACTTCATTTCTTACCAAAAAATATTAATCCTCGCACACTGAAAAAAACTTCAAACTCTATTTTTTTTATTCATCATAAAATGAGAACTTTTACTATAAACAACTTTTTGTAAAAGATAAAAAAAAACATTTGTAATGAAATATTTAATGAAATGAAAAGGGGTGAATAGAGTTGATTTAAATTTTTTCTTAGAGTGCTTCTATTACTATGAAAAAGTATGCAAGAATTTCCTATCCAGGACACAGTTAGGATACGCGCAAAAAATGCAAAGAATCCGAAAAGAATAAGAAAACACACAAAAAACTTCCCACTCATTGTTTAAAAATGTAAACAATGACGTCACAATTATGTTTTTCTTTGAAACATTAATGTTTATATTTCATCGATGACTATTTTGATGTTTCATGTATTTAAAGAGGGTTTAACCCTTTAACGTCCAACGTGAAACATAAAAACATTGAAACATGCGCTCTTTTATCGCGATTTTTATTCTATGAATATTTTTAGAGGACTTTTCTCGCTCAGAACGTCTTCTTTGACCCCTTATGCGTGAATTTGATGCATTTGTAACATGGAAAAACAATTACATTCATAAATAATTGAAAAAATAAAATGTTTCACGTTTGGGTCAGTGTATGACCCAAAAAATCTTAAAGGGTTAAAGCATAATATAGGAAGTCTTTTGTGCCTTCTGGGCTCTTTCGTATTCGTTTTTTTTAATTTTCTACAAAATTATGCGTGAATCAATTGTATCGAATCACGAGTTTTTTTTATCGTGTTATGACAAAAAAAACTCTTTAGAATAATATTATATTTATTCCCCTCACTTAAAGACTATTTAATTTAAAGATGCTTAAGATTCTCAAAAAAATTAAATCAAAGAAAAATTAAGTTCTCGGATCAAGAAATCGATAATACGAAACAAGACCACTCAACTGACTGCTAAAAATTCCCATTCCGTAGATGATGAAGCCGAGAATCATGTGATCCAGAAACATTGAGCAATGAGCCAGAAAATTTATTAAAAAAGTCTAATTTTAAACGTATTACTTTGTTCAAAATAACCTTGCACTGAGGCTAAATCTGCTAGGAGAAATCGGTTAGCCAATGAAATGCTTTACTTGAATTTATTAGCCAATAAGAGAATTTATTTGGAATATTATCTGATCTGAAGGCGGGTCTTCAGTGCAAAGTTGATTTGAATTAAGTATATAGAAAATATTCAGAGAAAAGTGCCTCAATGAAAATCAGTCGGTTATTTAGTTATTTAGTAACACAAATTGTCAGCAAAAATGTTTATTTTCACTTCTAAATCTTCCCTTTTTAATGAATTTATTTATTTTCTCTCTCCGATAGAGCTCCAACTTGTACGACAGCAATATGCAGAATCCCAGCGACGAGAGAGAATTCTCGTGCGACGTTTGGCCAATAAAGAGCAAGAGATGCAGGATTACGTGGTAAGGATTTGAGTGAAGACAAAAAAAAAATAATTTTTTTGTTATTTTTCAAAAGAAAAATTTTACTGATTTTTTTTTGGGATTTTCATTTCTTCCTGTGGTGGTGGTTTTTTTTTAGACGCAAATTACAGAACTGAAAGCAGCTCAGGCTCCAGGGCCGAGTGCACTGAAGAATGCCCTCCTCGATCCCGCAGTCAATTTGCTCTTTCAGAAACTCAAGACGGAGCTCATGCAGACACGAGCACGTCTCGAGGAGACACAAAATGAGCTATCAGCGTGGAAATTTACACCCGACTCAAATACGGGGAAGCGCTTGATGGCAAAGTGTCGGCTGTTGTATCAGGAAAATGAGGAATTGGGCAAGATGACGTCCAATGGGCGTTTGGCTAAATTGGAAGGGGATCTTGCACTCCAGAAGAACATTAGTGAGGAACTCAAGAAGACCCAACTAGGTATGAGGAAGGATTTGTTTTTTGTTCAAAAAAGGGAAACTTTGTGATATGTCTTTTGTTTCTAAATGCTTGTAGATCTTGATGAGGTACTTATGGAATTGGAGGAAGATCTCGAGGGGATGCAGAATACGATTGTACTGATGCAGCGTGAGCTGCAGAGTGCAAATGAGAAGATTGCATCTTTGGAGCAGGAGAATGGGGAATTGAGACGCAGTATGGGGTGTGAAGGTGTTAATGGGTCCCGTGAAATAGAGGTGAATTGTGGTGGTAGTGCAAGAACAACAAGAAATGTTGATGTTTGTTTGATGAAAAATGGGGGGGATGGCGAGATTATACGAAGCAGCTCTGCCGGTGATGCAAATTGCAATGACACACGAACAGGCAATGTGTGTGATGGCAGCAGAGTGATGATGGGTGAGGAGCAGCAGCACGGTGGTGTTGGTGGTGGTACTGAGTGCTCCAATGGGGGTACCGGTGCTGTGGACAGTGCAGAAGCCGTTGATGGTGAAAATGCATGTAGTAAAAGTAATAAGCGGACGTACGATGAAAGTGAATCAAGTGAATTTAATACAAGTACCAAGACACGAAGAACATCGTTAATGAAGCAAGCAGCACATGAGGATGATGAGAGCATCAAAGTACAGAATTTTAGCGCATTGACCCAGCAGAATGGAACATTAAGCAAAACTTAGAGATAATTTGCAAGAAAGAGATTTTTTTTCGCCAGAGAGACATAAAGTGTGTGGGAGGAAAATGCATTAACACTGAAACGACATTGATACAATTCTTCATTTTATTTTAATAAAAGAAAAATATTCATCAATTAAAATAAATTGTTTCTTTTTGTTGGTACGCAAATGGGTTAATTTTTCCTGCTTGTTTAGGCCGTTTAGGCCTTCCTCACGATTGACGGTTAACTTGGGAACACCTAACGCAGTGGCTGCTATTTTGCATTTACCGAAATCTCTGAATTTTTCCATGAAAATGATGTCTCTCAGCCGCAATTTCCTCCAGGCTGCTAGGTAAGTTCCTAAGGCAGGATTTGGGCACATATTTATCCCTAAACCTTTGCTATTTCCTGTGAAATCCACCGTATTACGTAACGTTTTGTTTTGGCAACACAGAGGAGCCGGAAGTTTAGTCTCACGCTCCAAGCATACCCTACCACAACTTCCCTATGACTATGCTGCCCTGGAACCCATCATATGCCGCGAGATTATGGAGTTGCACCATCAGAAACATCACCAAACCTACGTGAATAACCTCAATGCAGCTGAAGAGCAACTCCAGGAGGCACTGCAAAAGAATGATGCCTCCAAGATTATTGCTCTAGGGGGTGCCCTCAAGTTCAACGGTGGTGGACATATCAATCACACCATTTTCTGGAATAATCTCAGCCCTGAACGATCGGATCCGTCGAAGGAACTGAAGGAAGCCCTCGAGAAGCGCTTTGGAAGTTTTGAGAACTTCAAAAAGGAACTCTCGGGAATCACTGTGGCTGTTCAAGGGTATGTTATCCTTATTAATCCTCTCCTGACGTAGCATTTTGTTTCTTCACCTCCAATTTGTTTAATTTTATTACAGTTCCGGCTGGGGATGGTTGGGGTACAATAAGAAGACGAAGCAGGTTGATATTGCTGCTTGTGCTAATCAGGATCCCCTGGAAGCTACCACAGGTTTGTTAATTTCTTCAATTTTATTCCCATTCTTTCCAGGAACTAAGGATGCGCGAGGAATAAATTAATTTTATATATTTTCAGGACTTGTTCCGCTCTTTGGGATTGATGTCTGGGAGCATGCCTACTATCTTCAGTACAAGAATGTTCGCCCATCATACGTTCAGGCTATTTTCGACATTGCTAACTGGAAGGATGTCTCCAAGCGCTTCGAATTAGCACAGAAGAGCTAAACATAAAAGAAAATTTTCATTGCATTTAGAAAAGAGAAAGATTTGCAAAAATAGAGGGAATAAATATTTCTGTTCAAGGTTCTTGATTGAAAAAATATACAGAAGTATGTAATTTCTAATATTAAAATTATCTATATAATAAAGAAAGGTAGGTCTCTCTATAATTTCGTGTCTCTACAGCAATGCATTTCTACACCGTTGGTCCGATCGCGATGAAATTTGGTACAGAGTCTACTGATACCAGGCGGTTTTCACCAACGATATTCATTTTCCCCCCAGAGCCCCCCTTCATAGCGCCCCCATATAAAATTCATGCTTTTTTGACTACTTTTTGAAATTGGCGCCATTTTTGGTACTATTTGCTCAACAGAAAATGAGATGGATGCATTTTCCTGCTATCCGTCTCCCTCGCACTTTCAGTTTTTCTCAATTTTCTCGCGTTTTCCGCCGAATTTTCCGGCCGGAAGTAAGTTTTTGCAATCAGGAAGCGACGCCGCGTCGAATGGCATCATTTGTTTTAAAAGTTCGCGAAAATGCATTTCCGGGAAATGAGAGTCGTGTAAAATCCCCAACCGTCAAAATTTTCAAATTTATAACCCATCCGTCAAAATTTCCGCGGGCCCCAAATTCCGCACGGAGGCGCTTCCCGAGGCTCCCAGAGCACCCGTAAATGCCCCAGGAGCCCAAAAAATGCGTTTTATGCCCACAAATTTGGGAAAAAACACGGAAATCACGAATTTTGTCGAAATGCAAAAAAAAGTTCGTTTAGTTCAAATTTTATTATTTCATGCCATCTCAGTGACTTGACGAAGAACGTTGCAAAAGTCGCGCAAGTAGTCGACGTATTTTTTTTCTCAAGTAAATTTTTTCATCGCAAAAAATGTGATTTTCCCGTGTTTTTTTGCATTTTATCATTTTCTTTTCTTTTATTTTCCATTATTTTATGTTCATTTGAATGATTTATGTGTGGAAAATAGGATTTAGTTGAGGAAAAACCAGTGAAAAGCGATATGACATACTAACACAACAACGGGCTAATCAACAAAAGCAATTGTGAGTCATTTTTCCCCAGATTTCCCGATAAATTCAACATTTTCACGATTTATTCAACAATTGTATCCTTCTGCGATGCGAGTAGGCGATGGGAAAATAAAGAAAATCTAATATTTTGGCTTCAAGAAGGAAAAATTTGATGCAACAAGTTGATTTGTTGGAGTTGAACATGATTCTTCATTTAGCACGCAATTTCTCATATTTCTCACATTTTTTTCGCGATAAGAGTTAAATAAGTCGATAGTTGTACTATCAATCTCAACGATGATGCAGGAAAAGTGTGGGAAATTGCGGAATTTATGGTATTTCTGGGCAGAAATTCCTTTGCAATTTGTAAGATGCTGCACCCACAAGATGGCTCTGGTAGTGCGTGAGATTGTCCGGAAAACTCGTTTCGTTGCCCCCAAAAGAAAAATGAAAGGGGTTCTATTTTTGGAAAAAAAAGAATTTCTCTCGGGAAAATGTTGAAGTTTTTGTAAATATTTTGTTTTCTCAGCGATGAAAGAGGAATTTATTATATTTTTTTTCCTTTTCAGGACAATAAATATAAATTAGAAACGTAAATGGCTCAGAATAGCGTGGCAAGTCCACCAATGTCTCCCCTTTCATCCCATTCACCCGGACCATCCCCATCGACGTCCACTGCAGCTCCATTGAGCCCCAATCAGCAGAAATTGCAAGTGCTGAAGCAGAAAAAGGCTGAGCTTGAGAAGAAGCTATCCGAGAAGAATAGCCTCCTGCAGGAGATTTGCCGCAAAGAGGCTCAACTTGTGGGAATTTATCCAGTTGCCGGGGATGGTGTTCTCCCCACGTCATCGACACTACCACGAAAAGTTGGCACGAGTTTCAAATTGTCCGAAATCCTTCTTAATAGCAAGGAGGACGATGTCAATAATCTCCTGCTGCAGAAGCAGCTACAGCAGCAAATATGCAAAGCATCGCAAAAGCTGATGAGTGACACAACACAACCAAAATCCGTACGAAGAGCACATAAAGCCAACTATGAGGCGGCACATCAGAAGCTATTGAGCATTAATCACACACTGGCACTCATAAAGAGACGTCAGTATCAGCAGCATACGGAGGAGAGTCCTGCTATGCGGAGGAATAGTGTTGGGAGTGCGAATACACGTCCCAAAACGGCTAGCATTAATTCGGACAGTTCGGGCAATATAAATGGTAGTGAGGGGGCACTAAATGAACCCTCAGCAGCCTATCAGCACCTCCATCATTCACCCACAAAGAGTGTGGCATCATTTCCGGGCGCAGGCATCCATGGTAATAGGAAGCACAGCAATACAATGCAGTTTTACCCAACATTTCAGGTGAGTCTTTCACATCAGCCTTTTTTTTTAAACCTGCGGGAGATTCTATTGATTTTTAATCTCTTGAAACAGGGGCATGTTGTACCGGATCCTCATGATTTCTACTACAACAACCATCACATAAAACATCGATCGGCAATTTTGCTTCAGCAGCAGCAGCAGCAGCAACAACAGCAGAATCATCATCTTTTCTATCCACCTGAGGAGCCACAGATTTATCTGCAACCTCCGGATTTGTTCTGCGATCAATTCGTTGAGCCTGCTCGCCCACCGGCAACGTCGTATCACACAGTGGCTGCTGCGCAGTCAGACCTCGATGGGGGAGCATTTGGGGTGAATACAGTGGCAGGATTAGGTGGTTATTGGGCACTAAATGAGAATAATGAGAGAGTTTGGTGCTCCATGGAGAGATTTTCGAGTCTTGACAGGAATAAACAGCAGACTAGGGTGCCGAGGATTCATCAAAACGTCACGGTAAGTTACTTCTTCAACATAAAGCCATTCAGAGTACTAATTGAGTCTTTTTTTTAGCCAACAAAATCCATGAGTTTGGGCAATTTTGACTTCCTGACAAAGCACGATGGAGACTCCATATCCCTATCATCGTTGAGTAGTGAGAAGAAGCAACAACTGAGGGAGAAGGTTTGGTGTGAAACATCATTGGATAGTGTTGTGGTGAAGCCAAAAACCCATTCGCGTCCTGTACCACCTATCCCGTGTGAGGAGCATCCCAAGGAGAACATTTACCAAAATCACAGTGAAGTTGCAGCATCGGCCCTCGAAAGATCCCTCAGTCAGGCACCTTTTGATCAGCATCATCATCGTCCCCCACCGTTGCCCCCGATGTCCTCAACAATGGCCCGAAATGCCGGTGTTCAGAGGACAAATTCCAACATTTCAGCAAGTGGTGCGTGTCCCGTGGCAACACTAAATAAAGCGGCGGAAATTCGAATTGAATCCCCGAAAAATGTAACGGTGGTGCAACAAGCCAAATTTATGCCATACAAGGAGGTGACGAAGCCCTTTGAAATGTCCGACTTCTACAAATACTCCACGAAATTCCGGCAGAAAGTTATGCTCGGTGAGGTGAATGTGACAACGTCTGTGGAGCCAGCAAGCAGTAGTAGTGACACACAAGCCATTCAAAAGGGGGTCTACCAACCACCAAATCCATCAATTTGCCACCCCATCAGCTATCAGTGACACATGCACTACAAGTAAGACTTTTTTTTAATTCATTTAATTTTAAATTGAAATTTTTTCTTATATAAATTTCACATTCATTTCTCAATTGTTTACTATAAGGGACCTTTTATATTGTGTAAGTTTGTATTTTTTACGGCTCTGACATTTTTTTTTTGATAATTTTTTTGTGTAATAAATTATTTTTTGTAAGGTAAAATAGAAAAAAATTGTTTCAAATTAAAAGAAAAATTTGAGACCCTCAAAGAGCCGGAAGGAAAAAAATCGACTTACATATTAAACTTTTGCGTTTTTTGGGTCATACGTAGATACAAACTTGAAACATTTTATTTTTCCAACTTTTTATGAATTTTATTGTTTTTCCAAGTTACAAATGTATCAAATTCACATAAAAGATGACAAAGAAGACGTTCTAACTGAGAAAAGCTTTCTGAAAGCATTTAGATAATTAGTTGGTGTTCCACTTCGTGGCCAACACCAAGTATTGTAATCGTCGGAAAAACCGACCACCTCAGATCGGGCTCAAACTTGGTATGACCACGTTTCAGACAACCCACATTCCAAAAATGGTGGTGGAAAAATTTTGTTCCGGCCGGCCTGCCGGCCGTCCTGCCGGCCGGTCGCCCAAACTTTGTCTTATAACTCGAGAACGGTAACAAATAGAGACTTCGGGTTTGAAGTTTTCTATAGAAATGTGGGTGTAAAATTTCATTTTTTCGCATTTTCAAAATCCAAGATGGCCGCCGTCCGCCATTTTGAAATACCGTCAACCACTTCCCTTACAGATAGAGGTCTGAAATTTTAGTATGTTGTAGAGCTCAGTGAGACGTTTTCATCGACAATTCATACTTGAAAATCGGTCAAGCGGTTTAGCAAATATGGCGGCCTAAAGCAAAAAGTGTTTTTTCAATATAACTCGAGAACGGCTTGACCGATTTTGACCATCTTGGTATCAAATGAAAGGTTTCAAGAAGCCCTATAACTTTCTAGAACATTCCAAGTTCCAAAAACATCCGCAAGAGGCGTTAAAATCAAAAACAAAAATTGCCTAACTTTAAGGGGCAATATCTCTAAATCCCCATTAGGCAAATCTTTTAAATTTTGATATGTTGTAGCAGAACTCAATATCTTTCACCAGTCCAAAAATGAAGAAAATCTATGTCGCCGTTTAGAAGATATGGCCTTTTGAAAAATTCTTGAATTTGAAAAGTTCTAAGAGCCATATCTCTTGAACGGATTGTCCGATTTTGCTCAATTTGGTATCAAATTAAAGGTTTTGCAAAACTCTACAACTTTCTAGAACATCAGAAATCTCTAAAACCATTCCTTCGGGACAAAAAATGCCAAAAACCGTTTTGGTAAAACAAAAAGCCGCCATTTTGTATTCTGAAGGTGACCTTGAAAAGTATCTTAATATATCCCAAATTATAGCCTGTTTTAATACCTTTCCAAAACTGGTCAAGAAATTTCTGTATGTCTTATAGAACCAGAGATATGACCATTTTTATCCATCAAATTGCCGAATTTTACAAAAAAAAGTCTTTGGCTATTAATTCTGCTCACAAATCGCATTACAACGCATAAACAAACTTCTACACGTTGTGGGACACCAACTCTTATAACTGGACGCGTTATGATTGACTTACATATCGTGATAAAAAGAACTCATGTTACACGAGTACGCGAAAGGGTTATTAACTTTTTAATTCCAATAAAATCAATGAAGGAAGCTTTTTAGATATCCAAGAAATTAAAATGCAGATTGAAAGAATTTTTTTTTCAATTTTTAAACATTTTCCCTTAAAAAAATGTTCAAAATCAGACTACAGAGTTAAGGAGGGTCTCTTTGACAAATTATTGGAATTTACACATTTTTAATGTTTTTATTTATCTTGGGGTTTTTCCTAAACTTGACTTTCAAGTCTTAGCTACGTTTAAAGACTTATTATTTAAGTGTAAGAAAATTACTTTTCTTACGCCATCTTGTGATTTTCCGACTGTTCCACAGATTGCCCTAAAACACAAAGGTAGGTTTTTTTTTCAGGATCTACTGTATGGATTTTGATGGGGTAAGAAGCAAATGAAAGAGGAAATATCAATGCAGATTTTGATGTACCAGAATTTTGAATTTTTATTCTGGAGCTGAGAAAAGTGGAAAAATGTGACTTTTGTTAAGATATTTTTGACGTTTTTCGACTTTTCTTTTATGATTTCTTTTCGATTTATGATTGACATTTCATTTCTAATGTTTGACATTTATTTTCTAACTTTTGACATTCATTTTCGAGCATTTGACGTAGCTTTTCTTACGTTCAAATTTTCGTTTTTAACATTTGACATTTCAAACCTTTGATATTTGATTTTTAACGTTTAAAGTATCTTTTCTATAATATTTGACGTTCTTATTTTACTTTAAATTTTGTATTTTTTTTTTGTAAAAATGTTTCTATTTTGGTAGGTACCTATAATATTAAGTATAATAAAACAATTTTGACCTCTCAAGAAAAACCTGAACTTTGAAAAGTGTTAAGACACTCAAGTCAAACACTCAACTTGGCTGCACTAATGAACATCGACAAATATTTTCTTTGAAGAGCTGGAATTACCCCGTTATCGTACATTGATTTTGTATCTTTGTGTATTAAGAAAATGTGCTAAAGCGCCATAGGGAGGAATGTATTTAGCCCTAAACTGAAGTCATAGATTTGTTTTAATCTATGATCTTCTATCTGAGAATTTATTAACGTTTTTAACTTGAATAATTAAATAAGTTCATTCTTCTTAAGTGGTTAGATTGGCATGTCTCCTTATCCTATACTATACGGTAGCGTAAACTGATATTTAAGAATTTTATTTGGAAATACAATACATAATAATAGTTAAGGATAAACTATACCTACCAGTTAATTAATATCTAGAGCGCACTATAAAGTCTGCAATAACGCTACGGTACATTACACACATGCTTCTTGTTTTTTTTTCTTTTATTACTCGAAAAAAGAAGAAAAAAAAGAACAACTTTCTTTTTAACCAGGAGACCGTGAAGCCTATAAAAGTGATATTTCTGATTCAACAAAATAGAGCAACTGATTCGTGGCAAAATGTTAAAGACGTAGGCTTTATAAAGTTTTGTATAAAAGGAGAAAAAATTCAGTTAATTTCTTAAGTTGGAATCAACAAGTTCTTACAGCAAAATGCAGTTAATCATTAAAGTGCTTTCTGTAGTAGCTGGTGCTAGCCTATTGGCCGTTGTGGTATCCGGTGCTAACGAAGTAAGTTGAAAAGTTTAACTCTATAGTTTAATCCTTTCTTATGTTCCTGTATATTGTATGTTTGTCATTAGATGAAGCCAATATTTGAGATTCAACGGGAACGCAATGAAAAACCCAAGGTGGGACAAAGAATTGTTAATGGAGTAACAGCACTTCCAAATGAATTCCCTTATGCAGTTGAAGTAGATATTATTGAGACTCAACTATCTGTGCTTGGTATAGTTCTGTTATCCCAAACCTATGGGATTTGTAGTGGAAGTATCATAGGACGACGTGCAATACTTACTGCAGCGCATTGTATTAATACCAATCGTCAGAGTATTCTTGAAGTGCTTGTATTTTTAGAATACAGTTATAGGATTCGTGGTGGATCTGTGAATGTAAATAGTTTTACATTTGATGTAACAACGGATGTTGCTTACCAACATGAGAATTATAATGCCAAGACCGGTGAAAATGACGCAGGTATCATTGTCCTGTCCGAAGCACAAGCATTTAAATTCGACACACCAAATGTGCAACCACTTTCATTGGCGACTGATACAAGTTTATTGTACGATGGTCAGTTGATTACAGTTGCTGGTTATGGATATACTAGCAATACTGCAACTGCAACATCAACTACATTACAAAAGACAGATCTTTATGTGGTTTCAACGGCTGTTTGCCAAACTAGCTACACAGATACTATACCGAGTACAAGTTTTTGTGCTGAAAGCCACATGAATTCAAAGAGTTCCATATGTTCAGGGGATTCTGGTGGACCAGTATTAGCTTTAGACAATACCGTTTATGTTGGTGTTGGAATATCAGCATTTGGATCAAGTAAGGGATGTAATTTAGCACCGCAGGGTTTTACAAATACTTTTGAAGTTTATATTTGGATTGATACAACGCTCAGTAACAATGACCTTTACTGAATGGCACTAACTGATGTCCATTAATAAAAATTTGAGGAATTGCTTTTAGGGCATGAGTCCCAAATTATATAATTATGTATCCTATTGAAGGACTTTGTGAAAATGAAGTACATAATAAAGAAAATCTAATAGAGTTAACTCTTTTTGTGGAATTCCCTTAACCCTCCGTATACTATGAGGGGTAGGTGACCGACCCCAGAGCTATATTTCGAATTATTCCACCTTAGTTCTTAAAGCTATAGAGCCAAGCTTTTGGAAATAAGTTCCTTGGTTATCTGGGTTATCTGAGAAGATTGTGCAAAAATTTCAAGTCGATCCACTTACAATTAACACTTGGAGGATCGAGGTTTCCGACCTCAAAGGTTTGACCTTCATTTTCTCTCAAGAGAAAATATTTTTCCAAGTTTTTTTCCAAGGATATTGAAGTAATGAAACTTTCCTATAAACAGACGTAGAATTTATCACGAAATGTTAAATATTTTATTTTTATTCTGAGGTAATTGAAAAAAAAGTCGAATTGGCCACTTTGGCCAGCAAAATCCTCCAAAGGTTAACAAAAATGTAAGAAGAGAGAATTCAAAAATTGGTGTAACGATTTTCTCATCTAATTGTAGGTGTCTGTCTCTTTCTAGAAGATTCTAACTCCAAAAATCGTCGCAAAAATCATATAAAAATCCATTTAAAAATTTATTTTTTCTTATAAAATGAACAAAAGGCTTCTTATGAAGTACCAAGGAGTCTGTTAAAGCTCATTTTACTGAAAGAGTTTGCTTATTTTGCAAAAAATTCTATGTGGTTGGTCACCTACCCCATGGTAATGCGCGTAAGAGTTTTGGTTACAGTGCGAAAGGTTAACATTTACCAAGTGGTTGGCCCTTTCATCTCTTTATAGGACTTCACAACTGTAAGGCTATTGAGCTAAAGATAGTTTTTTTTTAAACTTACTGATCTTACTGATCGAGTTTCATGGATTCAATGGATGCTAAATGTATTGAAATGTTCCACAAAAGCTTCACGCCGGTAATAAACATATTTTTGGGGGTGGAAATTGAAATTTCTATTGATCCGTCGGCGCAAAAATATCTCTATAATCCTTTGGGGCACTTCTTGTTTGTGAAAAGTTGTTTTCTGAATTTATTAAATTAATCCCAAACACTTTTCCGAGGAAAACTTTTTTTTAAATTTTAGTTCAACATATACCTACATTTATGTTATAAAATGTCTTTTCGTTCGTTGTTTTGTAAAAGGATTTCTGTGTATTTTTACGCCTGACAACGACACTTTCATCCTATTTTCTTCATCGTGCTCCCTCTTCCAAACTATCTCTGGCTGCTGCAACAAATCCTCTCTGGAGGGTGTATGGGGATGGTGGTGGGTGGGCAGAAAAAGGGACTCCTTTATGACACACCATCAGAAAGATATATTTTTCGCATCACTTCACAGAAGCGTATACTTTGGGTTTTTCTTTTATCTCGGCACTTTCAGAGGTTCTCCCCCGCATGTGCTGTACGCACCGCACACTCCCTCCACGGAGATCGTGCGATTTAAAATTTTCCGAAGAAAATTTAATATATAATCTATATTGGGCTTCATAGAAGTTTTCTCTCTTACAAAAAAAAATCTTGTATTCTCTTTAAAAAAAAATTATATAAGAATCTATAAGACTTTCTAAAAAATCTATAAGCCCAAAGAAATTCTTCCTAAAAAAATTCTATTAGAATAAAAACTAAAAGCCGATCTTTGTAAAAAAAAATGTTAAGAGATCGTTTGGTAAAATGCCGCAATTTTGTTTTGGGAATCTCGTGGAAAATCTCAAGTCTAACCGGCGGGCGGTCGAGTTAATGAAAGGTGTCCCTTTCTGCTCAACAAACCTGAGAATGGAACTCCGATTGTTATGGGATTTTTCACTTCTATTTACCTCTTGAATTCAATCAAAAGTGCCGAGTCGCATCGCAGCTGGGTGCCAACATCTTTTCTCGCATTGTTGTGACGCCATGTCAATTGTTGTCGTCAATTTTTGCTATATAAAAGCTAAAGATCCATTGTTACCACCTATTCCAACTCTCTTTTTGGGTACATTAATTAACAACACTGTGTTCGATCAGTGAGAAAATATTTCTTCAATTTGTCCTTCTTATTGTCCAAAAAATATATATTCATAATACCGCGGGCACGGTGAATTTTTGCTGCACACACTCATACCATCGAGGGACTAAATACCGGCTAAATAAACGAGGGTTGGTGCGGGATTTATGCTCTAAAAAAGATTTTTACCAATGATTTCTTCCACTTGATTGGCAATCTGTTGGTACATATATTTTCAATAGGCTTCTAACGTTTTTTTCTTTCTCCTTATGCAGACTTTTTTCATTAAGAACTCAGAAAAGGCGCCCCAATGAAAAGGATTCATTAGAAAAAATCCTTTAAAAAAAATGCAGAGAAATTGCATTGACCCTTTCAATACAAATCCGTTGAATTCTTCTATGATTATCATGAAAATATAATACAATTTGCTTTATAAAATTTATTTTAATTTCCTTTAAAGGAATTTTGCAAAGACTTTTGCTTGCAGATGTGGCTGAAATGTGTTATAGATCGAAAGTCCTCGGTAATCTTTGTAATCCACAAAATTAATGCAGTAGATGCATTTAAAGTTAAATTTTTCAATTAATCTAATACCTCGTGGGGTAACAGATAAACCAAAGGCCACACTGTAGCCCAATTCGGTGGCATAGTCAAGATTCTTCTGCATAAGTGTTCTACCGAGTGAGAGTCGCTGAAAATTCTCCTTAATGGCCATTACTGATAGGTACAGAGCTTCATTGATGCAGTGCCGTCGCCAGATTTGTGATCGAATCTTCATTTCTTCCGCAAAGATGATCGCCTCGAGATCATTCGGGTACCCACGAAGAGCAGAGAGTTGCTTAAGGTATCCCAAGGTCTCACGGCATTCTTCTTCGGTGTAGGGCTTTGCCAGGGATGCCCCAATTATCTCCTGTTTGTCATCATCAGTTACAGCGAGCACTGATACACCCGAATTGATACCTCTCATTTCAACTTCTTCATCCTCAGGCGATTGACTCTTTGATACCCTTCCTTGGCTTGATTGGTCAAATGGATAGAAGTATTGTCGCAAAAATAGGAGAACTTTGTCGTAGTCACTCTTCTCGTAGACTCTGAGAAGGATCTTTTGATCTCTCAAAATCAATCTATTCGAAATTGTATTTGCCATCTCACTGAGAATCTTCCGACGATTTTTGTAGTCTTCTTCTCTCAATCTTATCTACACAGCACCTACGCACGCGTATCTTATCATCAAAATAACCCCCCATAACAATTCATTTTAATTACCTACTTATCTAACACCTTGTTTAAATGTATTATATTAGACACTTTGTCTTATCTTGTTCTTAAATGTTTTTCTTAAGATAAACATTAATTGCATAAATCATCACATTATCCAAGTGGAAATTTTACTCTATATCTATAATGTGATACAAATTAATCTTGCATCGAGACTCCGCCCCATAAATGAAGGCAAGTTTTGTTCAAATTTATCTGTTATTCAGAGCTTTTATCCAAAGGCGGAGCTGAGGTGCAAGCTTGATTTGAATTGAAGCTTTTTTACAGAGTTCTCAATGAATTTCTTAAAGCCAAAACGATATGTTTTCTACTAAAGCAACCTCGCAGTCTTTTCAACTTTTTCTGGCTCTTTTTTCGCCCAATTTGAGGGGGAGTTTCACGTAACACCCTCACCAAACAAACTTTATCCCATTAGCCAGGTAATTAATAGCAAAGATTTTTTTTCAGAGGGGCCACCACAAATCTCAAACAGAAGTTCAACTGTGGGTGTGCGCGTTCTTTAAATAAAAATGGAGTATTAATTACAGATTATCTTAAAATTAAAAAGGGGAATAAAGAGGAATTTTTGATTAAAAAAAAATATTCATTTTTTCCTTGAAGAATATAATCTGAATATTAAAAAGGAGTTTATTCGTTTCCATATGGGAAACACTTTATTTGAGGAAACAAGCAGGATATACCAGTAATCAAATAATAGAATAAGAAATAGCTAAACTTCTATTATTTACTACAGTCAGGTATTGGTTAACGTCGCCTGGGATATACTCTTTCCACTCATTATTATTAATGGGTAAGAAGAGTATATCCCATGCGACGTTAACCAATACCTGACTGTACAAGGAGATCTGCTGGAAAAATGCATTACGGATTTTCATGAAAAATTGAAATAATGACGTCACAAATTTGTTTTTATGTCTTTATACATAAATTATTCATCGACATTCATATTAATGATTCATCGGTGGATTTTGATTCGGAAAATTTTATACTTCATTCATTGCAAGGAACAAAAACCGCAATAGTGACGTCATTTTATGTATTTTTGTGCAAACCATTGGAGTCTGTTATCAGCTGATCGCTTTGTGAAAAAAAGTATGTAGGCAATTTCTTATTTTGTAGTTTTTTTTTATAAAATTACTATTTCGTTTGCTTTTGTGAATGAGATTTTTCAATATAGACCTGAATAATCTCCTTTAATATATCCGATTATTTTTCGCAAAATTATATTATCGCAAAAAAAAGAATGAGCCTTTTAGCCCCACACACTATCCTTTGGGAAATAATTAATTTATTCTTTTTTTTTCTTCAAGTCCCTTTTATACAAACTATTATATGATCTTCTGAGTGCAATAGGAATATTTCATCTGTATATTGCCACTCTTGTGTGTAATATTTCGGTATAGAAATCAATATCTTTTGCCTTCTCACAGCAGGAGTTTGACTCTTATTTCTCTCTTTTCTCTACTCCATCAACACCTTCGCTTTTTTTTCTCAATGAACAGCAGAGGAGGGTAATTGTTAGCAATTTCTTTTTGTGATTTTTTCCCGAATACTCCTCAATGGATCCTTATTGTAAGACAACCTTTCAACATTTTCAACACATCCACTTCTTTCGCACTCCTGTTTGAAGTAGGTATGTGTGTGTGTTACATCAATTGACTTCATGCTTAATTAAGTTGAAAAACTATTGTTGGTTTTTGCAATATTTTACAATGACTCCTTTGCACGCACATTAACACCCTGTGCCACCATAGATTGTGAGGATTTAACATCTCCATCTTCACCCTTATGGCTATATGCTTCCTCTACTCTTTTTTTTTACCCCCGCGAGACTTTTCTTTCTTTCCACTTTGGTGATTGCGTTAATTTTTGCATGCAGTACATCCCTCTCGTGGTCGTCTGAAGGTCACCGTCGGAGATTCCATTGCTATACGATTTTTTTTGTATATCCTTGCCACCCAAATGAACCATTCGGTGGGGTCCTTGGGGGGTCGCGCAGGGCCCACGCTAACGGGGGTGCCACATGGGTTGTGTATTTGTTCTCAGCCAAGTAACATATTCAACTAGCATATCAACAGGTGAGGGATGGCGCGGAAAATCCTGGAACGGGGCGTGGCAATGCGGCAAATGAACAAATTAGGGGCAACGGGTGGTGCCTCATGCGGTGTTTGTGCTCCGCCCAGCATCCTTCCCATTTGTCCAGGAGTAAAAATTCAATACCAAAACCATCCTCAATGGTAACCACGCATCTCGCTCGTCAGTGCTTACGCGTCACGCACTGTAGCAACGTCGTGCTGCAAACGAAAAGCTGCAGGATAATAAATTCCTTTGCAGTATTTTGTGCTTTTTTCTTGGTCACGAGGGGGTGCTCTGCCATGGACCCCAAATCACGCACTATTTGACCCCACTGCAGTGTGATGTGGGAATAAATTTAGGAAGAAAAAGGAAAAGTCTCGCACAAAGTTGATCTTACAAAGATCACAGCTATAGAGCCAAAGAAGAGAACGGTGGATTTAGTTAATGTGGATTGTGGGTGAAATTTGGTGATTTGTGGACTAATCAGCGGCGCTTTTGGAGCGCTGTGAGGTCACAAAGTGATCGCAATGGGGGCAACAGTGACCCCCTGGCCAGCATCTGTTATGGATCGCACCATATCGCTGGATGACATGCCACACAAAGGTTTAGATTGGGACCATCAATTTGGTTAGATAATTTCGGGACCGACGGATTTGGCACTCTCGCTAAAATCAATTGTGACTAATATTTTTTTGTTTAAATATTAGGAGCACCTAGAGACCCATCTAATCACCGTCATCAGGTCCTTAAATTCGTAGCTTAAAATCACTGCTTTCCGTCGCCGCGGAAATATTGTTAATCAAAGTGAAATTAATTATGCGACGGCCGTTTTTTTTTAAAGGAAAATGGAGTAATTTTATCGGGAAAAACAAATAGGTTCAAAAATTAATATAATTCGACTAAAAAGAATAATTAGTTGTGATTTTTACTTAAAACCTTATTAATGAAAGAAACTTTGCTATACAATTTTAGTTAATTAATTTCTGTTGATTAGTTTTTTTTGAGTTCTGAAAGATCTTTTCATCGGCCAAATTTTACTCTGATGTGTTGGAGTATATCAAAAAACGTGTCTCATTTTTTTAGCTGTATTTCTCTATAAATTTATCTACGAATACTCACAGGATCAGGAAGGACGAAAAACCGAAAATTTTTGAGTTTGGATTTTTTGCCAAAAAACGTCTTATATGAGCTCAAAGGAACCCACAAAAAATATTTTTAGTTCAATCAACTAACTAGGTTGATTGCGGTCCTGAAAGGGTTGAACAATCTTAGAGAAGTTTCTGTGTAAAACAGTTTCACATTTAATTTTGAAAAGAAATTGTTAATTCAAATCCACTATAAAAATCATTTAAGCATTTTTTTCTACTCTATTCTCTTAACCCTTTAATGTCCAACGTGAAACATAAAAACATTGAAACATGCGCTCTTTTATCGCGATTTTTATTCTATGAATTTTTTTAGAGGACTTTTCTCAGTCAGAACGTCTTCTTTGACCCCTTATGCGTGAATTTGATGCATTTGTAACATGGAAAAACAATTACATTAATAAATGATTGAAAAAATAAAATGTTTCACGTTTGGGTCAGCGTATGACCCAAGAAACGTTAAAGGGTTAAACTCGTTCCTTAGACCGTTTTCAATTTGTATTTTATTTAAACTTTTAAAAGTGGCGTAAAAACAAGTCAAAAAATAATCTAAGATACTAGGTGGCGCATAAGTTAATGCATGATTTTGCATGTAAACCAGCCTTAAATCATGCATTAACTTATGCGCCACTCTATAGAAATTAAATAATGTATGAAAAAATGTTTTGTAAAAAGGTTGTAAAATTTTGCACAATTTTCATACAACACAAAGCCACTTGAATTTACTCGATTATAATGTTTTAAAATTTTTGAACTAATAAAAATGTTCTCATTTTATGTAGACTCCATAAAATAATTATAGGTATTCCCAAAAATGGTTTGAAAAATGAAACGTTTTACTTTCAATGAACTCTTTTTAAATAGATGAAAACTACATAAAATAAATTCTTAAGTAGTCCCATTTTCCGGTATAGACAAACCAGGCAAACCTTTAATAGGATATTCAATTACAATGTGTTATTAAATCTCTAACCCACAGAGATCCATAAACTTCTCCCAAACTGTCTCATGTTACATATAGAAATTAGATGTAGGTGGGAGAAATTTCCCCAAAAACGTCGCAAAGGAAGTTTAGATATGAATTTTCCATGTGCACACGGTGCTGAGGTACTTCGTCGCGGCGTTTTTCCGCCTCTTGCCGATGCTACTGTGTGGAAAAGTATGTATCCCTTTTCGACGAGGGCGGAAGTGCCGGGTGCCTCCCCCCGGGAAGCGCCATGCCAAAATCCCACCAATCGTGGGTGCGCACAAAGACTCCCTACCCGGCGTCACCCCAACCCCCATGACGACCAAAACGTCCCGGAATATGCCGATAAGGGAAAATGAATGAAGGCGATTGAATCTCATAAATGGCACGTTGCTTCACGCCGTGGCGCGGATGGCGGGAAAGGAGGATTCCTTTATCTCACCGACTGCTCCATTCCCCGGAATAAATTGTGTGCCTGAAGTCGAGCGAAAGTGCGCCATTTATGAATCTACTTTTTTTTCTTCATCTAACATTCTCGCTCTCGGGGAAAATTCGCCTTCTGCATGTTAAAAACTTTCCATATAAGGGGATGTATCTATGTATATAGGCGAGTGTAACCCCATTTCTGGGTGGTTTTACCACAAAAGCCACACAAAGCACACCCCGGGGAAACCCCAAATATCGGAAACACTCAATAGAATATTCAAGGAATGGGTCACAAAATGCACTCTCACCGAAAACACATTTTCTAGTAGAACTTTGATTTGAAGGGTGTTGCTAGATAAATGAGAAGGTAATTAAAGTAAGTTGTAGGTTTGTTAGTTTTGTAGAAATATTATATGTAGCTGTAGGTACATATCTATAAAGAGATTGAGGCTATTTATTACATTATTGCCGAAAAATATTGCAGCATGTATTATTCAAATTACAAAAATTGTTTGCTAATTAAATTCGTTAGTAATAGTTAGTCTACGCACGGGATAGGAGATCAAACAAGCCTGGAAACCAGCTCTAGTGCCGTTTACCTAACATAGCTAGTCTAGCCTAGTTAGTAGGTAGGTACTGACATAATCAAACTCATCTAACTTTCAATTTTGTACCTTCTAATTAAATTAAATAAGTTTTCAATTAAAATGTCTCTTTCTTGGTAATATTTTTGTAATTTTCCCAAAAAAAATTAATCGTTTTTAGAAGACATGCGTGATTAGAATCTCAAACAACATTTTAACTTTCTTTCTATGCTATAATTTTTATAGAAATTCCACTTATTTCTTTTTAAAATATCTTCCAAAATTATCTGGGAAAAGGATTTGATTAAAAGACCACTTCTATTTAAATCCCTTTAAGGTCCGCGATCATTCTAGCGAGCTGATTGAACTAAAAATAATTTATATGAGTTCCTTTGAGCTCAAATAAGGATTTTTAGCAAAAAATTCCAACTCAAAAATTTTCGGTTTATCGTCCTTCCTGATCCTATGAGTCCTTGGGGATATCCTTTTGTGGTCATAAAATGATCAGGGATTGTAAAGACATAGTCTTGTACTAATTTGGATAAAATATTCATAAAATAACTTATAAACAAAATGAAACATTTTCAAAATTAAGCCTTTAAGTCAGCGTATGACCCAATGTTTCTTAAAGGATTAACGCAGTACTTTAAAAAAAACATCGCAAGTTCAAAAAATGACCGCAAATGGCGCTAAAATCGAAAACAAAATTTTCAATGTGTTTTCGATGAATATCTCGAGCACCGCTTTATAGAATTGCTTCATATTTTGATATGTTATAGTTGACTATAGTATCTATCACCATGCCAAAAATGACGAAAATCTATGTAGCCGTTCCGGAGATATCGCGTTTTAAAGTTTACATGTCATATCTTGAGTTGCATAAGTCCAACGCCGCGCGAAGCGGGGCGTTTTATATACACATATAAAATAAAATAATATATATATAAATGCATAGATATATACATTATATATATACATATAAAAATGCAAAGATAAATATATATATAAACTACAAAGATAAAAATTAAATATAGCATGGATGGAACAGTATAAAGCGAAAGAACGGTAAGTAAAACTTACGGGCTGTGATTCTTTCTTTGTCAGTGAAATGTGAAATTGACGGAAAATTGAGGATGGGCAAATTTTGAGGAAGGCTTTCTCGCGTACCGAATCACAGCCAACGCCCACTATTAAGGCATCTCACAAATTATCTGCGCGTTGGCTGTGATTCGGTGCGCGAGAAAGCCTTCCTCAAAATTTGCCCATCCTCAATTTTCCGTCAATTTCACATTTCACTGACAAAGAAAGAATCACAGCCCGTAAGTTTTACTTACCGTTCTTTCGCTTTATACTGTTCCATCCATGCTATATTTAATTTTTATCTTTGCAGTTTATATATATATTTATCTTTGCATTTTTATATGTATATATATAATGTATATATCTATGCATTTATATATATATTATTTTATTTTATATGTGTATATAAAACGCCCCGCTTCGCGCGGCGTTGGACTTATGCAACTCAAGATATGACATGTAAACTTTAAAACGCGATATCTCCGGAACGGCTACATAGATTTTCGTCATTTTTGGCATGGTGATAGATACTATAGTCAACTATAACATATCAAAATATGAAGCAATTCTATAAAGCGGTGCTCGAGATATTCATCGAAAACACATTGAAAATTTTGTTTTCGATTTTAGCGCCATTTGCGGTCATTTTTTGAACTTGCGATGTTCCGAGCAGTTGTAGGGCTCGTTAATATCTTTCATTTGAGCCCGAGTTGATCAAAATCGGTCAAGCCGTTCTCGAATTATGGCCGATTTTCGATGAAAAATTGTGGCGACCATATTGGCTAAACGGCTTGGCCGATTTTCGAAGATGAGGTATCGTTGGAAAGGTCTTGATGGCCCCTACAACATACCAAAATTTCAGACCTCTAGCTATAATAGGGCCTGAGATATAGCGAAAACAAAATTTGGGGGTTATCCAAAATGGCGGACGTGGGGGTGGGGGGTTGGATTTGACATCATAATCGTATGTCTTCCACCCGATATATGAACTTTGCCGTTGACCGCAAGTCTCTATCTATTACCGTTCTCTTGCAATATAGCTTTATATTCCGGCCGGACGGACGGACGGACGGCCGGCCGGCCGGAAAGATTTTTGGCGCATACGTTTTTTGGAATGTGGGGACTCTAATTCGTGCTCATCCCGAGTTTGAGCCCGATCTGACGACTTTGCATTTTTGAGTGTACACAGAAGCTGTGCTTCTTTTAAGAAAGAATCACAGCTAAACACAGAAGCTGTGCTTCTTTTAAGAAAGAATCACAGCTAAAATTAAATTATTTAGGTTCGTGACAAAAAGGTATGAACCAATATACGTGGAAAAAGTTGATAAAAGAAATCGATAAAATGAGAAATCTTGTTATGGCAATTGTACTTGAAAGATCAAGAACTTTTTAAATGAAGATGCAACCATATCTAAAGACAATAAATAATCTTATAAAGCTGAAATGTTTGTTTGTCTGTGGCACATGAACTCCTCCGAAACGGCTGGACCGATTTTGATGAAATTTGGTATGGGGGTAGAGGGGGTCAATACGAGTTGCAAGCGCTATATGGGATTCCGCCCCCGCCCCCCTTTATGGCGCCTCCACAGAAAAATTGATTTTTTACCATTTTCTACCTGCTGAAGGGTCAGATAACGGGATTTTTTTTATTTTTAGAATTTTTCGGGCTACCGTATTATTCATCCCCCCTACTAATATACGCCCCCCTTTTATAGCTTAAAATGGAGTTTGCTCACACGTGATTGGGGGCTCGGGTTGACTAGTAATATATTAAAACCAACAAATAGCATTTTGGATATATGTGAATATAAAAAAACGAGGTAAATTGTCGCTTCGCTCCAATTTACCTCGCCCCGCTTCGCGGGGATTTGTTGCGCTTCGCGCAAATTTCAGAGAGAAAATAAATTATGATGGTTTAAGGCAGATTTGGGCCACTTATCGATCCCAAAAGAAAAAATTTGCAAAGAGAAGAAATCATTTTCATACAACATATCGGGCGCGAATTTCAAAAATTTGCAAAAAATGCATGACTTTTATATGGGGGCTACCTGAAGGGGGGCTTTGGGGAGGAAATGAATACGGCCATTCGAAAGCGCCTGATATAAGGAGTCTCTGTACCAAATTTCATCACGATCGGTCAAACGGTGTAGATTTGTATAGCTGTACAGACACGAAATCCTTTCTTTATTATATAGATAGATAGATATAGATGGAGAGCTCTCATCAAACCCAAAGAAAAAAATTTGCAAAGAGAAGAAATCATTTTCATACAACATTTCAGGCGCCAAATTCAAAAATGCGCAAAAAATACATGACTTTTATATGGGGGCTACCTGAAGGGGGGCTTTGGGGGGGAAATGAATACGGCCATTCGAAAGCGCCTGGTATAAGGAGTCTCTGTACCAAATTTCATCGCAATTGGTCAAACGGTGTAGATTTGTATAGCTGTACAGACACGAAATCCTTTCTTTATTATATAGATAGATAGATATAGATGGAGAGCTCTCATCAAACCCAAAGAAAAAAATTTGCAAAGAGAAGAAATCATTTTCATACAACATTTCAGGCGCCAAATTCAAAAATGCGCAAAAAATACATGACTTTTATATGGGGGCTACCTGAAGGGGGGCTTTGGGGGGGAAATGAATACGGCCATTCGAAAGCGCCTGATATAAGGAGTCTCTGTACCAAATTTCATCACGATCGGTCAAACGGTGTAGATTTGTATAGCTGTACAGATTATTAGGATACAGTGTGTCCTTTTAGCGTAAGAAAAAAAGATTTTTGATTGAATAAAATTGTAGGTAGGTAGCATTAGTTTGTCAATGAATATGAAGAGGTTTGGAGCCACATTCCCTTCAACAGTGGCTATTGTGTCCTGGGGTTTCACGGTGTCTGACATGCAGTTAATGCCCACATTCATGCATCCGGGAATCCCCTGCGCTCATCTGGCCATTGTGTCCATTTTGTGTTGCATTTAGCGTAACATTTTGTTGGACAATGAGGCTACCCTAAGTCTAACATGTTCGGGGTCTCCTTCCGTGTATAAATGCATGAGGAATTGTTAACATGACTATACTATCGCATTTGTGTGAAAAGGAGTCGCCCCATGGTGATCCTCATGCAGGTTACAACACACCGCACTAGAGTGAAGAGAGCATAAATGGTGGAATGGGTGATCGTAACCCAATGGGGGCCCTCCGTAAATCGGCAACAAAATATATTTCTACGTTGATATAATTTTGTTGGTGAAAACGGTGTGATAAATGCGAGGGAATTCCACGCGAGGGAAAATTTTCCGGCACATTGGCTTCAAAGGCAAGTGATGTGCGTTTGATGTGGCCGCGAGCAGATGAGCACCCGATGAGAGGGTCCTCTCCTCATATAATCCCTATGTTGTCGACACCACATATACAGAAATCCCGACGGCAGGATAATCCATTTATACCTCGTTTGAAAATGCCAAATTCACACACACACGAGTGTTTGCCGGTGTGGAAAAAAGGGACTCACTCTCCCTTCTTTTTTTGTACTCCTCTGTTCTGCTACCGCTCCTTCCATTCCTGCAGGACACATTCGCTTTTTTGGCAAACTCATTGTGGGATTTCGGTGTGATTTTCACTTTAGGACGCCTCCCGGGACATTTCGGGGATTAAACTACCCATCTAACAATTAGTTATATACGCACAATTTCCCATAATTACTTGCCATTCATTTGATTTGACACAGTTTTCGCATTTTATCCTTAATCCTTCTAACATTGTAACTCCCATATGTAAGTGGGCAGACTTTATAAGGATTCAAGGAAGAAAGGATTTAATTTTATAGAGCATTTCTGAAGAATTTTTTCAGAATAATTGTTAATTTGTTTGATAAATTTTGTTGTAGGTAGGTAAAAGTTTATTATTAAGATTTTGACAGATGGAGTTTTTAGAGTTTTTAAATCGTTTTCTGTCGTTCTATAAAAAAAGAAAAAAATTAGTTGTTCCGGAACTCAGTTAGAAAGAAGTTTAAAGAGTCCTGGAAATGCAATTTTCTTTCAGAAATCCGTGTAACAAAAGAAATAAAATGTCAAAATCTTGTAAGATTTTCCCCAGAATACCAAAAATTTTATAACTGAGGAATTATAAGGAAGAAAAAGAAAAGATTTGTATCAGAATCTACCCCAACCCAATAGAGTCTGAAAAAAATGTTTAGAAGTTAACCCAGAATTGTTCGTTTGACTTTTTTGTTGACTTTGAATGCACATCAAATGGCATAAAAAGCTGTTACTTTTCAATAATTTGCATTCGGTTTATTTTTTTGGGTAAATTTCAAGAATTTTGATTAATGACGGACATATCAAGACAATTTTGAAATAAGAATCCAGCTGAGTTTCAAAAGAAAAATCTGCATAATCTGAGTTAATTTTGTTTTTAAACATTCTAAGTTTTTTCAAAAAAAATATTTATTTTTAATAAGTTAGATTTTTAAATTTTTATTTCAATAGGTCGCTGAAAAAAATAATTTAAAATTAATATTTAATTTATCTTTCACAGAGCTAATCTCTTTAGATTTTAATTTCCTAGAATAAGACAAAGAGCAGAACTTTTTTTCTTAATAAATTATAATTTAAAAAAAAATCTGATGCTTTTGAACTACAAATCCATGTTCAAATTAACTTTGCAACTAGACTCCACCGAGCTAGGACGTTGGGAAACGTGATAGCCAATCGCAGCACGCTGCCCGAACTTATCAACCAATCGGATAGATTTTCTATTAAACATTTAATTTTTTCTCATTCATTTTTAATTCATTTTACAATTAATTTCTTGAAGTAAAAGGAATTAACATTCTAGACGAAGATGGAGTTTCGGTGCAAAGCTTGTTTGAATTAAATTCTCAAACTACTTTAAATTACATTTTGTAACATTTGGAAAGTAATTAAGATTTTACAAAGGAGATTTCCTACAGCGACATAGAGTGTTAATGTGAAAATATAAGAACTGCATGAATCAAATAACATGTTGCAAAACGAGATAAGAAGTTATTAATGAAGATGACTGATTAGAGGGTGTCGATCTAATGCAATCTGAAGGGTGCTGTCCTCCCTCGCATCACGATGGCGGAAAAAGTGTCAGATATTGGTTAGCGATGGTGTCAATCCGTGTGATTGGTCGAGGGTGGAATGCAATTTAGGGTGTGTAGTGTAGTGTTGGGTTTACACAATTCCACCGAGTGTGGAACTGATGGATTAAGGATTAGTGGATTAGAGGGTGAGTCACGTCGATTTGGTGGTTTTTTTTCTCTTCTCTCCTCTAAAGGTCACAGCGGGGTCAATCAACTGGGTGGTGTTTTCGTGGGTGGACGCCCACTTCCGGATTCCACGCGCCAAAAAATTGTGGAGCTGGCACATTCGGGTGCCCGTCCGTGTGACATCTCTCGCATCCTCCAGGTATCCAATGGTTGTGTCAGCAAGATCTTAGGCAGGTGAGTGAGCCATGATCGGGAAGGACCACTGCCATTTTTTGGCATCATTCCCCAGCCTCACTTGTTTCAGGTACTACGAGACCGGATCCATTCGTCCACGTGCAATTGGTGGTTCAAAACCACGCGTAGCAACAACGGAGGTCGTTAATAAAATATCACTCTACAAACGAGAATGTCCCAGCATATTTGCCTGGGAGATCCGCGATAGACTCCTGCAGGATGGCATTTGTACCAATGACAATATCCCAAGTGTAAGTATTTTATAATATTTTGTTAAAATCTAACAGTGTGGTAAATCTAAGGGAGAGTGTCTCAAAACTCTAGAAATTCAGAAAGTTTATATTTTTCTTAGAAGAAAAAGAAACGTTTGAATGAACAGTAAATGTCAGAAAAAGAACGTCAAACGTTAGAAGATAAGAAATGTTAAGCTTAATGGCGGAAAAAAAATTTCAGAAATCACAACAATCCCGAATAAGCTGAAACTGAGATAATCAAGTTTTCAATAAATTCTCTATATTTTAATTCACATTGAACAGATTAATTTTGTATAATAGCATCATGACAGGTGCTTCCTGCTTGATTTCCTGATTAAAATAATAATCTTTTATCATGCAATAACGCCCCCCATTTTGCGCATATATCCAGAATTATTTATAGAATATTATTTTATTAAATCAACAGGAAGTACTGGAGCGTGTCCAGAAGAAAGAGTGTCACGCTTCCTTTTGGATTTGCTATCAATTTTCAACTATTTCCTGTGAGGAAGCACTTAGTTATCCCTCGTGCACGACGAATGTGTGAAAGAATGGAATATGAATGGGTCGAAAATGAAGCGTGAAAGTGCGAACAAGGGGCATGCACCCTTTTCGCGGGCTATGTACTTAGCATTCGATACGCTAAGAGGAGCAAAAGGGGTCCCTCTTTTACTTGATGATGAGAAAAACCTGCGTGTTAAGGGACCCTTAATATAACCCAAAGGGATGCTGCTGCAGAGAAATCGCATAGGACATACCCTTTTTGCAGCTCCCATAGAAAGGACAAACGACAAGAGGGGGACCTCGTTGTAGTTTATTCACGCGGCTGTTCTCCCCTTCTTCCAGCTATATAACGCATTAATTTATGGAGTGCAAAATCCATTGTTAAGAAGTCACAGTGGGTGAAAAAAATCAGACACAAAACCCACCCTCTTCTTCCTTTTCTTCATTGTCATCAAACAATGAGTTACTTTTTCGAGGGTTGTCCCACTGAATTACACTTCACGTATATATTTTTGCCTAAGGAAGAATCGTTTGATATATCGATAAAAATAAATTATATGTATGGTATATGTTATATATCGCGCCAAAAAGAGGGGTCGCATTTGGAACAGTCTCCTTCTTCACACTTAACAGTGAGAGAACATTAAAATCAATGTTTATTTCCATTCTTGGCTCCCTTAATATGCGGCACATTTATCCTTGTTGCACACTGCCAAGTTTCCCTAATTTTTACATTCCCGGGGTCAAGAACCAGGGGTTCGGGCACTTTTGGGTGCCACTAGAAAAAATTGTGATCAATCAGTTTTTGAGATAGGAGAACAAAAAAAGTCGTTTTCAACGCATTTTCACTTCGAGGAGTGTCAATAAATTAATTTTGACAGTTTTTGTACTCAAATTGAAAGGTATCTCGCAATAAAAGGAACTTTTACAAATAGGGATGCCAATAATACATGAGTGAGAAGTGCAATAAAAGAAGAAAAATTTGTTATTGGAGAGAATGAAAAGAGCGACAACATTTTTTTTTCATTCATTGATGGGTCATTTTGGTTTTTGTATGAGGACCTCTTAAAACAGAGTTCCCTATATTGCGAGCTGGGATTTCATCTGAATTGTTTTTAAGGGTGCTAAATTTTATGCTAAAGATATTGTGATTTATAATGAAAATTTCAATTTTAGAAAATTTAATCTATTAAACATCATTAAATGTTAGGTAAAATCTCTGATTTTTACTAAAGAAATATTTTCTTATTTTAATAGAGCCTGAGGATTGGATTAAAATTTTTTAAAAGTCATTTGAAAACACAAAATTATGTTGTGGCTTTGTGCAGAAGCGATCAAAGCTTACCATTAAAAAATGAAAAATAATTCCAATCACATCTACAAAATAGACAAAATATAATTTTGAAATCTAAAAGAATAAGAAGAAGAATCTGTCTTTCAAAGCTCTCATTGGCTGATGAATTCGGGAAATGATTTTTCATTGGCTGCCAATGTTTTACGTAGGGTGAAGCTTTGGTGCAAGGTTAATTTAAACAAATTATATAAACCTTAAATGACTGTTTGCTCTTCTTTTTGAAACAAATCTCTCAACACGTAATTTTCAAACAATTCAACATCCAAAGAGTATTAACTGATGAATTAAGTACATAAAATGAGCAACAAATTTATTTATTTTAATCAGCTCTTAAATGCTAAATAATGCAAAATGAATTGAGAAATTCAACAATGATTGTTGTTTTACTTGTAAATCTTCGCGAAGTCAAATAAAGCTTAAGCACAAGGGGGCGGGACCTGTACAATCTCATTCCCCACAGAGAGGAAAACATTTAGCGGATTAATTTCAAATTTCATAAATCCACCCTTGTTTGCTCCATAATAATAACATCGTTTGAGAGTAAAATAAACCCTCTCATATTTTGCAATATAAATCCCATATTGAATTTTTCATCCTCTTCGGAGTGGCTCTTGTGAAATTATTTTAATCGTTCTCAAGTGAATTTTAGAATTGAAAACACCTTCTGTATGCATATTCATATCTACAGGAAATTCCGCATCATCCCTCGAGATAGGGAGTCAAAACAATTTTGAAGTTCAGTCCGTTTTAAGCGGAAAAATTTCACTGGAAAATCCTTTAATTCGCTTTTGCAAGAGTAATCATTGGATTTTAATATAAAAAGATTTTTTTGATGTATGTGGATGGGGGACCCGCCAATAGCACTATCGGCTCGCGAAAGGAATTGAACAGAGAGAGACCCTTTTTCGGTATAAAATCTCGGCCATTTGATGCGCCTCAGTTCACATGAATTGCTTGCATGTGGCGTCGCCCAATATCTGGCAAGAATGCTATGCGCGCCACGTGGCGGACGAGTTGGTCCGGCACGTGCCCACGCGTGGGGAGCGCATTTCACATAAGAAGCCTCCGTGTGGTGGATATTTTACACAATTGCGCTTATGGCTTACATATCGCTTTGATATTGCAGGTGTCCTCGATAAATCGTGTCTTAAGGAACCTGGCGGCGCAGAAGGAGCAACAGACGCAACTTCCACAACCTTCGCAGCATGAACTGCAGCAATCCGAAGCGGTATGCGATAAGCTACGACTTTTCAATGGTCATCAAGCGGTTTCGGCTCCTCCTACACCTTCCACATGTTGGCCCCGACCAGCACCGTGGTACCCATCACCCATTGCCACATTTTCCCTCACCACAACCCCCACTGGGAGCTCCACTGTACTCCCTGATGCCGTCCTAGCCACAAGAAGTAGAAAAGGTAAGCTTGTACTATCTTGAGAAGTTAATTTTGTGAATTAAAAATATTCGGATATTCGTTTTTTAATACGTAAAGTGTGACTAACAAGTGCACGTTGCATTTTGTCCAGAACAGATGGGGCTAATTTATTTTCAGGATAATTTCAATAAAATACCTTATAAGACGAACTTGTGCTGAATATTAGAACTGGAGTTTCACTAGAATTTTTTTTAACTAAATGCTATTCATGACTATATTAAATTTAGCAATTTTTGAATGAAAAATAAATATTATTTTAATACATTCCATAGTAAAACTCCGATTCTTAATATTTGGTAAAAGTTTATTTTATTCTCAAGTAACTGTCTGAAAAGCAACGAACTCACCTTTCTGGACAAAATGTAATGTTCCCTTGTTGTTCCCTTGTAAGGCTGCTAAAAGATCTTTGCTTTAAAAAATATTTCATTTCAATTTTATTGACAAAGATCATCAAGATCCCAACACCTGTTGGATTCTAAGCAGTACCTACAATTGAAGGAGTTGACTGCAAGGAATGTTTAACTCCCGAAGATTTTGATTTTTTAACAAATTATCCAAATATTACTTTCATTATAAGCATCTCTTGCCTTATAACTTTTTTGGATCAAAATTAGTACTTATGGGACTTAAATTTATTATTTTTTAGGCTTGAGTTAAGTACTTTCTTAAGCTTTATCTCATTAGGCGTTTTTCCTTAATTTGAATCTTATTAAAACTAAGAACTCTGATAAATATTTTAATTTCTTTCCGCAAAAATTTATAATAAATATTTTTGAAGATCAACATGTAATAATTCTTGTATAGACAAGGAGTCATGTTTAAATTGAACAGTTAATTCAATAAATTCTAATTCTAATCCAAATATTTATATTCAGACGAGGTAAATTGTCGCTTCGCTCCAATTTACCTCGCCCCGCTTCGCGGGGATTTGTTGCGCTTCGCGCAAATTTTAGAGAGAAAATAAATTGTGATGGTTAAAGGCAGTTTTGGGCCACTTATCGATCCCAAAAGAAAAAATTTGCAAAGAGAAGAAATCAATTTCATACAACACTTTAGGCGCCAAATTAAAAAATTTGCAAAACTGCATGAAATCTCTATGGGGGGCTTTGGGGGGAAAATGAATACGACCATCTGAAACCGCCTGTTATAAGGAGCCTCTGTACCAAATTTCATCGCGATCGGGCAAACGGTGTGGATTTGTATAGAAAAGTCGGAACGACGATTACCAACAAACAGGCCTTTCTTTATTATATAGATAAACACCCCTTTGGATTTTTATTAATAAATTGGAAAACTTGGATTTGCACTCCTTGTATACATAATCAATAGTGTAAGATAGGGATGAATGAGTCGTACCATTTACCCGCTAGAGGGCCAAAATGTAGAAGTAGCGTCATCTGGTGCTGAAATTCAAAGCACTTCAAACATTTTTTTGTATTCCGTTGCTCATTATTAAATTCACGATAAACCTTCAATTAGGTTGGATGCTTTGTGTGTGTAGGCGGTGTTGGCCTAGACAGGCATCCCCATCATCTTTGTATAACAATCCCCCCGTGCAACCGCACTATAGCTCAGAATCCATAGCATAGCTACAACAAACAGAACAACGGACAGGCGGATGGGAGAGATAAGCATCAACTGTCAGGAGCACGTGTCGTAACGAATTCCCTCAAAATTGTTCGCGAAAGCGTAAAATGCGTAAAAGGGAATGCCGGGGATGGATGTGCGTGTTGGCCAGAAGCTGGATGGAAAGATGAAACGCAGGAGAACTGCTCTGCCTATGCTCTGTAAAAAAAATCAGCCCAAAATGTAAAAAGAAAGTGTGTGTAATTTTCCAAGTATTTTCCATCACACTGATTTTCCCTAATAGGATTTTATTATTTTTACTAAGACACCTAACGGGAGGGAGAGAGAGAGCAATGGACAGGGGGTGGAATGTTAAATGAGTCGAAATACGGCACAGAAATGCACGAAATTCAAACGAGGGTGATTGTGGAGAAAAATCTGGCGGTTACACTTGCATATAATAATATAACGTACAGTTGTAATAGGATGAATGTTTCAGCGACAATCACTGCGACAGCCATTTGTAACCCTCCCTCAAGGGCTTGCAATATTGATGATGTATCGACGGGAAGTTTTTTTTTAGCTGTAGATTTTGGCCGTTTTGTGGTTTGAATTTATTGAAAAAAAAGTCAAAGATCATCAAATAAATTAAAGTTCTTCAGATTTTTGAATTTTTTATCAAGATTTTGAACCGCATTTATTCTTTAAATTGTCGTTAAAGTGTTCGAGGGAATTTAAAAATTATTTGTTTGACATTTCGTGAATATTCTATCAATCATCAGGTCTAAAAGCTCCACAAGAAATGAATTTGAAAGAAGAATTTACTTAATTATTCCTAAATAAATTTTCTACAACACTTCTAACACCAAAAATCACGATAAAGAGTAAAAGTTTCATCGTTTGTTTTAACCAGAAAAAAAATCTCAAAAAACATTCCAATAAAAAAATAGTCTAAAAAATATTCATATCGCGACGCCGACGGACGCAATTTCTCTTTCATATCTCCCCACTACAAATGGAAACTTTTTTCTATGTGATTTCTTCGGTGATATTGAATGTCGATTTCTTTTATTTTTGGAAGGAATTTACGTGAGACATCCCTTCTCTAACTTTTTTTTTATCTTATACAAGAGATTTATTCGGAGGGTACGAAATTCAAATTTAATGGTAATTTGAACTTAAAGCTACTGCCGTTTGGTCAATTTTATGCTCTAATACGGAATTTTCTTGAATATATTGGGGCAAAAAAATCCTCAATTTGATGAAGTTGTTTATAAATTGAAGGTTGATGCTTTATTTTAAGCTAGCAGTTGGAAAGAATTTCAAAGTTAGTATAGTTCAAATGTTGCCTTTCGACATTTTAACTTTAAAGAAGTGAAAGGAGGAAAGCCTTATGGATTTTTAAAAATTATTTTAGCTCATTTATGGAATTTAATTTGTTAAAGGAATTTCTCTAGTAGCTCTAATAAATTGCTTTGAATTTTAGCACTAGATGACACTACTTCTACATTTTGGCCCTCTAGCGGGTTAATAGTACGATGCATTTATCCCTATTAGTTCCCACTACTGTATGCAAGGAGTGTAATAATTGACTATTTTCTAATTCTAAAACGATTATTAATGAATAAATATCGTTTTGTTGAAAAGTTAATAACTTAAGCGGCTCAATCGTCATGAAAGGCTTAATGTTCATTTATCATTTTGCTTTTTTTTTTAATTCTAGATTTCGATGGTCAGCACTCAGATGAAACGGGAAGTGGTGAGGGTGAGAACTCAAATGCAGGCTCAACGCCGGGTGCGGACGATGACCAGGCGCGCCTCCGGCTAAAGAGGAAACTTCAGCGGAATCGGACAAGCTTTACCAATGACCAAATAGACAATCTGGAGAATGAATTCGAACGGACACACTATCCGGATGTTTTCGCGCGGGAGCGTCTGGCGGCAAAAATTGGGCTGCCGGAAGCACGAATTCAGGTGCGGTGGTGGTGGTGTAGCTGTGTGTGGGGCGGGGTTGTGGCTATCTTTTTGCCAACATATATTATGTTGACTATAAACGATATATTTTGTATGTTGGTTGACTTTTTTTTGTATGTTGTATTCTCCCCGCATAAAGCAGGTGTGGTTCTCGAATCGACGCGCAAAGTGGCGACGCGAGGAGAAGCTGCGCAACCAGAGGCGTACGCCCCCCAGTGCAGGCGCACAGAGTGCAATTGAGGCACAGGGAGATTGTGCCCTCGGTGACCTTCAGGCGGTCCCCACTGGGGCCACGACCCACCTACCCCCCTCACCGCGTGTTAACATCAATGCAACGCCTTTCGCACCGCCGATCAATTGCTCCATGTACACATCCCTGCCCATGGCCATGACGGATACATATAGGTAAATAATATTTATTTATTTTTTGCTTTGTTGTTTTTTCGGGGGTTTCACAAACTTTACATTTATTGTGTAATTTATATAAATTTCCAGTATGTCACCTATGGTGAGCTTTACACATCAAGCAATGCCCCCATCACCAACGATTGGGATGGGAAGTGCATGCCAAGGAAGGGATTTATCATCACCATACCAATGCCAAATGGTTAGGACGTCCATTGGACCCGTACCACCATTGCATCATGCTACAAATGCCCCCGCTAATATCACCTACGACCTCCCGTTAACCTTCTCAGCCTCATCGCGACACTGCAGTACAACACATTCCTGCTACACGCTAAATGCAGGAACTTCCTACCCACCCAATACCGTTGCCTCAGCGGTCACGTCAGGTAAAAGGCTTATTTAATTAATATTTAATTTTAAAAAAATCTTATTTTTGAAGAAAATTCTCAAAATAAAATTTTCGATTTTAGGAGTCACAGGGGCACAGTACCCAGACTTAGTATTCCCACCCACGGATTCACGAGCCTGGTGCTGTTCATCCGTGGAAACTGAGTCAGATAAGGCACACCGCAGTGTCCTTTTGCCGCACTGAGCTCATCATCATCACACTGAGCATCCCTCTGCCGTCCAAGACGCAGATTTCCGTAGCTCCAATGTACACAAAGGGATGGCTATCACACCCTCATCACCCCCACATCCCATAAGCCCCAACATCCCCACGTAAAAACCCAAATGTGTTTTGGCAATGACGTTGAAGTATGTATAAAATAAATATTTTTATGAAAATTCGGCGAAGGGTGTTTTGTGTAAAAAAAAAACGGTAAGTAAAACTTACAGGCTGTGATTCTTTCTTTGTCAATGAAATGTGAAGATGGCAGAAAATTGAGGATGGGAAAATTTTGAGGAGAGACTTACTCGTGAGCCGAATCACAGCCAACGCGCTGAAATTTTGAAGAAAGTCTGAATCGTGGAGGGCGTTGGCTGTGATTCGGCTCACGAGTAAGTCTCTCCTCAAAATTTTCCCATCCTCAATTTTCTGCCATCTTCACATTTCATTGACAAAGAAAGAATCACAGCCTGTAAGTTTTACTTACCGTTCTTTCGCTTTATACTGTTCCATCCATGCTATATTTAATTTTTATATTTGCAGTTTATATATCTTTATCTTTGCATTTTTATATGTATATATAATGTATATATCTATGCATTTATATATATTTTACTTTACTTTTATATGTGTATATATATAAAACGCCCCGCTTCGCGGGGCGTTGGTCTTATGCAACTCAAGATATGACATGTTAACTTTAAAACGCGATATCTCCGGAACGGTTACATAGATTTTCTTCATTTTTGGCATGATGAAAGATATTATAGCCAACTATAACATATCAAAATATGAAGCAAATCTATAAAGCCGTGCTCGAGATATTCATCGAAAACTCATCGAAAATTTTGTTTTCGATTTTAGCGCCACTTGCGGTCATTTTTCGAACTTGCGATGTTCCGAGGGATTGTAGGGCTTCTTGAGATCTTTCATTTGAGCTCGGGTTGATCAAAATCGGTCAAGCCGTTTTCGAGTTATGATCGATTTTCGATGAAAAATTGTGGCGGCCATATTGACTAAACGGCTTGGCCGATTTTCGAAAATGAGGTATCGTTGGAAAGGTGTTGATGTCCCCTACAACATATCAAAATTTCAGATTTTTAGCTATTACAGGAGCTGAGATATAGGCAAAACAAAATTTTGAGGTTATTCAAAATGGCGGACGGGGGGGTGGGGGGTCAGATTTGACTTCATAATCGGATGTCTTCCACCTGATATATGAACTTTGCCGTTGACCGCAAGTCTCTATCTATTACCGTTCTCTTGTAATTTAGCGAAAGGTTCTGGACGGCCGGACGGACGGACGGACGGACGGACGGACGGACGGACGGACGGACGGACCAATTTTTGGCGCATACGTTTTTTGGAATGTGGGGACCCTAATTCGTGGTCATCCCAAGTTTGAGCCCGATCTGACGACTTTGGATTTTTGAGTGTACACAGAAGCTGTGCTTCTTTGAAGAAAGAATCACAGCTAAAAGGATTATTTTTTAGTTTTTTCGTTCCGTTTTTGACCCAAAAAGATTTTTTTATAGTGTGAAAGCGACATATTGTGGTCATAATCTGCAATTACTTTGAACAATTCTTGCTTTCCGGAAAGGCATTTTTTTATGTGCTCCCGATATTATCAGTTTCAACAAAAGCAATAAAATTTTCTCTTTTCCGGCGTCTCAGGAATGTCTCAACATTGAATTAAAATGAAAATAAATAAAGATCATATGTGGAACATTATTTAATGCTAAAAATAAAAAATCTTTCTCTTTACCTAATTTTGGTCTAATTTAGGTCAAAACTTCTCTTCATTTCAACTGTTAATTAATGAGCACAGTGATAGTTAAAATTAATTACTTTCGCGATGCGAAAATTTCTTTATCAATCTCTCAGCATGAGCTACGACTTCCTGGCCAGTTTGTATACTTCACCGAAAAAAGGGATGATTTGTATAAAATAGTAAAATCAGTGAGGTTTAACCACAGTTGGAGAATTTTTGTGAGTGCCCAAGAATGATGTTTCTTCGAGAATTGTTTCTACGAGCTATTGTGTTCTTTGTGTTCATTTCTGTGGCATCAGCAGTAAGTTTTCCCAACACACAAAAAAGCAACAAAAATGTGAAGATATAAACTAAAATTAATAAATTTTTCGTAGGCCATACGAACTGTCTTGGATATTCAAAATGAATTGATGGAGAAGAGCACGTCGCATCCGACTGCGAGGATCATCCAGGGACGATTGGCGCTTGATGGTGAATTTCCCTACATGGTCCGTATAACCATCTACGGAGGGCTTCTTCTACCAATAATTGTGGGATGGTGCGGTGGATCAATTATTGCAAAGGACTGGATCGTTACAGCTGGACATTGCGTAACACAAACAGACCTCTTTACTGACTTCCAAGCATGGTACATTGAAGCTGGGAGTGTAATAGCCAATGAACCACGTCAGGATACATCACTCCTCTTCATTGACGCCTATCCACATCCGGCCTTCAATCCCTCAACACTTCTTAACGACATTGCACTTCTACATTCGGGAGATTTTGTTCTGGATGGAACATATGTGGCTGCAATCCCTCTAATTCCCAATAATCTAAACTTCAATTCGCTAACTGGAACGCTCATGACGGTCTGTGGCTTTGGATTAACGTCAGATAATGGAGAAACTTCCAAGGAGTTGCGTACAACACAAATGCGAATTATTACTTTTGCATCATGCCAAGCAACGTACGTTAACGACACCCTACCATCTACATGCTTTTGCGCAGATAGTACGCAAACACCACGAAATGCCGTTTGTAATGGTGATTCAGGAGGTCCAGTAACAACTCGCAGAGGTAATACTGTGTATCTAATTGGTGTGGTATCTTTTGGATCAGATCAAGGATGTGATACAGCCCCGAATGGATTTACAAATGTCCAATTATTCACGACATGGATCACCAATACTATGAGTGCTAATAGTTAAAAGAGAAAAAAAAATATTTATATCAATTTTTTTTAAAGATGAGAAAAGTGTTGTATGATGCTGTTAAATTTCCTAAAAAAATGGTTCTATATAAAGAATTTTCTACAGCCATGAGCGATCGATTAATAGTCGATTTAAAAATAAATTGTAGGTAGTGAAAGAACTACCCAATCTTTTTTCGATTAAATAATTTTGAATTGTTTTAATTTTTATGGGCTTTCAGACTTAATTATTTTGGTTTTTTTTTTTAATAAAATTGTAATTAATTTATGTAAAAAATTATAGGAAATAAATGGATTTGGGAAACATTTTTTTTCTGTTACTTCCGGCCCCCAGAATAAGGCAAAATGTTCTTCTCTCACAATCTTTTGACTCAAACTATTAGTTTTACATTCAAATGGTTCAAATAGGGGTAAAATCTCGTGCTAACGAATCTTCGCGGCATTTTTCAGAATTCTCGAAAAATTTGAAGCAGTAGTGAAAAAATTTTCTAGTGTTGTAACGGATGCGGCATCCTGAATTAATATACTTTGAGAATGTATCCCAACATTTATGCAATTCACCGGTTAAGCCACGAGAAGATATCAGAGTCCCCAGTCGCCGAAATTTCAAGCTCTTGAACCAGCCGCTGAACCAATTTTCCAAACCGCCGCCGTAAAATAACTTTTTCTCAAGCCACCACCTCCGAGATTCATCAATTCAAGCCGCAGCAGCTGATACACTGCGGCTGAGGGCTCCGTTCCTCAGAGCGGAAATAAGACAATTTTGGGCAAGGGGATGGTTTAACCTCATTTTCAGTGAAGAAAAGTCACTTTTTATTGAACAAAATGTATGAGGAATTCTCGAATCTCGCTCAATCTCGACCGATTCCCGAGAAACACTTTAACTTTTTTTATATTAATAATGTTATTTCGATGATGAGAAGGGATCAATCGAAAGCTAATTAAATGTACTTTCGATTGCAAGTGGAATTGTGCAAACTGATCCCTTATTTTGATCGGAAGAACCTGCTGCCTCACTAAAAGTACTGATTTCTCGGGGTTGGGCATCCCCCTGATTTTGGGCAAAAAATACTAACTTTGAAATTTTCAAAGACGACATTTTGAAAATTAGCCGCCATTTGACGAAATCAAATCGCACTCATTTTCCTTTCTTTATCTGCCCTAAGGAACATTTATGCCCATTTTCAAGTTTCTATTGTAGAATTGCCTGCTGTCGAATAGTTGGAATTTACGTAACTATTTCTCTTGATCCTCTCAGAGCCCCCAGCCGCCAAAATTTCAAGCCGCTTTAATCAGCCGTCGAGGAATTTTTGAAAGAAGGATTTTTTTTCGGAAGATTATTATTTTTTATCTTCCACCGCCTCGGTTTTTATCAATTAACCAATTAACAAGAATGCAAGCATTTTTTTCGTTTCAAAATTAGCTCGAAAATCGCTCTTGAAAATCCTCCAGTTTCCAAAATTACTTGCCATCCCTTTGATTGCTTTGATTTTATTTTTTTCACGATTTAAAAACTTGAATTGGACATGGTAGTCAGCAAAATCTTCCAAGGGTTGAATTTTAAAAAAAATTCCGCTCATTTTCATATTGATAAGACGAAAGAAAGCTCAATACTTCCATGCACCTGTTTTTGTTATCAACACGCGGAAGAACGCTTTTCTTTTTTGTGGAATAGTGAAGTTAAAGTCGGAAAATACCTAATGTCCCATTTTTTGTGGTCCTATCTCTTTTTTTTATATTCTTTACTTTGCGCTTTCCTTGAACTTTTCATTCTTTTGAAAATTTCTTTATCAACAGTTTCAAGTGAAAATTATGTCTTCCTGTGCCATTTCACACAATGGAATTTTCTTTAGGTATTTAAAGACTGAAAATTGGTTTAAATTGTACATTATTTGAATGGTTGTTTTGGAAGCAGCAAGGCCTAACATGAGAAAGCTATTTGTGGTAACTTTTGCAGTTTTGTTGATCACTTCAACTACAGCATCGGTGAGTGTAATAAAGATTTTAAATGTCTTATTTGAGGCTTTAACTGCTTATAAAACATTTTAATAATTTCTGCAGCAACTAAAGTCCATTTGGGAACTTCAACATGTTTCTTCGAACAAACCAACTTCAAGGATCATCAATGGACAACCAGCTGCCGATGGACAATTCCCATACTATGCTGACATAACAATTGTGGGTGTTACCATTCTAATTGGTTACTGTGGTGGTAGCATTATTGCACCAACATGGGTACTTACTGCAGGGCATTGTGCTGTAAAGAGTCGCGTTTTTTCACTTGATGACTTCCTCTTGTGGGTGATCAATGCAGGATCAACAACTGCAAGTGTGGGCAGGCAATCACAAATAGTCACACTATTGGATGCCCATCCACATCCAGATTTCGATGGAACCACACTAGCAAATGATCTTGCACTTCTGAAGACGGGCGCTTTTACATTTAACACTTATGTGAGTGCAGTAACATTGGTGCCATCCGGCTACGGTAGAGATGCATACAATGGACGCTACATTACTGTTTGTGGCTTAGGAAGGACATCAAATGATGGCTCAAGAGCAAACGTATTGATGTACACCAGCGCTTTGCAAGTGATCCTCTACAGTCAGTGCGAGAGTTCATATGAAACGGGTGATCCATCAGATGAACTACCTCCTAACATCTTTTGCGTTCAGGATTCAACGCCACCAGTCAGTGCCATCTGCAATGGTGATTCCGGTGGTCCTGGCGTCCTAGATATAAACAACAATGGCGTATTGTATCAAATTGGAATAGTTTCCTTTGGACACATTGATGGATGTGATACGCATCCACAGGGCTTTACGCACGTTTCTGCATACAGGGCGTGGATTACCTCGGTCTCTGGAGTTTAAAAACCAAACTAAGAAAAGAATGATTTATCCTGTGTTTTTATGGTTTTTATCCTTTTGGTCAACTGAAATATCAAATGCAAATTCTACATAAATATATTTTACATAAAAAATAATTATACTGTGTGCATTGTATTGAAAAGATTATACCGATTGTACGATTAAAATATTCCCAGCAAGTTAATAAGAATATTTTTATAATTCGAATTATTCTTGGGCATTTTCTGCCTCTGAGGAAGATTTTTGGAGGTATAATAAATCACGCGTTCCAAGGATTTTTTGGTTTTCCCGCGGGAAATGGTTGCTATGATTCTCTAACGGAAATTTTAAATTAAAGGATGGTGACTTTGAAAGGTTTAAAATACCCACCACTTGAATCTTTTTTTACGGAATTATTTTTTCTCTAGAAGTTTTGCGAATTTCCATTTTTAATGCTATTCAACGCACTTTTTAAACCCAGGAAATTCAATTTCCATGAATTTCCTTTAAAGAAAATTGGATAAAAAACATTGGGAATATAAGAAAAACTAGTTTATGTAGATTTCCTCCGAGGAATATTCTATGGAAATTCAGCTTATGATTTTTTGCTTAATGGGTATTGTTATACTGTCATAATCATTCGGTATAGGTAAACAAAAATATAAACAATTCCTCAATATTTGAGAAAATCTGCGAAAATCCACAAAGAAAAGGAAGAAAAGTGATAAAATGGAAAAACAATCTTCTTACGTGTATTCTAAACTTGTGAAGGAGCAATTGCAGCTGGCAAAAACACGAAAAGTCCTTGAAGATATGCTAAAGAGCATAAATAATAATCTCAATGCAGCTTTGGTGAGATTTTCAGTGATTTTTTTTGGTGGAAAATTGTTTAGAAAAATAATCCATGTCCTTCTTCAAGGTGGAACAACTCCAATTGGCAGCAACACAGGTGTCCTCAACATCAAGTACATGCGAAGAAAATCGTGAGACCTCACCCGAGCCCCCTGTACCGGGGAAGCTAAATGATCACGTTAAAGAAGTTAAAGACATCATCCACGAGACACTGAACCTGGAGATAGATCAAAGAGGAAGCCAAATGGATGAGGAAGAAGATGAAGAATCCGACTAGAGAGACAACAGGAGCTGGGTGAGAAGAGAGATAAGACTTCTTTTCTTTATTTATTTTGAATTGCCAATGAAAATTGATTTTGTAATGTGAAAATCCATTAAAGTCATCTCAAAGATCACTTCAAGGTGATTTGAACGACAATTACAAGAAAATGGTTGAAGAATTCTTGGGATAGCTGATACAGGATGATTGTACATCAATTGATCCTTTTAAGGACACTTTCACTCAATTTCTGAAATATAATGGTATTTTCTTACGAATTACCAAGATTGAAAATATTTTGACTTCTTTTCAACGTTTACAACATTTTCTAAACATCAAGAAGTTCCTTTTTTTAAAATAATTTTTTTTAATGCTAGAGACCTCATTTGGGCAAATTCTTAATGACTACTTTTCAACTCAGGAGCTTTTTCTTTTTAAATAAAACGATATTTTTGACTTTATTTATAATCAAATCGAATAGGTATTTCAGGTGATAATTGGAAGCTTTCCTTTTATTGGTTCTTATCAGAAATACTACGAGAAGGAAAATTACAAAAATCGTACGTGAGTTTATTTTGGGAAAAACCAATCGAATCATACTTTTTGTTCACTGCCTCCAAATTTGGTTATCATGCTTATCAGGTTTTAGGCTAAGATAGCTAAATCGGGATAGAAATCATCCAATAAAACCCAAAAGTCTCTGATAGCAAGATATTTGTAAGAAGAACGTTAGTAGGAATAATCAGTTTGATAAAGCAGCTGGGAGAGGTTGCTAATCTCCTGGATTTCCAATTAAGTACCTACCTAATTGATTGCCTTGTTTTGGCTGGGCGCGAGAAAGCGCCACCGTTTTTAGATAAAACGCCTTTGATTAGATTTTTTGTCATATGGGCTACCTATATTAAGTATAAAAGACCTACGGGCTTCTATGCAAAATATTCAGTTTGTGAGTTGCAGCTAAAAGATGTACAAGCTAAGTTTGGTTTTTGCTTTCCTTTTCCTGGGCGTCGCCCTCTGTGAAGTTACGGAATTTGGCTTCAATCCCGATGAGGTCGAGCCTGTCTATGGTAAGAAAGTTGTTTTTTAGAAAATCTCCTAGGATTAATAAAAATAATTAAATTGTTTTTCCTTTCAGAGAGTCCTCCAGGACCACGACCATTGGGAGTCTACTTCGAACCCGATGATATGGACGATAACCCAGAATTCCAGAGTCGTGTTGTTGGTGGAACATCCGCCACATCTGCTGCTCAATTCCCATACCAAGCTAGTTTGAGGACTGCTGCTAATGCTCATTTCTGCGGTGCTACAATTATTGGAACACGAACTGTCCTTTCGGCTGCTCACTGCACCGTTGGCCGTGGAGTTGGAGCCGTTCGTGTGGTTGTTGGAACTCACCTTCGTCTCTCTGGTGGCCTCTCTCATGCCGTTAACAGGATTGTGAACCATCCAAGCTACAACGCCAACACCATTGCCTTTGATGTGTCCATCGTTCAGACTACTGCCACCTTCACCTTCAACAACAACGTTCGCCAAATTGGAATTGGCTCTGCTCATGTTGGTGGTGGTGTTACCGCTATTGTGTCTGGATGGGGCCAAACTTCTCATCCTGGAAGTCTTCCCAACGCTCTTCAGTGGGCTCAACTTACAGTCCTCACCAACGCTAACTGCCGCAGCCGTCACACAGCTGGTAACGCCCAATTGGTCTTTGATCACAAAATCTGCACATTCACCCGCGTTGGACAGGGTATCTGCATGGGAGACTCTGGTGGCCCACTTGTGATCGGTAGCAATGTTATTGGAATCCCATCTTGGGTCATTCCATGCGCTCGTGGCTTCCCCGATGTGTACGATCGTGTCTCCAGCCACAGGAACTGGATCATTTCGGTCATGTAAACAACTGCAAACAAAAATGACGACTCTTTCTGACTCCAAGCTACAACAAAACTTGTAGAATTCTTGGCCTGTCTCTTGTGCACCATATAATGATATTATACAAAATAATAAATACTTACATATATTGAGAATCTTGCTCTTGATTTTTATCACCTTCAAAACCCTCCACAAAACACTTGTAAAGGTAATCTGTCTAAATGTCATAGCCATTTTGGTGATCAATCATTTGTTTGATATCGGATTTGCTTTTTTTTTGGGAAAAACACGTAATCTTAAACGTTAATAAAGATGAGTTTCTTAGAACTCCAAAAAAAAAGGTTTTAATTATTATGTTTGGAATTTTAATTTTATTTATCAGTGTTTGCATGGGATGGTCAATTATCAATTAGTCTTAGAAATCAAGGAATTTTTAAATCAATTTTTTAGCATAATAATTTCGAGCTATTGTGTCATATTTCTGAGAGGTTTTCAATCCAATCTTTTGGAAATAAATTCCATGATTATCTGAGAAGATTTTATATACTACATAGTTTGATCATTTCTTAAAGACAAATACAGTAAAACTTGCACAGTAGGATCGTTTTCAATAGGACTTCTCCGCGGTAGGACGGCCGCTAAAAGGGAAAATTTGCTTTCGCAGAGGGGCAATTAGTACTATTGCGAAAGCAGAGTTTAGAATTTAAATTTTTTTCTGTTAAAGTCAGTTGAAATTTGAATGAATGTAAACAGGCGTCAGTATTCGGTCATTTTGTTTTAATCGTTTCTCTAATTACAATTTTCGTTAGAAGAATATTGCAATTATTATCAAGGTAAAAAGTATATAAAGATTTAGAATAGTTTAAAATAATAAAAAAGAATGTGAATTTTCATTAGTTGAATTTATGAAAATTTAAAAGAACAGCAAAATCTCCTAAAAATGGGAAAATTTTTGAGGTTAGAAAGAAGAACACTCCCTTTCAGGAACAATACTTCAGAAGTTAAAGAATATATGTTTCTTCAATTTTGGTATACTATTTTAGTGTCAGGATGTATTCTTTGTGCTATTTGTAGCCAACAAATCTCATAGCCATCTTGAAGAAAATTCAAGAAGGTAGACATCTAGAATTTTATAAAGAAACAAAGTGAAATCAAAGCTGAATAAAAAAAACTGTATTCTGAGTTCAAAAAATTGCTTTATTTAAAGATGTTAAAATTACTATTGTGTAAAAGAACATTTCCTGGATGTTGATGAGCATTGAGTTGTTTACATGACCGAAATGACCCAGTTCCTGTGGCTGGAGACACGATCGTATACATCGGGGAAGCCACGAGCGCAGGCAATAACCCAGGATGGGATACCGACAACGTTGCTTCCAACAACGAGTGGGCCACCAGAGTCTCCCATGCAGATACCCTGTCCGTTGCGTGTGAATGTGCACATCTTGTGGTCAAAGACGAACTGGGCATTGTTGGCGGTGTGACGGTTGCGGCAGTCAGCATTGGTGAGGGTTGTAAGGGCAGCCCATTGGAGATTATTTGGAGCACTGCCTGGGTGAGAAGTCTGACCCCATCCAGAAACAATGGCAGTAACACCACCACCAACATGAGCAGTTCCCATGGCAATCTGTTGGACGTTGTTGTTGAAGGTGAAGGTGGCAGAAGTCTGAACGATGGACACATCAAAGGCAATGGTATTGGCGTTGTAGCTTGGGTGGTTGACAATCCTGTTGACGGCATGGGAAACACCACCAGAGAGACGAAGGTGAGTTCCAACAACCACACGAACGGCACCAGTTCCACGGCCAACGGTACAGTGAGCAGCTGAGAGAACAGTGCGGGTTGCAATGATTGTAGCACCGCAGAAGTGAGCATTAGCAGCAGTCCTCAAGCTAGCCATGTACGGGAATTGAGCAGCAGATGTGGCGGATGTTCCACCAACAACACGTCCTTGGAATCCTGGGTTAGCATCCGTAACGTCGTCATCATCAAAGTAGACTCCCTCTGGCCTGGGTGCAGCAGGGCTCTCTGAAAACACAAAAAGTTTCGAATTGAAGAATTTTCTTTTGTTAAAGCAGATTGTATATGATCTTACCATAGACTGGCTCAACCTCATCGGGATTGAAACCAAACTCCGTGACTTCGCAGAGGGCGACGCCCAAGAAAAGGAAAGCGAAAACCAAACTCAGCTTGTTCATCTTGAATCAGACTTCAAATTAGCTGTGTAAGCAACCTAGCTGATTGAGCTGCCTTTTATACCAAACCACCCATAAACTCCAGTAGCAATTGGTTTATAATCTAATCTTAAAATCATTAGAAGCGTGTTTGGGAAGTACACAAAAACCCTCATTTTTTTCTGCGTATTTTACCTGTTCAAACGTCAATAGGACCATGTTAAATCTTAGCCAGTTCAGGTGATTTGTTTGGTGAGATAGGAGCTGAAAATTCTTAAGTGGCCTTTAATGATCACGATAGAAGCTCTGTACTCCATTGTTGTAGAATTGATAAGATATAAGGCATCGTATAATCCTTATCATTTCTCTTTTTGACTGGTGGACTTTCCCACTGTTTTATTCTTCAGCATGAAATGAACCTTCTTCCTAGTCATGTGAAAATTGTTTGCTTATCGGTGGTTTTTTTTCACTGAAGCCTAGACAAACAACAAAAAGCAGGGAAACTTGGAAGCTTTTTGATGTTTCTTTGATCTTGGAGCTTTTATTCGGCTCTATGGGAAATTTGGATCCTAGAGCTTTCAGAGTATTTTTTTTGAACACAACGATTATTGGAGTTTGATATTAAAATTCTTTTATATTTTTAAAAGAATTTACAATTTGAAAAAATTTAATTTTCTTAAAGTAATTTTTGTAGGAGGCGTTATTTAATTTCGAACCCAATAGTTAACTCTCTATTTAAGAATCCTTTCCCGTGTTTCCTTATCATAAACTAGAAAAGAACTATCCAAGAACTATTGTAGTTTTCACAGTTTTCAGCATACGAAGAATATTAAAAAAAAAAAAAAGATTTTTTATTTAGTTCTTGTCTTTATTAAATTCCTTTATTGTGGCATTCAAAGATGGCTGATTTACAAATCCGTATTAGCGTAGATCCATTCCCTGTGACTGAATACCCTGGCGTAGACATCGGGACGTCCTTGGGCACATCCTGGTGAGACCCAGCTTGGAATTCCAACGACGGCATTTCCAACAATCAATGGTCCACCGGAATCACCGAAGCAGAGCCCCTGACCGGCCATTGTAAACGTGCAGATGGTATTCTCGTGAACCAGTAGCCTCACTGGCAGTGGCTTTCTCTCGCGACACTCCTCATGGGTCAATGTGTACACTTGAAGCCACTGAAGGAAGACCGGAGCTGCTTCATTTCCTTGCTGTTAAAGAAACATCAAAGATTTTTAATTAAATTATATTTAAAAAAAAACTTTTTTTTTCTTGAACTTACGGCAGTTAATCCCCATCCAGATACTGTGGCTGTAACACCTCCACCAACATAGACAGATCCAACACCGATAGCACGGACATTGTCGTTGAAGATGAAAGGTGTTTGAACTTCAACAACAGACACATCATTGGTGAGGAGATTAGCGTTGTAGGCTTCGTGGTTGATGACCTGAGAAGCTTGATGGAGAGTTCCCTGGAGGCGATTAATTGTACCCACGACAACGTGGACATCTGCTGGTTGACGTCCAATAGTGCAGTGAGCAGCCGAAAGAACCCATCGAGTGGAAATGATGCTGCCACCGCAGAAGTGATTGCCATTAGCTGCAATCTGAAGGGAAGCCATATGGGGGAACTGCCCAACGGCTGCAGGTTGACCTCCAACAACGCGCCCCTGGGGTAAACTAGCACCCCGACAGAGGCAGAACACCGCAAGGAGGATCACAGCACTGAACTTCATGGTTACACGGAATAGCACAAAAGTGGCGGGACATACCCCAGGGACACGTCTTATAAAGCTTTCCATTCATGCCAATCTAATCTTATCGCACCCAGAGTCCACATGGATCATTGAGAAAAACACCCATATCTGGGGGAAAAAAGTTTAATTTATTGCTTAGCCTCCCATCATTGTGGTGTGAATCCAGGGGATGTGTGCTGATACTAGGGCGTGGTTGTCTGGGTATCCAATGGCACAGCCGAGATGCCACGAGGAAACAGCTACGATGGCATTGCCAACAAGAATGCTACCACCCAAATTGCCAAGGCATAGACCAAGTCCGGGATTTTCGCGTGCCGTACAGAGGGTGTTATCATGTACAAATGGACGATCTATTTCCGGGACGCGTGATCTGCAATCATCCAAGGAGATCGTCTTCACAAACAGCCATTGCTGATTGTCATTCAACTCGCCATCTGGGTACTGGAAGGAAATATAAAAGAACTTTATTAGTTTAGGTGGCTGAAGCGCCATTTTGAAGACGCCATTTTGTACAAGAAAAACTAAAGGACGCTACTACAAGCGCCATCTTTTATTAAACGTTTTAAAAAGATTTCAATTCAAAATAAACTGGAAAAACTCTCATTTCATAAAATCGTAAAACCTTAACCTGTGGAGGGAAGTGAGGCAGCAGTTTTGAGATTTAGAGATTAGATTTTGAAATTCAATTTATTCAATACCCTACCGATAAGGTGAATGATCGATTGGTACGGTCGTGGTCCTAATCCTTTGCCTTATAACAATAGATTGGAGAATTAAATGATAAAATACTCACGGAAGTGTGTCCCCATGCCGAGAGGACGCCTGTTATACCAGCTGGGAGTGTGTAGTTAGCCATGGCAATGGGGAAGATGTGTGCTGTAACCGGAAATGCTGTCACAGTATGAATGAGAGAGATATCGTACGCCATGGTGTTGGCATTGAAGTAGGGATGATTAGCTATACGCTGACTTTGACGCTCCTCACCACCTTCACTGAGATGTACACTTCCGGCAATTACAATCACACCATCATTGGCACGTCCGAGTGTGCAGTGGGCAGACGTAAGCACCCAAGAAACGGAAACGAGGCTTCCACCGCAGAAGTGTGCATACGTGGGTGTTCGCAGGGAGACAATATGAGGAAATTGCCCTGGGAACGCATCAGAGCCACCAACTATCCTTGAACTGGGGTCATTCAGAGGGGAACCTACAGAATTAAATTTAAAAAATTGCAGTTAAAACAATATGGTGGATGTATGAGAAGGACGCTAAAGATGGCGGGAGAAAAATTTACTTTCCAGAGTTTCAAATTTGATTTTTCTTGTGTTTTTTTAGCCTCGTGTAACGTGTTTTTTCGGTTGTTGAATTACTTCTAATGGGCAGAACGGGCAGAACGTTTAGTATAGAACAGATCAGAGAGGTTTTGTGCATTCTGATTGTTGCACTAGTTGCATTATCTGCTATTTTTCCGAAGATCTTTTTATTTACTGATTCTTTTCAAGGATTCTTTGCTTTATGATCGTACCAAGAATAAATTTTCACACTTTCACCGAACTTGCAAAAAAATCACAAAGGAATTTTAAGAATTTTCCATACCTCTTGCTACGGCCAGGAGCCCCAAAAGTACTCCAATTACCACAAATTTGATCACAGTCATGTCCAGGTTCTTCTTCCGACGTAATCCAAATGTGAATGCTTTTAAAAATAACTTACAACTGCTGTGGCGAATTGAATTTTATACTCCTACAAATCATTTATCTTATCGGGAACTCTCTCGATTTTTTTGTCCTCTTGAGAATTTCCCAAAATATTTCAAACAAACGTCCCACGAGGCTTTCTCCCGTGCGATTCTTGCACCAGATACGGGGTGGGGGTACGCCAACATCTTCACGTTTAATCAAAAAAGATTGGGGATTCAGTGAAGTAATTTATTGACCTAATTTTTCGTGACTACAGTATCGCAAAGATCTTCCTCACGGTTTCTTCGGGGCAGAATGTATCACTCTTCCAACCCAATGCACTTTCCTGTACATTCGTTATCAATTCCTTCAGAAGGTTGTGCTCTCGTGCCACAGGATCATACGTTAGGCCAACAACAGCCAGCTGCAAGACAGAAAATTTTATTTTTATTACGAAAGATTTTCCATGAGGATTTAATGAAAAGGAATTCTTACTTTGAACTGTATTTGCTGGACGAAGTTATTGATGTTCTCTGATGTAAAGTTAAGCATGTACTTTGTGAATGCCACCCAATCTTCCCTATCTATGCACTTCTGCATCTCAAAGAGGAATCGTTGGTCCGTCATGAGAGGATATTCGTTGTATTCACTGTCAGAATAATGCCAGGATGGCTTGAAGCAATCCCGCGAATGTTCCGGAACTTTTGTTTCCTCTTCCTCAAGCGCCTTCAGAGCTTCATCCAATGTCTTTTTTGTCATGCGAACAGTTTTCATGACTGCAAAAAGAAAAAAATATAATTTTCTTTAATTTTCCTTAAATTCTTAAAGATTTTTCCGATTTTTCTCATACACTTTGGCACTACAACGGGTTTCTTTTTCCGTTTTGGAATCTTTCTCTTCGTTTCCTTTGGGGTATTCTTAGTTTCTGCTGGCTCCTCCTTTACCCCAATCTCTTGCTGACTTTTTGACTTGTTTGACACTTTTGATTTTCCCATTTTCTTGGATTTTCTTTACTTTTCTTGAAATCACAACAATTTTTCACGTACCGCGTGTAATTGGAATAAAAAATGTAAACAAACATTCCAGTACTTTCCACTTTCCACAAATATATTCCATTCGTTCCACCATGCTGAAAAATCTGCGGCACCTTTTTCCGGCGAGAAAATTCAATTTCCTGGCTAGTTTGCAGCAAGATTACTCAATTGTGCAGTACCCTCATCTCAGGAGGAGTCACACCGTTAATAAGAATAGCGATGACACGGAACTGTGGAACAGTGAATCCTTTGGAAAGTACCTGGAAGAGATTCGGAAGGAATTCGATGAAGAGTGTCAGAAAAAGGATTCGTCCAATGCATCCCGATGGCGACACCTCTCCCAAATGTGTGCCGTGATAGAGCGCAGGGAAACACTACTGGAAAACTTGGAAACTCTGAGGAAAATCGCCAGGGATGAGAAAGATGAAGAATTCAAGGAATTAGCGGAAGAAGAGGAAGCTGAACTGAAGGAGACACTTCGGGAAATTCACAGTGATCTCTTGGAGGCTATTGTGGCAGGGAATGAGGGTGATGATTATAAATCGTTCATCCTGGAAGTGACTGCTGGCGTTGGAGGGAAGGAAGCGATGCTCTTTGCCAGGGATTTGTACACAATGTACACGAATTACTGCAATTTCAGGTGAGCTTCTTGGTCCAGCAGTATGTTTCCTCTATCAAATCAAGCAAATTTTAATAGCTTCTTTTAAAAATTCAATTCCAGAGGCTGGTTTACGGAAGTTCTCGAGGAGGATCATATGGAAATTGGAGGAATTAGGCATGCTAGTCTCTGTATCACCGGGCAAGATGCTTTTCAAACACTAAAGCGCGAGGGGGGAGTACATCGTGTTCAGAGAATCCCTGTAACAGAAAAATCCGGTCGGGTTCACACAAGCACCGTCACCGTGGCCATAATCCCTCGACCCGATGACATATCCATTGTCCTCAATAGTAGTGATTTGCGAATTGAAACGAAACGCGCAACAGGAGCTGGTGGCCAGCACGTCAATACGACTGACAGTGCCGTCCGGATTACACATCTCCCAACGGGAGTATCCGTGGAATGTCAGACGGATAGGAGTCAGATTAAGAATCGCGAGCTGGCAATGAAGAAGCTCCAGGCACGACTCTATGAAGCAGAGATTGAAGCCCAAATTGCATCAACTGTGAGCACGAGGAAGAGTCAAGTAGGCACAAGTATGCGCAACGAAAAGATCCGGACGTATAATTTTAACCAGGATCGTGTGACGGATCACAGAATAGAGGACGGCACGGTGCACAATCTCAAAGGTATTCTGGAAGGTAGGGAAATTCTTGATGATTTCATTGGAAATATCAGGGTGAAAAGCAAAGAGAAGCAAGTAAAGGAATTCCTGAGTAGCCTCAGAGAGAATCCAAAAAAGTAATAAAGTTTCTACTCTTTCTTAGGAAATAAACAGAATAATTTCTTTAAAAAAATACTTTAATATCCTTAAGAAGTATTTAAATTTGTTATTTAGTAATTGTCCCCCAATCTCCAGCTGATCCAACCTTCAGTACATGCTCCCGAACAGCCTGATCGAGAATTTTCTTCACTTCCCGACAACCTTCTAGTGCATGCTCCAGAACTTTGGACAGATCATCTAAATGGAATCTCTGTGACATTTCCATGAAAGCAATCTTTCCTGAT